>NW_004524681.1:8341378-8366525 GCF_000260255.1 Octodon degus
CACCACCACCACCACCACCACCATTATTTTAACACTGAATTTGGTACAGGATATCCTAAATTGTCCAGGCTGGGCTGAAACTTGTAATCCTCCTGCCTCAGCCTCCCAGAGCACTGGGATTACTGGTGTGCTTCATTATGCTTTGTTTAAACTTTAAAATTTCTATCATAAAGAGGTTTTAAGGCAAAAAAAAAAAAAGAGACACTTTTTCTTTGAAAGAAAATCCCCTTGGCAAATATAAAATGTTTACAATGACACCAAATATTGATGGGGCCATAAAACACTTTCATTTTTTATTGAGGAGAGTGTAAATAGATAAAATGCTTTCAAAAAGCAATTTTTGAAGTATACTAACAACTTTAAAAACATGCACCTCTGTTATACTGGCACTATATCCTATGAAAGTGACTGTGAGCATATAAAAACTTGAGGATTGGTCAAATAGCTCAGCAGATTAAAGCATCTGCAAGCAGGCTCAGGGGCTGGAGGCTTGATCCCCGGGGTCTGCCATGTTGGCCCCGCCCCTGGGGAGCAATGAGAACAATTGAGACTGGGTGTGGTGGCAAGTGCCTCTAATACCAGCACTTGGGAGGCTGTAAACAGGCAGATCACACGAGTTCAATCAAGTAGTGAGACCCTGAAAACCCTGTAGACCCTTACCTAAAATACAAAAAAAAAAAAAAAACCATTATGTAAGAGTGTTCATAATGGTACTTTTAAATTAAGTAATATTTTAAAACTGGAGTTAACTTTAAATATGAACCCTGAAGGAATGATTAAGTACATTCACTTGCTACTGTAGTACTCACAAATACTACGTGAAATTATTGATATAATTCTGAATTATTTTTTTAAAAAACCCTTGAGCTCTGTTTTGATGTCTGATCCTGGCAGTGTGGTGCATTACATCTCAGTAACCTTCCCACTGCATTAAATAAATTGGCTAAATACTCTTGTTTTATTTTAAAGCATCCAGTTGCCAAGAAAAAACAGTAACAGTGGCAGTCACTTTAGAAACTGAGCAAGTAGACCAGCCTTTGCTGTGGCTGTATCGGGTGGGCACTGGTGACCCCAAGCTAGTGATCTAACAGTTCCAGGTCACCCTGGCTTAGAGACAGAAATTCAGTCCTCCGTGAGCCTCATGAAGAAAATCTAATGGGAGAGCCCAATATTGAACTTGAAACAAAAAGTCTACGCTGTCCTCTCAGTGTGCCTAAATCTCAGTGTGCTTGCCTAACAAGCTAAGAAAGGAAGAATAAAATAAAAGCTATACAAAGCAGGAAGATAGAGGATAAGTTTCCCTTAAGTGTGTAAGTACAGGCCCATTTTCATGCCAATTTATGGTCAGAAATACCTCAAGCTGAGAAATAGAAGTTATTTGCGCTGGAGGTTGGAAAGGTCCTGGCCAATTTCAGAAGTGAAGGGTACTCTTCTCAGGAGAGACTCAACATCACACGAATTCCTGGCGATTCCTACTAAGGAAGTTCAAGAAACTGACACCAACAGCCAACTATCCCTGTACAGTGTGTGGAGCTGCCAAGCAAAACAACATAAAAAGGATTTGGAAATAACCAAATTGAAATTTCCAGAAATGAAAATATAATCACTGAAATAAAACGTTCAAAGGATAAGCTAACTGATTGGATATGACTGGGAAAAAAAGATCAGCGAAATGGAATACAATTTTGAATGAACTCTACAGGGAGAAAGATAATACTAAAAGGAGAAAATTGGAAGAAGAATTAAGAAACACTGAAGACAGGCTCTACTACACAAGGCAAGAAGTTGTAATATGTGTCTAGTTGGAATTTCAGCTGTACATTTTAAAGACAGTACAATAGGAGTAATGGTTGTGGAGATAATGATCAAAAGTTCCCAGAACTTTTAATCACAGATCCTCAGATTTGAGAAGTCCAAATAATCCTAAAAAGGCAAACAAAAATGAATTCTCATTCAGGTATAAATCTCAGTAAAACTGCAAAACTTCAAAAGACAAAGAGAAAGGGCCGGCAAGCTGGCTCAGAGGATTAAGCCTGAGTAGGCAAGTGCACAGACCAGGATTCGACCCCAGCACCACAGGCCACGCTGGCTCCACACTGCCCAGGTACACTGAGCAGGCCGCTGAGACTGGCGTGGTGGCACCCACCTGTCATCCCAGAGCTGGGGAGTCTGAGACAGGAGGATCACTAGGAGTCCGAGCTGTGTAGTAATACTCTGTACTAAATAAATTTAAAAAGGGATGAAAATAATAATTACAGTTAGGTTACGTTAAGTACTCATGCAAAAATATCTAAGGTAGCAGGAAAGGATGGATATGGGAAATATAAACCTCAATTCATGCAAGGAAAAAGAAAAATTCAAATTATTCGTGTGAAACAATACAATTAGTAATACATCTGCACACACAAAAAATACATAAAAATATGAGCTTTGTATTCAATCTATTTTTAAAGCCAGGGAACAGTGGGCATGAAGAGTGGGATGGAGTTACTCTGGAGGTCATAAGTGAAAGGCTGTGTCCAGGCAAAGAGCAGGTATCTTCCAGGTGATCCAGCAGTCTAATCATGGCTATACAGATTTAGATTATTCCTACCCATTAGAACCTTTGGCTTTGCCCCGGTCATGTTTCCTAGCTCTTCTCCTTGCCCTCTCTTTGTTGTCTGATCCTCAAGTTCTCCCTTAAATTTTAATTGTGTTATACCTTTCTATTTTTATTTCATCTCTTGAGTTCTTGCACTAGGTAGTCTATATGATACTTACACATGTGGGTCTGGTTTATTTCACTTATGAGTATATCTTCAAGTGGCATCCATTTATATATAAAGGCTTCGAGTTGAGTATTCTTTATAGCTGAGTAATACTCCATTGTATAAAAATACCACATCTTTTTCATTCCTTCCTCAGGTGATGGGCATCTTGGTTATTTTCAGGATTTGGCTATCACAAATTGTGCTGCTATAAACATAGGTACACATATATCCCTATGATATGATGTTTTCAGTTCCTCCAGGAAAATTCCCAGTAGGGGGATAGCTGGCTTGAATAGGATTTCCAGTCCTAGTTTTCTAAGGAGTCTCCACACTGATTTCCATAACGGTTGCACCAGTCTACATTCCCACCAGCAGTGGAGAAGGGTTCCCTTTTCCCCACAGCCTCTCCAACATTTGTTGCTGGGTGATTTCTTTATGATAGCCATTCTTTCTGGGGTGAGATGATACCTCAATGTTGTTTTAATTTGCTTTTCGCGGATGACTAGTGATGTGGAGCATTTTTTCATATAATAATATATACAAAATTTTACAAATAATCAATACTTAATGAAAGTGAGACAGCGCAATGTAACAGCTATGCCGAAAACTTTAAAATACAGAAATAAGAAAGGCTGAAGAATTTATGCCAAAATATTTTTTCAAATCTTTGAAGAGCTAAAGCTAAATGGGAGGTTTTTCATAATGTATATTTTTGTGTCACATGCTGATTTTATAGTTTAAAAGCAAAATATTATTTTAGTTCATTTTATAGACATGCTGTATGACATTGTCAAAGCTATTATTTAGGGAACAAAGTCATTAACCACCAAAAATGTTCAGAAGGACAAGAAATGACTTCATGAGTCACTTGGCATAGTGAGCCACCCTGGTGGCACCCATCGAACAGCTGTGTTGCTGTCCCTGCCTCTTGCAGGGTGAGCCTAATGGTTCTCAAGCCCAGGAAATGTCACCCCTGAGCTTCTCTGCATCTCAAGCCCCACAAGGAGGCTACTTGGCAAGTGTGACCATAAGCCTCTCTTCCCGCCACCTAGTCCTTCCTTCCTTCCCGTCCTCCATGAGCTCCGCCCACTGGGACCACTTTGCTCACCCCTTTCTCTCACCTAAAATCACACTGTGCTCCTTTGTGCAAATTCTTCCCATTTCTGAAAATAGCTGGGCTGTTTCCCCTCAGCCCCGGTCCTCCCCGCTCTCCTCCTCCTATCTCTTTCCAGGACCAGCCAATCTCCCCTCTCTTTGTGATTACTGCTTACACCAACCCACATTTAACTGGCTTTTCCCTCCTTGGGATTTTCCTCTGGAGCTTTTAGACTTCCTGCTTTCCATTTAAAGTGTCAATTTTATTTTCATCTCTTTTAAAAGTACTTTTTGCACCTTATTTTGGCTGTCAAGCTCTCAGCGTTCAATTCCTTCCATCTATTTACACCTCTCAGCCCAGCTAACCTATAGGTGCCTGCTTTTTATGCTGTAGAGTGATTATTTCTACACCCACTGGGTATTGGAGATTCATGACTTTCCCTGTAAGATGCTGTTCAGTTCCTGGTTAAAGTCAGTTGCAAACCATTCGCTCTACTTACCAGCCACAGAATGAAGACATGCAGAAAGAGCTCAGCCTTGACTCATCTAGGGAGGGAGCCACAGGACAATACACAAAGAACAGTGCTGCACGGATAGGCCCTCTTCCCAAGACACTGGTAGAAACTCGCTCAGGTACCCCTGGATGAGGAGATTCAAAACATTTGCTGAGTCTCTTAAACGTTATCTTAATTACCAGAGAGAACTAAAAATGTTTTCCCCAAATTCACTGATATCTCATCATAGACTTCAATTATGGCCAAGGAGGCTAAAGAACCTTACCAGGGAGGAACTCTACCAGAAAGCGCCCTTACCTGGGAGGTGCAGTGAGCTACCGGTACCCAACTCTTACTGGACCTTGTACTTTAGAGAGAGGTGCATAATGAAGCTGCAAGTGTATGAAGCAAAAGGAATAAATAAAGCTGGGCATGGTGGCGCAAGCTTCTAATCCCAGCACTCTGGGAGGCTGTGACAAGAGGATCTCAAGTTTAAACCCAGCCTGGACAACTTAGAAACTTGGGAAGACTGTCACAAAATAAAAAGTAAAAGGGTTCTGGGAATGTAGCTCACTATGAAGGCCCCATATTCCATCCATAGCACTCAAAAGGGAAACAAGGAAAATGAAATGAATTGCTGTCAAAACCCCTTTAGGGATCTGTATTTGACTTTTGATTCAGTAATTTACTGGAGCATTTGTTGGCTGAATAATGCATTTGGGGCCCAAGCAAGTGACGGCCAAGGATACTGCACCTGGGTCCATATACACCACATTCACACACTGCTAGGCACCACTAGAACACATGGGTTATTAGGGGACAAGTTTCTCTTTCCCTCTCTTCTACTTTACTTATAAGAGTACCCAAAAGGACAGGGGACCCCAGCATTGTTTTTTAGAAAATGAATGGCATAGAGGCATCTGCTCTTCCTGGATGACCCTGTACCTAGCTAGAAGCACCTCAGCCTCCTCCCTGCACTGCTCCCCTGGGAGCTAGGTGAGCCTGTGTCCTTGCCTTCTGAGCCCTGTCACACACCAGAGACAGCCCGTCAGGCTAGCAGCACTCATCAGCGTGCTGCTGTGGGCTCAGGGCTGTCTGTGTCCGTCAAATCATTCTAGTCCCTGTCTGTACCTCACAATTTTAAAAATTGCGATATAATCTATAACCCTGTCAAAAGACTATACATAGGCAAGTTGCCTTTAAAAACTAGGATAAAAGTAAATGGCTTGTATGACCTTGCTAACCTACCCAGGTTTCCTTGGGACATGCACTGCATGTCTGAGTCCTGCATGTGAGCAGCATGCCGGAGTCACTGCCTAGGTCCCAGGGTCGGCAGAGGGGAAGGACCCGTTGCACTGTGATCAGTGATAGTGACCACCTTGGTGTCCTTTCTGCATACCCTCCACTTCTCACCATGAGCATTGTTTATAAATGGGAAGGTGGGACTGAAAAGGCAGGGGAAGTGGGGTTGGTTCGAGAGAAGGTCAAGTTATTCTCCATAAGAGCAGTCTCAGAGGTTGTTTGCCACTACAGAAGTCAGTCTTACATCTATTGCCCCTTTGCTTGGCATGGATGTCCTTGTCCAGTTTACCCCTAAGCATCCTGTAGAAGAGATACTGTGTCATCTTTTATAAAAAGAAAAATGAGATAAAACAATTTTCCCAAAGATACATGAAGTAATTCTTGAAGACGACATACTCAACCTTAAAGCTTTTTACTCTCACAACAGTGCCTTTACCCCAGACTCCACCACCCTTGACCTGGGATTATCTCACTAATGCATATGGATCTGCCATCTGTGAATTTATGCAAATCCTGCTGTTGTATTGAGACTTGCAACACAATAAATCCACGCCACTTAGAGCAGCCACTTCCATCCAAATAGTTTTATGTAGAAAACAGAAATTTACTCCTTCTTTTCTCCTTTCCAGCCTCCCTTCTACTCCTTCCCATTTTTTTTTAATTTGGGAAGGATGTGAATGAATTATAGAAGGAAGACTTCCTGTATCTCCATTTTTCCATTTGAGAAAGAAAATTGTACCACCCATTCCGTTCTTTTTTAAGGGACTTTGGTCATGTCCTCTTCTTAGCCTTTGGCTTTCCACTTGGTACAGTTCGGCTTACTTGTGCCTGACTATGTCCAGCCAGGGACAGACGCTGCTTGCGCTGATGAGATGGGTGTGACAGTTCACTAACACAGGCCCTAGTCCACGCAACGTGGAGTTAGCTCCCCACAGGTGCAACCCACGCAGCCCTTCTACCTGCCTGCCTTGTTGTCTAGTCGGCGACATCACGTAGGTGTACATACGGCCTTGGTCTACTTAACTGTCAGCTCCTTACAGGCAGGAGAATATTGTATTTCTTCTCGCTTCTTGCAGTACCTAGTCCAGTGTCGAAAAACTAAGCACCTAAAGCTTAATCACTTGCTGATAAAGAATTAAGCCTTTTCCTTGTGTTAAGTTTTCTCCATCCTTTTTGGTCATTTTAGCACCTTTTTTGGATAGTCCGACTAAGAGTCTATAGACAGAGGCCATATGTCCGAGCGAAGGAGGGAGGCTGGCTATTCTTGTCCAACTTGTTTTTAGGCCTCTGCTAATAGCGGTTGGTACCATATTCATCTTTATGAGAACACGGTTTAGGCAGCTCAGAGTCACAGGACTGTCTCCCTAGCGTTTGGTTAATAGATGTGACTTTTTGCTCTTTTACATGTAACTACAAATGTAAGTATTTTCTGGTATTTTTTCCCAGAAACTCCCATGCTGCTTTGCTTCTCATTTCTACAACCTATGGTATTTTCTTACCACGCATTCTAGGGTCTGGCTATTCCCCATTCACCAATAAATTTAATGAAAAATATAAACATATGGATAGGAAGACGTTCTGTCTTATGGATAATTTGTCACACTGTTAACAAAGAAAATTAGATTTCAGTTAACATTCGACCTTCTGTTTTCCTCATAAAATACTCAATCGTTCTACCACCGGCCTGAGACTTAGAACTGGGTTGGCTCTGGCTGACCCTTCGGCAAACAATAACCATCGGCTCGCAAATTACCCACATACAGCATGTCTGTCATTTTCATCTTTCATTATTTAAAGAGCGTTCTCATCTTGTTTCTTGCTTTGCGTAAGAATAGATGGTGCTGTTTGTTTAGATTTGTAAGAAGTTGTTCTCAAGTGCTTAAATCTAAATCTTCATGCAGGAGAATGTGTTTGATAATTGTGGGTGCCATTTTTGACAGGTGTTCAATATATAGTAATGATCTGCTGCTTTGACTAATCCAGCCAAATCAACACAGCCTCAGACAGAATCCACAGGCCAGTTTGGGCATATTGCCAGTATCTGCTCCAGGAGATTTTAACTATATAAATCTTTAAGTAAAATGAGAGAGGGAAGGAGAGGGAAAGAGGGAGGGAGGGAGAGAGAGAGATGTGAATCTTCACATTATTTCCAATAACTGAGCTCACCATAGCCAAAAAAGAAAAACGGTATGAAAGAAAAGCCCAAGCAGGAAACAAAAGCGAAACCCAAACGCGCCCAGCACACCGCGCAAGTTCGCTCTTGGCTAGTTTGCTGCCACCTGAGCGTCTCCTCCCGTTGGCCAGCCCTGCCGTGGCGCTCTCTCCTCCTCAGGAGACATTATCGCCATGACAACTTTATCAGACTAAACAGGGAAACGCAGCCCTCGGAGCCGTCTCAATTTGGGCCTGGTTTAGAATATTATTAATGTGATTCTTTTTATCAACATCCCAGCAGAGATGAGGACATTTTTTTAATGGCTATTAAAATCACAATAAAAAATGTAAAAACTTTACAAAGAGAGAAGGAATAAGCCATTAGGCTGAAAAATGGGCAATCAGAGGCGCTCCTGCGCCGGGCAGATGGAGAAGCAGCAGGTGCCCTAGTGCGGCGGGCCCTTGCTTCCCATCACGCGTGCTCTACAATGATGCAGGCTGACAGGGAAGGGAATTAATGTGTCAGAGCAGGTACTTGCTGTCCATTAGCAAATTCCCAATGCGTCCTCCCAGACCGCTACCCATGGCTTTTTGATAAAATGGCTTACAACACACAACTCCTGAAGTCGTCAGGGAAAGGACAGCCGCTGGTAAGCCCGCCTCCTATGCTTTGGCTTCACAGAATGTGAGTGACCGAGTAAACATTTCTCCACCCCAAACTGGGATTAGTGATTTCAACCCATGAATAAATTATTGGACTGCAGATGCTGTGAGTACGTTTAGATGACTGAGGCCATGCGCTCTCCATGCGGGGGACGGAAGCCAACGTGGATGGAGAGAATTGTCGAGGTGACAAACGAACTCTCAGACAAGCCACCCAGGGGCTATGAGCACGCTACACCCACCAAATTGTGATGCAGAAACCTGCCTCGGTGGATCACTTCAAACAGACATAGCACCTTCGGCATGACAAGTGTCGATATGCTAGAGCTGTTTCGAGTCAAGCCGGTCTCCTCTTATCTGCTCCCCTCCTCTCCCTCCCCTCCCCTTCTTTCTTCTCCCCTCCTCTCTAGTCCTCGTCCCTTACTTCTCCTCCTCTCCTCTCCTCTTCCTTTTTTTCTTAATCTCAAGATTACATTCCATAAGACTGTCAGTGTCCGACATTGCTGACTTGAGCCTTTTATAGCTTATCATAATAATGTGGCTATTATGAATCATTGGACTATATTGGGATATTTTGCTGAATTCTTGCACCTACAGTATTTAAGTGACAGTGAAATGCCCTTCTCTGACAAAATAACCAAAAAGGGAGGATACAAATGAAGACCATTTTGTGTCTGTATACTCAAAATAGTCAAGATAGATATACAGCTCCATTCTCCTAATTCAATGAATAGAGAGGTTTGTTCTAATAGCATTTGAGACAAGATATCAGGTCTGCATCTTGTACAGTGAATAACCACTAAGACAACAATATGCAATGTATTAATTATTGAAAATGTACTAACAATCGGTTGTGAAGCTCTCTCATTGCTATTTTTTTCTCAATAAAAATATTTTTAAAAAAAATTACGTTCCAATTCTGTAACATTGTCACCATGGAACCTCAGAGAGCCTGAAACAGCAGTTTAAAATGAAATTTGTGCAAGTGACAAAATTAGTTCTTTCTAGATCTTTTTGTTCGGTACATTTCTAATAACTGCCAAGTCACCCATTGACCCGCTAAAACCAGCAGGACAAACGAAGAAGTGGTAGATCTCTCTTTTTTTTTCCTCCTTTCCCTTTTCATGCTTCAGTTGGAAAGCACAGGGTGGCTTTCTCACTCATTGTGTGTCCTCATCAAAGGAGAGAAAGCCAGCCTGAGCTAGCAGGGATGTTAATTTGGTGAAAACAATGTACACACCCAAAGGGCATGAGCAGCATAAAGGCTCAATTCCTGACTTCCTCGTCCCCTAGCACAGGGTGGCTTATTTCATTATCTCAAGGAAATCCTATTTTCTTTTCTGTGTAACACTTACCACATTGGCATTTGTCAATGATTGTCATTTAATATCTATCAAATTGCACTGCAGCATAAAGTGATGGAAGTAAGGGGATTATGTATCCTGTTTATTGTTATATCTTGGGATTTAGCAAAAACCAAGAACACAGTGGAAGCTCAATAAATATTTGCAAAAAGAGAGAAAGGAAGAAGGCAATAAATAATATAAGAAGGAAGAGTAAGGGAAAGAGGACAAGAGGGAAACCAAAACGTGAAAACAAGCATCAGCACCTTTCTATCCTGTAAGTTTCCTGCAGAACCCTCCATAAAATCCTCAAAGTCCTTGAGGGGGGTCTCAACAAACTCCACACTACACTTTGAAAAAGATAAGGAAGAGGGAGGGAGGGAGGCATTTACATTGACAAAGAGAGGAAAGATATCAATGAATAGTTCCCAAAGACCTTTGAATAGGATGATGTTTATCTATTCCCTTGTTCTTGAAATCAATTTCATAAAGAGATAGTGGAAGGGCAAACATTTTACCCAAATTAGAGTATATTTCACTGAATCCAAAAGCCATACTCCGGAAGATTCAAATGGTTAGGCATATTGTGGTTCTTGTCCCAAATGTTTGGAACTGTCACCACTGGCATGGGTCTTTACCAGCACATAAGATATAAATCAAATGAGCTTGGTGACAACTGACACTGTTGTCTGCCTGTCAGGATCCTCTAAAGAAGAGGAGCTGTACAAGCTCATAGTATATTATACTTTAGGTGAGGGGTCTTGCTCAATTCATAGAGAAATAGCAAATGACCAAACCACACTCTTTTGAGGTGAATGTCTCTGGCCTTTGGCTATCAGCAGCACCCACTCTTGTAGAGTTCATAAGTCTGTTCACCAGTCACGGCCAGCAGAAAGCAGAAGGCTTGGGGAGCTTCCTAGCCACCAGAGATGGCGGCTCCCAGTTCCTCTTTTATTTTAATTTAGTAACAATATGTATTAATAGGTTACATTTTGGAAGATTTGTACATGTACATGACATACTTTCATCATTTTCACCCCCATTCCCATCCCCCAGTTTTACATTTTAAGGGAATTTCAATGCATACATTTCCCTCATATCTAAGTACTCACCACTTCTTATCACCTTTATACCCATTCACCTCCTCCTTATTCTCTTCTTGTCTAATAATACTTTTCCTTTTTTTTACATCCTTATTTCCTATTTTTTTACATTCCACATATTAGAGAGAATATGGCTATTTGTCTTTGACTCACATGATGATTTCCATCTCTATCTACTTGCTTACGAGTAATACAGCTGAATAATACTCCACTGGGTCTAAGTACTACATTTCTTGGTCTGCTCATCTGCTGATGGGTACCCAGGCTGGTTCCATATCTTAACTATTGTGACTTGTACCACAACCAACCTGGGTATGCAAGCATCCCTCCAATATGCAGAACTTTCATTGCTTCGGGTATGTACCAATCAGTGATAGAGCTAGACCACATAGTACCTCTTGCAGCATCTCTACTCTGTCTTCCATATTGGCTGTACTCAACTTACATTCCCACTGGCAGGGTAGAAGTGTCCCCTCTTTTTCCTCCATCTTCACTAGGATTTATTGTTCTTGTATTCTTGATGATCGCCATGCTAACTGGGGCAAGATGAAATCCCCAAATAGTTTGCATTTACATTTCCTAAATGGCTAAAGGTGTTGAACATTTTTTCACTACTTGTTGGACGTTTGTGCTTTTTTTGAGAAGTGTCTGTTCAAATTATTTGTTCATTTATTAATTGTGCTATTTAATTTATTGGGACTTGGTGGGGTTTTTTTTGTTTTTTTGTTTTTTGGGGGTTTTTTGCTTATTTATTTGCTTGCCTGCTTGCTTGGTCCTTTTTAAGTCAGGGTCTCACTATGTAGTTAAGGCTGGCCTTCAACTCACTTTGTAGCTCAAGCTGGTCTCAAACTCACAGGCATTATTTTGGGTTCTTCATGTATTACAGATGAACTTCTCTGTCGAAAAGTAGCTGGCAAAGATTTTCTCCCTTGATGTAGGCTCTCTCTTTACTCTGTTGCTTGTTTTTCCTTCCTATGCAGAGACTTTATAATTTGATATAGTCCCATTTGTTGATTATTGCTATCATTTCCTTGCTGGAATGGTCCTATGCAGGAAGTTTTTGCCCATGCCTGTGGCTTCAAGTGCTTCCATATGCTTCTTTAAGCAGTTCCAAAGATCAGGCCGTAGGCCTAGACTTTTTTATCCATTTTGAATTAATTGTTGCACAAGTTGATGCACAGAAGTATCAGCTTTCTACAAGTAAGCAAAAGTAGCTGTTCTCATGGGACCAGGGAGATAGCTCAGTAGAATAAGCACGTGCCTGGCAAGTGCAAGGTCCTGAGTTCAACCCCTGGTACTGAGAGAGGGGGAAAAAAAAGAGTAGCCATACTCTTGTCTGACAAAGTTGACTTCAAGACAAAATTATTCAGGTGAGAAAAAGAAGACCATTCTTTTGGTCAAGGGAATAATACATCAAAAAGGTATAACAACTGTACACATATGCGCACCGAGCACTGGTTTGCCTATATCATAAAACAAACCCTGCTTCACATGCGGGGTCACATGGAAAATCACCCAGCGCAATCACAGCGGGGGACTTCAGTACTCTACTCTCACCCATAGAAAGGTCATCCCGATTTTTAAAAAATTAACAAAGAAACGGTACCCTAATGCAGATTCCCTTCCCTGATGCCTACAGAACGTTGCATACATCAAGTACACTTCGTGGACCGTTCTCCCCACAATTCACATTCTCCAGTACTCTGTGGGATTGGTTCCCTTTAGTGCTATCACTACGCTACTGGCTGCTTTGGACACCAGTGGCCTTTGTGCTACCATGTCACAGGGAATCAGCTGGGCCTGCCCTATCCAACACAGAAATCAGAAGTAAACAAGAACACGCTAGCACCTGCTTAGACAAGCACATGGACTGGGGTTCCATCCCCAGCACCACATACCACACCAGCCCCAGCCCCAGGTGTGCTGAGCTTGCCACTGAGAACAGGCATGGTGGCACACACCTATAATCCCTGTGCTGAGGAGGCTGAGAACAGGAGGATCACTACGAGTCCAAGCTGCATATGTACCAAATACATAAAAAAAGTAACATGCCATCCAAAAGAGGCTTTATTACAATAGAGGATTTATTACAAATGAGGCTTTATTAGAACTTATTTGCAGAATAAAGAGGAAAAACGCATGGGCTGGTCTTGCTAAGGGGGTGTGTAAACTCCTTATGAAGGGTGAGGAGAGGGTCCCTTGTGTACTAGAATGAGGAGGACTACATCATCCAAAGGCCATTGGGCAGCGAAAGTGACAGGGCAGAGTCCACTGGAGTAAGTCCAAGATTGAAGTGTGCTGTAGCCAAAACAGAGCCCTCCTGGCATGACCGGAGAGTTTGTGAGGAGTCCAGCCTGGTCGCAAGTGTTCGTGGCAGCCATGGAATAAAAACACCTTCTGGAAGCATCTGAACATTTCTCTGCTGACTCAGACTGAGGATGTACACGTTATGCTGGAGGACATTTAACCTGGATCAGATTTCTTTATTCCAGTCTCGACTTATATATCCTATATGAGCATATTTAATGTACAACATCATAAAGACGATGATAATACTCCTGAGGCAGTGGCACAGGAACCCAGGGCCTTTGCCTGAACTACACCCCAAGATCTTTTTATTTATTTTATTATTTTGAGACAGAGTTCAGTTAAATGGCTGCAGGTAGGCTTGAACTTGTGATTCTGCTCTGCAGCCTCTCTGTGTTCTGGGATTACAGCCACGTACCCACCGCTATGCTTGGCTCAATTATTTTTTAGTGTACTAAGTGCTTGGTCACAGAGCTACACTCCCAGCCTGATAGCACATTTTTAATGTGGAAATAAAGCAGTGCAGATAGTGATTTCTATGAGAATTCTGATGATCAATTATCATAATATCTGATGTTCAAGAAGCTCATGGTTTCTGGAATATTTTGATATCATCTTATTTAATCTTTAATCTGTCAGAGGGAATACCAGCAATATCCTATAAACAAAGTTGATTAACCTCTCTCTTTGTTTTAACTTTTAAATTTATCATATAAGGTTGATCAAAGATTATATAAGAAAATCCATATAAAATATGCATGCAAACAACTATCAGTGCTGTTATTCCATTGTTAAGCTGTACAGATATCACTGGATACATTTCACAATTCATAAAAGAAATTTCAAAAGCGAAATGATTTGCTACCAGTCTAGCAGAGGCCTCGAGAGCTCTCGCTTCAGGTCCTGTGACTTCTAGAATTTGTTCAATACCAATTTACCTCTGCAGTGCGGTAGACTTTACGACCTAAGCTTGAGGACGCACGGCCACCTTGGAATTCCCTTCATGGCGGGATCCAAGGTGCAGAAACTTGATGTGGAGCCAAAGCACGAAGCCAGCAGGAGCAGTCCTGCTAAGGAGGTCAGTCAATACCAGCCACTTCCCCGAGCCTCCGGAGAAGCTGACACTCTGGCTTCCTTCATTTCAGTTTCTGTCAGCTTCCAAAGAGACAAGCTTCTAGGGCTCAAATTGATGTGCCTCTTCCACTATTACGGGCTGCTGAAATTGACAGAGCCTGAGACTGATGAAAGTAACCAATTTGTCAATTTCAGCAAAGGGACAGCTTTGAAGGCAGAGATTGACTAAGTCTATACTTTTCCGCCTGATCAGAAAATTTAATTTTTCTCTCCCTTTAAAAAAGTTTTGTGTTTACTCTCAGAAATTATTTTGGACTATTCTCTCGGCACAACTTGAGTTGGCTCCACAGTGAAACAGATGGTCGATTCCATCAAAATTCAATCCAATGTATTGTTTAGCAGAATCTTGTTTTACATTGGACTGACTGATCAATTTATCTAAAAATTTTTCCAGTGTTCCAAAATGTGGAATCACTCTCAAGCCTGCTGCTTGCGAGTTTTGATGCATTCCATAAAAACCACATAGCTTTCCTCTGCCGGTCAAAACCTCATTCAAATGAGTCCAGACATTTCTATTGCATCTTTCAAAGATCTGGTTTTGACAGATTTCAGACTCAGTCAAAATAACTCATGGGTACTTAAGCATGGAGGAGGGAAAGCATTGGGATTGAGAAGAAGAGCTCAGGTTCCGCTGTGTCCTACTCGTATGACCTTGTCCAAGTTTCCAGCAACCAGTTTTCAGTGTTTTCTGCAACACAAGGAAGCTGGAATACAGAAATGTTAGTGAAAGTATGTTCTTCATAAAAGTCCGCTCATAGGGCAGTGACAGGTCTAGTGAAGCCCCCGTGACCATGTAACTTTGGAGAACATGCACTGTGTGTCTATTACGGTGCAGCCTCTCAGAGCTCCCGTCATCTGCACAGGCTCAACGGGCATGAGGCTCGGTCCCAAGCTCTGTGTGCAAGTCATCTTCCATACTCTCAAGACGCCCTCCTGCTCAACTGATGACAATCACCTCTTGAGCAGTATTGGAGGGTGGCTCTTCAGTCCACACTCCTCACAGGTGGAGAACACAGCTAGCTCATCTCGTCCTAAGTTGTCCGCACAGAAAATGTGTATCTGGTGCCCTCTCCATTGAGAATTAACAAGCTTTACCTGCAGAGAAAGGCCAAAGACAGTTCAGCTGGGAAGGCCATAAGCACTCTATACAAACTCCTCAGTTTTCCCACTCCTTAGTTCTATCAGAATTGTGCAAAGGTAGCCGTTTGTTATATGTAGTAAGTGAAACATTTTCTTTAAAAAAAGATTTTTATTGTAAAACTCATTCCTGGTGTGTAGAATCTATAAAACCAGAGAATGGCACAGCTGAGGCCTGCCAACCCCTGGTCTTCTTAAAAGGGTCCATGAGGCTTCTGTCCCATGCGTATGCTCAGGGGCCCCCGTGGGACTGCGGTTGGGCCACCAACTAAGACTCCCACAGCCAGTCCTTCTTGGGATCCTTGTCGTCACCACATCACCCTTTTGGGGACATTTAGGGCATAGGCTGGCTTTCTTCTAAGGCCCCCACTGTCTCTGAATCCGTCCACAACTCCACCACACTGCCCCACCTTCCTGAGCCTCTGGGAATTCGCAGGGGAACCCACCTCCTTCACATCTGATGATAGCACTGAACCTTCCTCCCTTCTGGCTACTTCTGCTCTTTTGGACTTCCCTGAATCAGGGAGCACAGGACCCACTTCGCTGAAAGGAAAGGGCAACTACAGATTGGAAAACTCCTCCGAATGTTACACTTAGCTCATGGGCATCATCAGCCCCCAGATGCAAAGCAACATTCTCCAAATGCTTTTACCCTGGGAACCCATTTCCTGGGCCATTTGCGGAAGGGTTTTCCAGCTGTTGTACTATGCGAAACAGTGTCCTAGCCGGTGTCTCACCTCTGCAATGCTTCTTATGAGAAGAAGCAAAGGATCACACATCGCACTGGGCTGATGCATCTACAAGGGCTGGATTTCACCCATCGTTTTCTATTTTCCTACTATAACTCTAAATATTCTCATGTACACTAATTTTTGTATATTTGAGACTGTGCTTTTGATATAGCAAACATCAAGATATTCAGTTATAAGTCTTCAACTGCTTCCTATACGTTTTCCTCTAACTAAATGCTTGAATGTTCATGTGTATGCAGGTATGAGATGTGGATGTTTTCTCCTGGTAAGTACTCAAGTTTGTGCCTTCAGCTTCTTTTGTAAATCACTACTAGATTTGGCACAATTGTCAAGTCATTCTTTTATAAAGAGAATAATTATCCCAACTAGGTATCCTATATGGCCGTTGTGGCTTCTTCAAAGACCACCAGTCTGTGCCTGGAAGAGTGATCCTGAAATACAAGGGCCCTGACTATGTGGGTGAGACCAATAAAATAATCAGGAGCAAGCTCAGCCTTGGAACTGCTGGAGTCCGTGGTGTAACCTGTTCTGGTAGTTCTGGCCTCTCCTCGCTCTCCCTCTCCTGACCAAGTCCCCCTCCCCCACTTCTGGATAGAAACAAGACATCTGTGGCTCTCACTAATTCCTTGTGGAATGCAAAAGTTCTCCATATCCCCCAAATTTGACAGTGGTCAACTGAGTCCAAATGTACATTTCCTGTTCCAAATACCGGGCCTATATTTTGTTCATGAATTCAGTTAGTGTCAGTTCACTCACTATTTATTGCATACCTAAATGTCTAGCTGGGGGCCAGTGAGATAGCTCAGCAGACTAAAGCCCCTTCTTAGACAAGCTTAGGGAATAGCAGGGACTGTGGTTCGATCCCTGGCGACACATGACACACCAACCCTGCCCTTGGGGTGGGCCAAGCAGGCCAGAGTCTGGGTATGGTGGTGCACCCCTGTAATCCCAGCACAGGGGAGGCTGAAGAGCAGGAGGATCACCAGGAGTCCAAGCTGCATAGTATGATACTGCAACAACAAACTACATTAAAAAATAATTAATTAATTAATTCAAAAAATAAATGTGTAGCTCTAATAGAGGAATAAGGTATATAATATTATCAAAAAAGATATGAGGTCTTCTTCATAGCACTCAATGCTCAGCAAGAAAGATAAATATCCCACAAATAAACAACAAAATATAGCTACATATAATTCATTTTTTGTGGAAGAGTTTTATTATTTGTTTGTTTGTTTTCCCTTTCTGGTCTTTTTTAAAAATTCATTTTATTGAGAAAGAAATAGCAATGAGATAGCTTCAAAACAGTTTAGTAGGACAGCTACAATAATTAATACATTGCATATTGTTGTCTTTGTAGTAGTTATTCAGACTACAAGATGCAGACATGATTTCTTGTCTAAACACTATTGGTATAAATTTTTCTTCTCATTTAGCTAAGAGAAAGTAGCTGTATATCTATCCTATTTCGTATATACAAATATATATTTTTTTCACTACAAAATGGTCCTTCATTTATATCCCCTTTTAGTTTAGTTTTGTCAGAGATGGGTGTTCCATTATCATTCAAATATTGTGCTGCATGAATTCAGCAAAGTAATCCAATATAGTCCAGTAGCCCGTAATAGTAGTGGGTTATTTGCAGAACTGGCAATGTCAGAAGTTGTTGACTTGAGGCTTTTACAGCTCAGCATATTAATATGGCTTTACTTTTTATACCTTGAGAGCAAATTGGTCAAGCAATGGCCATGACTCATCCAGATGGCTGACACTGACAGAAGAACTGCAAACTGCAGTACAGTGTTTCAGGGTAAATCCTGAGGGGATTTGACTGACCTTGTCAGATACAAAAGTTACATTTTTTGTTACATTGGTCTTGCTCTATCTAGGTCTTAACCATCCAGCAGAAAAGCTACATATGATTCAAATTACACAAATTCTACTGATAAAGAAAGCAATCATACTGGTTTGTCTATTAATATCGAAGTTCTAGTATTGAAAAACATCCCAGAAAACTCTTCAGTCCTCAGCAAACAGGGATGACTGATCAATCTAAAGGGAAGGTAATTAGTAGCCAAGGAGACTAGCACAAAGCACAGGTTTTGTATTGCATATCCTCGAAGGCCTTGTGACGGGGTATTATTTAAACTGAAAGTAAAAACAAAAAATAACAATAAATCCCAGTTACATGAAGAGAAGAAGGAGAGGGGAGTTGAGGTAAAAGGAGTAATCCACTTACAAAGCATGGGGGATATGTGGGAAACTGAAAAAGAGAGAAAGATCTTTTAATTATTAAATGTTGGCCGCAGTTGATGGTGAGTTGATATAAAATTAAAGAAGCAAGAACAATCCATGTCACAATCTATGATAAGAAATAAAGTTTCCAAAGACAAATGCTGGCAGGGCTGTGGGGAGGAAGGAATCCTTCCCGGCTGTAGGCAGGAGGGCACACTGGTGCAACCATCGTAGGAGTCAGTGGGGAAATTCCTCCAAAACTGAGTACTACAGGCCTCATTTGACACAGCTATTCCCCTTCTTGGTATCTGCCCCCCAAATTAAAATCATCATATCACAGCAATAAGTGCATGCCAGTAATCACAGTGGTGCAGTTTATAAGAGCAAACTCTTGGAAACAGCCCAAATGTCCACCAACTGACAATGGATAAAAAATGTGGGTTTTTTTCATTCAATGGAGTACTACTCGGCTATAAACAAGGATAAACTTGAGACATTTATAGCTAAACGGATGGACCTTGAGTGAAATAAATCAGACCCATATGTGTAACATCACATTGTCTCTGTGATGGGAACAACTGAAAGTGTAAATAAGAACAAAAGTGACTAATAAATACTGTAAAATAGGAAGCAACTGTTCAAAGGAAAGGGGGAATTGGGGAAAGGGAAAAGGAAAAAATGGATAAAATGAAAACAAAGTTTGTAAATAAGGAGGGAGGAGGGGTGATTGATTGATTGATTTGCTACAAGATCCCATTACACAGCTCAGATCTTCCTGTCTTAGCCTCCCCAGGGCTGGTGTTACAGGCCTGTGCCACCATGCCCAGTTTTGGCACCAGGGATCGAACTCAGGTCCTTGCGCTTGCCAGGCACGCGCTTAGACCACAGAGCTATCCCCCAGGCCCTGCACCGTAGTCCTTTTGTTGTACCATGATTGAACACCATGATCTCTTGTTGCCACTTGCTGGCTCTTTCTGGACTTACAGACTTGATCTGCACGGATGATTTCTCTGAGCTGATGTACAGGTACCCCACAGGCTCCCTAGCGGTGTGCGTCTCTTGGCCCCACGCCGCCCCCTCCCAGCACAGCAACTCCAGTGCACATAGCAGGAGAAAGGTGTGGGACCATCGCAGGCACCCACTTGGCCTGTGCAGATGCAGTCACAGCCCTTCCACGTATTAATATTTGAAACTTCGAAGAAAGCCCTGCAGGACTTATACCAAGCTCTAAGGGACTTTGTGGACAGTGATTTCTGGCCGAGCTGCTCTCCAGGAATGGGGCGTTTCATCCACTTGCACTAACAACTATGGAATGAGAGTGGAGCTGGCGACTTGCTACCAAGGGAGGGGTTGTAGTTTTTTGTAGTAGTGCCATTAGGACAAGAAAAGCAGAATGATTCTTCCTCATTTGTTCTGGGTGAAAAGCATCCTCATCTAAGTGTCCTGAGACTGCTCTCCACTAAGTCCCAGGAAGAGAACTGGGACTGCAAATTCGCCTTTAGTTAGAATGATAATGAGACTTCAATCCCACATGGAATAATTGGATTTATTAAAATTTATGCTCATGCAGTACTGAGTCCAGCAGCACTCAGAAAGTCTGAAAGACATAACTTACAACCTCAACTTCACCACCTCCTATATGTTTTACTTTTAGAAACTGCTACTTAAATGCAGATGGCTGTATAAATTTCCACTCCTGACCTGAAACACTTCCCACAATATATGATATGATTAACTGGAACTTCAGAGTACCTTTTTTTACACAGTTTATCTGTTTTGCAGTGAATGAGATAGAGTGACAGGCTCTCCTCCAGCCATACCTACCCTCCCTCCCGCAATCACAGCAGCATCTTACAACCATAGTGGGCATTCGATCTTGATCCTCTATCACAGCTTGCTTTTAAATTACTTCCAATAGGCTGGCACGATCTTGGCTCTGGAAGGCCACTGTCTGTGAGTTCAGAATTTCTCAGCAATTTTCTTTCCAAGTTATTATCAAAGGGCAAGCTGAGAATCCCAGACTATGTTCATAACCGCTGAGTGTTGACAAGCCACAAACACCTCCTCTGACAGTAGTTAAAAATGCAGCCGGGTTAATGCTGACATATTGCTGTCTTCTGAGGGCCACTTGATGCCTATTCATTTATAATCTAATTGCACGTCCACTTTTAAAAATCAGCTCCCAGTGTGGAATGGACAAAAATACAATTACCCAATGATATGCGTAATCATTCAGCGCTGTTAGTCTCAAAAGGTGATATTGCAGTGACATTGAGAAAATTAGATCTATTCTTCATAAAATTATGGGGCTACACTTTCACTCTAATGCCGTTCTAATTGGAAAGGAGCACTGAAATGCAAGGCTGCGTGCATTTTACTCTCTAATTATCATGGAACAACTCATTCTTAAGACAGGTTTCTGGAAAAGGCAGTTGCCAAGATGTTTCCACAAGCCCGGATGTGCACTCTCGCGTTTGTGGCAGGTAAAGCTTGTTTTCCTCCTGTAGCCTTTAGATCGCCGCTCAGATCTCACCAGAACCTGGTCTGGTGAATGCCCGTAATTTAATCTCTGTCCATGTTTGAAAATAAAAATTTCTTGGGCATATACTTGCCCTATTTTTCCCACTAAACATGCACTCTAAATGTGAATACTTGTACCACAATTTTACAGTGCTTTTTTGGGGGGAAGGGGCTCAAATGTCATTAGAAAATTCACAAGCCATTTTGTAAACTAAGTAACAAATGACCTATGAGTATGAACTATTTACATCTATCATCATGATTATGGTTATCTATCAGTAGGTTTTAGGACCTGACTTGATCAGTTAGTTGTCTTTTTGGACCACAGATCTAGAAATTCTCAAGTTAAATCAATATTTCTGGCTTTAATTTACTTGGACCCCTGTTGTACATGGCAGATATGTTTGGATACGTGTGCATTTGCTGAGCATTCTCCTCTGTGCATGTATTTGGACTCATATTTGCAGAACAAAGAGTGTAGCTAAAGTCACATTATACACATAAATGGCTTTGCAAACTCTTAGAAGTCAAAAAATGTGTCTCTAGAAAGTCTAGAAAGTATCTCTGGCCTGCCTGAACAAACTAATAAATACCTTTATTTTACATTTTTTCATTCTTCATGGGCTTATATTCCTTTTTCAGCACAACTATAGTAAGTGTTTTATAACTCTTGTATACAAATTCCAACAATTGGGCTACTGGTTATCAAATATATCATATTGGCCAGATTTTTAATTTCTACAATCTATTCTGGATCACTTGAAATCCTGTATTATGTTATGTTCTCACAAAGATTATTGGGGTTTTTCTTCTTGTTGTTGCTTTATAGGGTGATCTGACTTTCCCCCAAATCAAATTATCTCTTGAATAACAACTCTGATGTTAGTTTTGCTCATGTATTTGTACCTAGAATGGTTGCATTCCTCCCTGGAAATAGTATGTAGTTCAAGGGGCTGAATGCACAGCCTGTGTTATTGGCCTCCTTTGGCTCTCTCCTTTCCTGGACTTCTTTATCCTACTTCTAAAGTTGTGGTATCCCCAACTCAGTCTTTTCTTTTCTGAGAACTTTTTACTGACCCATGCACATTGGCTGAATCTTGTGCTTAGGTTAAAGTAGCAAAGAGTTGAAAAATTGTGCTATGTCATTTCCTTTATCTAAATGTTAGCATTTCCTCAGAACCTGCCTACTGTTGTTCACTCTCCAGAGCCTTGTATTTAGAAGTTCTAATTTCTATCTATAAGGAGATTTGTTTTATAATGTACATGATAGAAATTAAGTCCAGGGTCCGGGGAGTTGGCTCAGTAGACTAAGCACTTCCCTGGCAAGCACAAGGGCCTAAGTTCAACCCCTGGTTCCACCAAAAAAAAAAAAAAAAGAAGAAGAAAAAAAAAGAAAAAAGAAAGAAAGAAGAAAGAAAGAAAGAAAGAAAGAAAGAAAGAAAGAAAGAAAGAAAGAAAGAAATTAAGTCCAAAGAGGTAGTATGATCTATCTCAGGCCACAGAACTAGCTTTAATGTCCTGGAGACATTTATATGTGTTGATTTTAATCCAATATTTTTTTACCTCAGATTCCAGTCACTTCTGTCTGTATAGCTCACGGTGCAGTAGAATACAGTCTAAAGATACTACTTAGAGACCAATAGCTTGAATCCAAGTCTCTTTCTCCTCAAACTCATTCAGAGTTGACTTAGTGAGGACAACAGAGGTAGACCAACACCCAACCAACCCCAAGGAACCAGTATCAATGACAAAACAACCTCCACACCCACTTCACAGTTTTTTATAAGTATGTCTACTGGTTTTTGAAATCCTCAGGCCTAGAAATCACTGAATGTCATCATCCTGGCTGTGTTTACAGGTTAAATTTCCTCTTTATAAATTGAAACGTTAAATAATCTCTTTGAATTCTCGTAGCCCAGTGATTTGATTCTACTGTGTCCACAGACATTAATCCTGTGGAATGTCAGTATCTGTGAATATTTCAATACTTAGAAATGTAAGACAAAAGAAAAAAGTGACAACGAAAATGAAAATCTGTAAATCCACTAAAAGGTATACTGAGCTTTTAGAGTAATGACTGAACAAACTTTTCCTTCATTTTACTATTTTCCAAATGCTATGAGACTGCTTTCAGGATGCAATCAGAATCCCTTTCTTAACCTTAGGTTTTTCTAAGAATAAATTTATCTTGCTCTAGGACTGATTGTTCTTTAGTATGGGGATTTAATCATCTCTAATGTTCTTTCATAGAGCAATAATTCCCTCCTTCAATCTTTCTTTTTTCCCTGGTTTTCTTACATTTTCTGGCCATCTGGTCATCATAAACGCATCAGTTACTGGAGCGAAAGAGCTAAGAGCCATGTTTATGAAAGAATAGCACATGTTTCAAGCCCTAAGATTAGACTGATCACTCTGTAATTTGTAGCCATGTACTTAGAGGGACATAGTAAACGACTTACACAACTTACAGACAATGTCCCTCGGAGTGTCAAATTACAAGTTGAACACTTAGCAGATGAGTCAGGCTATTCTCAGAAATAGCAAAATAGGGTATGTTCTCCAAGAGATGTAATTTTATGAAACAAATCTAACATTAGAGTAAACATTATTTAGTGAAGGCGTACTCTGTGCCTGGAATTTAATATATATTATTCACAAAACACTCTTTGATTAGAGGGTACTATCATCTCCATTTTGCAGACCCAAAAAATTAAAACTTAAGCTCCAACAAGATTTGTAACTTGTCCAAGGTCATTTGTATGGTCAGTATCAAAACTAGGAATTAAATTTTACTTTGTCTACCTCTTTGTGATTGTTACAGGGCTCCTTAGAAAGCTATCACTCAAAAAATTCCTCAAAAGGAAAGTGGCCATTGGATTTGTGTCTGTGAATCAGAAAAAGAAGAGCCAATGGGTGGATGAAAGCTGATCGGGCTTGTGCAGGACCGCAGTACCACGCAGTGGTTTCTCTTCTCTACAGCGATCCTTTACACTCCAGCTGGAACTTCCCAACTGGAAGCCACACCCTCTTTCCCATGGGAGGCATAACTGGTAAAACAGTAAGTTTTGTACGCACTGCCAGCCTCTGGGCGATGCATCCCACGCTGACCCAAGGTGACCCGCCCCTATGACTCTACGCATAATGCCACACTCACACAGCTTGAATCCTCTTCCTCAGACATCGGTCGCATGTGGATCCTCTATGCTGGCCTTCTCATTTTGTAAAACAAGACTGCTGAACTAAATGATTCCTAAGATCACTTCCTGCTTTAAAATTATCTTATTCTGGTATTCTTTAGAGGACAGAATGAGACAGAAAAAAGAATAATTTTCATTCAGTGTGTCTGCTATTAAAATCTGTCACAATACAATTTCAATATAAGCTATTTAATCACAGCAGTACTTTTAAGTGACCTTGTCATCCTCACTCGATTTGATTTAAGTTAAAATTTACATCCTTTGTACTAAGAAAGAGCAGAGTTTTTCTCTGAAGATGTTTCTTGGGCTTAGAGGGCCCGCGGGAAAACGTAGAATTCCTTGTGAAATGCAAGCACTGATTCCTTCTGTTTCCATTTTTAAGGTTACCATAGTGACAGAATGCCCCCCCCAAATCTTGCTATTGTTATGAAAATGACATTTTAGTTCAAGGCAGAATGGCTGCAAGGAGATCACTTCAGAGGGTGGTGCATCCGGTATGGAAGTTTCAGGGGCTCTGTGTCCTTCCTGGAAGTCAGGATGGGCCACACTGTGCTCTCTGAGCTGAGAGTGTTATCCTAGGAATGGCATGCTGCTAGATAGACTTCAACATCCTCACCTTGCGACAGGGGACACTTGTACAATTAGCTCATTTTAGATGTCCCAGAGAGTCTCTTCTAATTCATTTCATACTCCTGCCTGGGTTCTTTGAATCTGGCTGTCCTGTGAGCTTCAGCATCATACACATGGAGCAGCCAGGAGCAGCTGGCTCTGATGAAGGGCCTACATCTGTAGACACAGATGGAGCACAAGCACTATGAAGAGTCGTTTCCAGTCACCAGACCCCCCAGGCTGCTTCCCGAGCCAGCTCACTGGGAGAGGCCCTTCCTCGGGAATGCAGTTTGCAAGCTTCATTTCTGACTCATCATACCTACTTTTTGGATGATGCAATTACAAATTATAT
>NW_004524681.1:8366625-8416993 GCF_000260255.1 Octodon degus
TTTTTTTCAGAACCAGGGATTGAACTCAGGCCTTTGCGCTTGCCAGGGAAGCACTTATTCTACTGAGCTCTCTCCCTGGCACCAAAAATTATATTTTTAAAAAACTATAACACCAATTCTCAAGGCATAACTCATGAAATTTAAGTATATATATTTATATATGTGTACACATACATATGCCTATATAAATCCGTGTATATATGCATTTTATATACATATCAAAGCTGATTTGAAGAATTAGTAATCATTCAGTGAGTTTTAAAAGTGTCCTTCCTGACTAAAACATCAGATGATGCTTTGATCGTTGACTGGACACATGTTTATTTCATTGGTTTGCTTTTATGTTGTTAAAATTATTTTTCCTATCCCCCTATTTCCTCCTTAAACCCTGTTCTCTCACCTTTCCATGCCCTTGTCTGATTGTTGGCCTGTTCTAACCCTGTTTGTGTGAGCCAAAATATCCTTGTTCCCTTCAACTTTCTCTAGCCAACATGAAGGCCCTTCCCAAGAATTCCGTCTTCCATTTTTTATATCATTTTGGTATTTACCACTTCCTGGTGTAATCTTGTATTTTGATTTTTTTGTTTCTCAGCACCAGGGATCAAACCTGGGACCTTGTGCTTTCCAGGCAGGAGCTTATGCCACTGAGCGCTCTCTCCAGCCCTATTTCGATATTTTCGCCCTCTCTGACTAGACTACAAATTCCTTCAGGACAATCCTACTCCATACAAAGCACAGTGCTATTGTGAATTAAAATGTTACTATGTCAGTTTTTTCAGATTAATAAGACACTTACTTTTGTATATTTTACTTTAGTGCACGTTTTTAAATGTATGAACAGCCTCGCTTATTTCCATTTCTCATTTCTAAGGACCTGATTATCTCAAATAAAATATGAAGAAATGTCCTGCAGGCCCTAATGTACACACCTTCATTAATTGATTTATATGCTGTTTCCTTTTGTCACCTGGTACCAAGTAAGAACAGGATGAGTAGCAGACAAGTAAACCATTCTATCTTTCTTTTCTTATCTTTGTCAAGAATAAATGTCAGGAAGAAAAATTACACAAATGTAAAGTATGAAATTTAATAAGTTTTAACATTGGTATGTAAATCCATGGAACATATGTATATAAAACTATGAAGCTATGTTCTCAACACAAGAATTGAGGGAGATCTGAGATCTTCACAACCTGAAGATCCCTACCAGTTCATAGTATATTTCTCCCTGGTTATATCTGCTTTTATTTTTCTCATCAATGTTAAGAACTTTACAAATCTTACACATAATCTGACAAATTTACTACTACTTCACATTTTGTATGCATTTGTAAGCAGTATTGCATTTTATTTCAATTCCCAATTATTCACTGCCAGCACGTAAAAATATAATTAATGAAGGGCCAGCCAAACAGCTCAGTGGATTAAAGCATCTGCAAGCAGGCGCAGGGGCTGGGGGTTCAATCTTTGGGCCTGCCTTGCCGGCTGTGCCCTTGGGGCATGCTGAGATGTTGATTGACACTGGGCGTGGTGGTGTGTGCCTGTAAGCCCAGCTCTTGGGAGGCTGTAAACAGGAGGATCACTATGAGTCTGATCTAGTAGTGAGACCCTGAACACCCTGTAGACCCTTCCTTAAAATACGAAAATAAAAATACAATTAATATGTATATAATAATTCTGTAACCAAACAAAACTCATTTATCAGGTATAGTAGGATATTTTCTCTCTCTGGGATTTTCTATACTGGTGATTGGGTGGTTTATGAACAAAAGGCACCTATGTGCTATGCTCTCACCTAAGAGTCTCAATTTCATCCTTGTCCTGTCCAGTTACCTAGAACCTTGAAGACAGGGTTGAACAGATGTGTGCGTGTGGCAGACATCCTTGCATAATCCTTGATCTTATGAAGAATCATTCTGATTGTCACCATTAAAATCATGTTGAAAGCAGTTTTTTCCCTAGATTTATTTTTTAATCAGGTTGAGAAAATTCTGTTCCATGTCTACTTCTCCAAGCAGGATTATTGATGTGTGTCTAATTGTTTTTCTACACCTTATCTAGATAAGCATAAGGTTTTTATTTGTTAGTCTGTTGGTGTAGTAAACTACATCAATTTGTTTTAATAGTTTTATGTTAATAACAGTTTCAGACTTAGAGGAAAATTAAAAAGGCATTTCAATTTCCCTGTATCCCATATCTAATGTATTTTAAAATAGTGGTACGATACCTTTGTTATAATTAATAAACTAATGATGATGCCTTATCATGAACTACACTCCATAGTTTATTTGTAATTCTGTACTTTATTTTTACAATGTCTTTCTCCATTGCAGGATCCCACTGAGGGCATCAGTTTCCATGTAGGTGTTCGTCTCTCCTAGGTCCCTCTGGGCTACAGTAGCTTCTTAGACCTTCCCTAACTAAGGATCCTGAAGGCTCTGAGAAGTTTTGGCCAGTTACATAAAATACAATGCTCCCCATTGGAAGTTGTCAGACTGGTACAAATGTATAAATACACATCAATGTGACTGGAGGTTGTGTGCACCCAGGTTTGTAACTATGGTCATTTTTGATCAGATTGATCGAAATCATGAGTCACCACTGTATGGTGTAGGCAGTTGGCCAAAAAACTGAGACTTTGAAATATATTTTTTACAAGAGCAGATTACAAAAAAAGGCATATCAGGGCCAGGGAGATGGCTCAGTAGAATAAGAGCTTGCCTGACAAGTGCAAGGCTCTGAGTTCAATCCCTAGTTCCACAAAAAAACAAAAACCAAACAAACAAAAGCAAAATGAAAAACAAAGGCATATCTTCATTTAGTGAAAAAGTTTTATCCTTCTTACACACACACACACACACACACACACACACACACACACACATACACACACAGAAAGGAGTCCTTGTCATGACAATGTACCTTTGTGGATTATATTTGCCCCAAATAAATTAGAATTATTTAAAAATCTTTACGTTCTGTGTAAACTAGGCACGGTGGTACATGCCTACAGTCCTAGCACCTCAGGACACTGAGGCTGGAAGAGCTCAAGCTTGAGCTGAATCTGGGCAGTTTAGTAACCTTGTGATATCTTACCTGAAAATTAAAACTAAAACTAAAATTAAAAATAACTATAAAATTAAAATTAAAATTAACTATAAAAGGAAGGAGGTTGTAGCTCAGTGAAAAATCCCTCCTTTTGATCACCAGTACCATTAAAAAGGTATCCTTACACACTTTATGCTTCCATTATTGGTAATGTTTTGAAAAAGAAAATTAACAACTTTGAAAAATAATATTGATAATTTAAAATAGTGAAAAAATAAAAAGGAAGAAAAATGAGGGTAAAAACAAACAAACAAACAAAAAAGAAAAAAAAATTGGGCCAAGGAGATGGCTTAGTAGAATAAGAGCTTGCCTGGCAAGCACAAGGGCTTGAGTTTAATTCCTGGTTTCACCAAACAAACAACAAAAAAAAAAAAAAAATGAGAGTAAAACAACCTCAAAATAACATCAGAACACTGAAAGGAAAACTGGACATGCAAAAAAAAAATCTCATAAGAGACCGACCATGGGCAATTATACTTGCTTTCCCCGGGCTCCCTCTGCCCCTCCTGAATAGCCATCCAGGCTGTTGAGTCTCGGCACATTCCTTCTGTCCCCCACGATACCCGGGCACGGGGTCTCCCAGTAGACCCTGAGTGTGCTCCTGGCATCACGGCATTGTCCTTCCTGGACCATCCCCCAAGTCAGACAGATCGCTGTTGCTCAGACACTGTCATCCACTCCGTGCGTCCTTATATCGTACCCGCCACATACTTTGCTGTCATGACTACTTTGAACAAGTACTTATTACATCAATTAGGAAGAAAAATGGTTTTATTTTACTTTCGTTTACTCCTTCTTAATGCTTTATTTTTCCTTAAATAGTTCTCAATCTCTCACTTTCATCATTTTCATTTTCTCTGAAAAACCTCTTTTCATACTTGCAGGGAAATTATGACGAATTTCTTCAGTTCAGGCTGCCTAACAACGTATTTCTCTTTCACTTTTGAAGAATGGTTTTGCGTTCTGGGTTGGTGTTCTCTCTTGTCTTTGCTTGCGTGATTTCTCACATGAAATCTGATGTAACACGCATCCCCACGCTTCTGTAGCTCAGAAGCACTCCCTTGGTGCTTTCAAGATTTTCTCTTACTCTTCAGCTTTCTGCAGATTAAAGGGACATACCAAGGAGTAGAATTTTTGGCTTTTAATCTTGTTTTGTGTTTTGTGAGCTTGAGTTTCCGCTGACCTGTCTGGAGGCGCGCTGACTTGCTCTCTGACCACGCCCACTCACCACCCACAGAAAGCATTTGTCGCTCATGCTGTCTTTATTCATTTCCTTTTGATCCTCTGTCTTCTCAGCTCCCCGCTTACTTTGCTCATCTGCATGCTGTCTGTTTCATCCACTAGAGTTAACATATTAACCGTATTCTAAATTCTATCCTAAATTTGAATCTCTTCATATTATGATTATGACTTCCTGTTGATTTTTCTGTTGTGTTGACTACACTATGCGTGGTGTAGTAGGATTTACTGGAAACAGGTCTTGAGTGATGGGTCTGTGGTCAGTCTGGCTTGGGGACCAGCTTTGTCTAACGCCTGCTGGGTCTGTTGATACCAGAGCCTTCTATTTCCTCTGGTGGTACTGCCATGGACTCCCCTTCTCCCTTTGGGTTTCTCTAAAAACTCTTAAATAAAATCTGTGGCTTACACTTCTTTACCTGCAGCCCCATGTTGCTATTCTGGAGAAATCAGGAGCTAGGGTACAATGTGGAGAGAGGAGAATAGTTGACAGTCCTGTGATCACGATGTACCCATGTCCCCGGGTGTGAGAGTCCTAAGCATGTGCCATTCTTTAGCTTTTCTTTTTGCGTATGTAAAGGGAGAAAGCCTTAGAAGGCGGGAGCTGAGTCATTTCTGCTCCTGGTTTTTTCCTGTGCCTACATCCATTTCTACCAGAATCGGCTGGATGCATTCCAAAAGTTCTCTTCTTTCTCTCCCCCACGCAAACCATCAATGGTTTTCATAGTTCGTCATCAAACATATCTGAATACTTCCAGGTGAAACCCACAAACCTGCGCGCTCCCCTGAGGGCGCTCACGCTCCTGGTAGGATGCCCTCCCTTGCAGCAGTTCATCCATGTAACGGTTCTCAGTGTTCCCCTCAGTATCTGGCCCCAGGGCTTCCGGGCATCCAGGCTGATCTCGGCTGTGAGTCTTCTCCGCTCTGTCTCTGCAGACTACAGGGAAGCAGCGCATCTGACTTGTCAATTTTCCGATGGGTTCAAGAGAAGTCATCGATTCTCAGCTTGTTCTGCTTTTCCTGGGTGAAAGGTCAGGAAGGAAAATTTCTAAGCTCTTTAAGTGTCAGCCCTGAAAACAAAAATCCCTGTGATTTATTTTTCAATGTTCAAATAGTCTAACCCTTCAGAAATAAAGTGAACTTGGTTGTGATTTATTGTTATTATTGTAAATTGCAGGATCATGTCTGTTAAAATTTTGTTAATAAATTTTGGATTATGTTCATAGGCAATATTTTCTTATAATGTCTTCACTTATTTTAGTATTGCAGCTACTGCTGGCTTCACAAAATTAGAAGTTTACTCTCCTCTCCAATTTTCTAGAAGAAATAAAATTAATACAGTTCCTTTCCAAAATGTTTTGTAAAATTCACCCATGAAACTATTTGGATCTGGAATTTTCTTGATGTAAGTATTTAGTGACAAATTCAGCCACACACGTATATACACTCTGAGATACATCGTTCTAGAATGGTCTTTTGTTGTTGTCCTTTTGGTCTTTAGTTCATGTCTTGTACCATTAATGGCTTCTTATCTCCACGTTTCCTTTCTTCTGCATACTTCAGGCTGGGTGTCCTCCGCTATGTCATTTGGTGGACTCCGAGCTGCCCTCTGAGACGTGGCTGCTCTTCTGCGTGAGCATGTGGTTCTGCTCTCCTCTGAGCTGCTCTAGACATCCCAGCACATTCTGACCTGATGCGCCTTCACCGCCAGCTCCAAGTGCCTTCTAATTGCTCTTTTGACCTCTTATTTGAAGCAGGAGACACTTACAAGTGTTTTATTTCACTTCCTGATAGCTCTTATTACTCAGACATCTCTGATATCGATTATTAATTTAATTCCTTTGTACTCAGAGCAGAGTTAATATCCTCTGAATTTTTTTAAGACTTATTTTCTGGCTCACGACAAGGCTCCTTCAGGTGAAATTTTCTAGTATGGCGCAAAAGGATGTGAAAAATATTTATTTGGCTGTTTTGGGGAGAACATTCTATACATTTTAATTAGGTCTAATTGATTGATAGTGTTATTCAAGCTTCTGTATGCTTAATGACTTTTGTCTCCTTGCTCTATCATTTATAGTGAGAAGAGTGCTGTAATACTTCACTACAGATGTGAATCTGCCAATTTCTCCTTGTAACGTGACCAGAGTTTATTTTCGAGTGTTTCGAGCACTGTTACTAGGTGCACATGCGCTTGGAATTACTATGTCTTCTCAAAGAATTGATCCTTTTATCATTAATACTTTGAGTTTTATAAGCTACTTGGAGAGGAACAAGAAAAGAGCATGGTGCAGAGGCAACTCATTCCAGCTCCTGTTGTTTCAGGGGGCTTCACTCTATCATTTTTTTTTCTTTTGTGGTCAGCTCAGCCCACCCTGGGGGAGGAGCTAGCATGGCATGTGGTGCCAGGAATCAAATCATGCAATCCTTGTGCACTTGCCTAAGCTTGCCTAAGCAGGCCCTTTAGACTGCTGAGCTATCTCTCCAGCCCCTTTGCTCTATGGTTTGAAGCAGAGACCTTTCCTTACCGTGCCAGCTCAGGCTGATGGGGCCCCTACAGGTCGGTTGCTATGAATCTCATGCTTTTGGAAAACTGGGCTGTTTTTAAGAACACTTTGGTTGTGCAGCACCTACCACAAGTGACTCACTCTCCTGCTGTTTGGCCTCTGCTGGAGCTCAGTGCAGAAGCGCAGTAAGAACCCACAGCCTCCCGTACATTCCTTCTCACAACTGGGACACATTCTCTTTCCACTCAGATTAGAGATATCACATGGCAATGACATTTATCAGCTGTAGTCAGTTATTTAATAAGGTTTTAATAATAACAATAATTTAAATTGATTTTACGATTCCCAGCATACTTAGCACTTCCAGTGCTGTCCATTGTTTGATGTAGCTCTAGATTCCATCTTCTATTGTTTTCCTCAGCTGGAAAATCTTCCTGTACTGTCCTACTGCTTCTCTCAGTGCACACTGACTGCAGTTGAGTTCTTTCAGCTTTATCATATATGGAAATCCTATTCTGTCTCCACGCCTGAAATGTATGTTTGCTGGGAAATGAAATCTGGAATCTGTTCCTTCTCTTAATACTTAAAAAGCACTCATTCTTTGTCTCCTGGTTGTTTCATGCCAGACAAGCCTGCTTCTATTCATACCTTTGTGGCTGTATATCAACTGTGACTTTCTAATCAGGCTGTTATTGAGATAGGCTCCTTACCACTTATTTTAAGTAATTTGATTTTGATGTGTCTTCACGGAACTGTTTGTGTCTGGGGTTTACTAAACTTATAATTTTCATCAAGTTTGGAAAATTATATATATATTACATTTTTTCACTCTTCTCTCCTCTGAATTTAAATGCCACACATGTCACAAATTATTTCCCTGCCCACTGGATGTTGTTGCTGCTGTTCGTCTTCCTCCCTCTTCCTCCCCCTCTGCCTCCTCCTTCTCTTTATTTCATATTCCATAGTTACTACAACTAGATCTGGAAAATCAGTAATCTGGCTATAACTCAATAACCTTAGACATAGGTTATGTTTTTATTTTAGAAATTAAACTTGGATGTCTTAAAGAGTATTATATCTCTTCTTTCTATACTCAGTCTTTCTCTGTATTTTTCTGTTTTGTTTTCAGTGCTAGGATTGAACCCATGGCCTAGTGTTAGGCCAGTGTTGGTGCACTGAACTACATCTTCAGTTCTCTGTCTTCTTGACTATTTTCATTCTTTGCCTGCTAATTCTATCATTCTATCGCTTCTGGGTTTGTTTCAGTAACAATTTTTTTCCTCATCACCTTAAAGTTCCTTGGAGTTTTGCATATATGGTAACTTTTTATTGGATGACAGACATTATGAATTTTAATTTTTGAGTGCTGTGTATTTCTGAATTTCTATAAATATTTTTGAACTTCATTCTGGAATATTGTTACATTACTTGGAAATACTTCTTTTCCTTTCAGAGTTTACTTTTAAGCTTTGACCTGGCATGAGGTGAGCTCAAGTAAGCAGCCCCATGCACCGAGCAGGAAAGAGACTTTTCTCTAGTTCTGAGAATGTAAAGTACTCCTGAGCCTGTGCAAGCTCCGAGGAACTTTCCCTCTGCTTCTCTCACACAGGCTTTCCCTCGGCAGCATGCATCTTCTTCACACACTGATCAATGCTCCCAGGGCTTAGGGGGCCCCCTTTGCACATGTGCATGGCCCATGGCCCCTTCTCTGCCTTACTTCATCCCTTTAGATTCAGGTGCTGCACTCTACCACAAATCCCAGCTTCATCTTTACACTCAAGAAGACTGTGGGATTCTATATCCAGCCCAGCCCAGGCCCAACAAGCATGTGGGAGAGCTTCCAGCTTCCCTGTGCCCGCGGGACCCCTCCAGACCAAAACTCAGGTAGCCCCGTGAGTGGGACCCTCTACCGCACCATGGGGACCCCTGTAACCTTCCGGAGCCAGCAAGTGAGTGAGAACTTCTGCGACTCTCTTGGGACCCCCAGATCCAGCCCAAACCCAGACCCACCTAGTATATGGGAGGGCTTCTGTGCTCCCCTGTGCTCCCTGAGCCAGGGACACAACAGAGGGACACCACAGTTTCACTGTTGTGCCAGAGGGGCACAAGAGGTTCACTTCCAAAGGCTGTAGCAGGAAGAAGCTGAACACAACAGATAGACACAGTCCAGGCATAACTGGATAAGCTCAAACTTAATAGATCTGCACCCAAATTTCAGTAGGTGCTAAGGTTAAAACTGCACCAGAGCTCTACATCAGAGGTCAGAGGTCAGTGCTATACAAACTGATAAAGATAAGGAGCAAAATGCAATCTCAGGCCTCGAGCCAACCTATAACAAGTGCAGAGGACACTAGCTCAGCTGAAATGAATGAATTAACAGTGTTGGAAGTAAAGAAACAACAGCAGAAAGTTACAGAGGGACTCAGAGCACAATTAATTCCTCAAATGAAAAAAGAAATCTCTGAATTCATAGCATCTGAAATAAATAACCTAATACAGAAACATATGGAGGAAACCCAATGCCCACCCAGAACAAGTGCAGAAAACAGAAGGTTAGATGAAATGTATGAATTAATAGTATCTCAAGTAAAGAAACAACAGCAGAAAGGTACAGAGGAACTCAGAGCAGAATTAATTTCTGAAATAAAAAAAGAAATCTTTGAATTCATACCATTTGAAGAAAAGAATCAAATACAGAAACATATGGAGGAAAACCAATCTGAAAAAACCTCTTCAGTAAAAGAATTAATAACTGCTTATAAAGAAGACATTGATTAAAAAATAGAGATTAGAAATATGACAGATTTCTTGAATGAACAATACAGGAAGGAAATAGATCGCATGAAGCAGAGTCAAAGAGACATACAGGAACTTAAAATCTCAACCACAAACCTGCAAAATTGTTTGAGTAAAAGTGAAGACAGAGTTTTAGATCTTGAAAACGCTGGTGCAACTAGTGAAAAGGTAACAAAGGATCTTTTAAAAACAACTAAGATGCATGAAAAAATAATCCATCACCTGCAAGATGATCCAAAGATGAACAATGTGAGACTAATAGGCATCAATAAGAAATATGGAGTCAATACAAATGATATAAAAAGAATATGGGCAGAAGTAATAGCAGAAAACTTCCCAAATATGAGGAAACAATCTGACATTCAGGTAACTGAAGCATACAGAATGCCAAATAACTGCAACCCAATTAAAAATACACCGAGACATATTAGTCAAGATCCCAGAAATCCAGCACAAGAATAATATACTGAAAGCAGCTAGAGAAAAGAAGCAGATCACATTCAAAGGAAAACCCATCAGAATTATGGCCGACTTCCCTTCACAAACCATGAAGGCAAGACAAACATGGAGCAGAGTACCTCAAGTACTCTATGAAAACAAATTCCAGCCCAGACTACTATACTCTTGCAAAACTCTCTTTCAAGTTTGATGGAGAAGTGAAATACTTCCATGACAAAGAACAGCTAAAGAATTTCAGGATGACAAAGGCAACCCTACACAAACTACTGAAAGATGTTCTAGAGAGGGACCAAAATGATCAGAACTCCATGAATGAGAAGAGAAGGAGCCCAGTAAATATGGCAAACAATCAAACACAGGCAAAAAAAAGAGTAAACAATAGCAGGTAAATAACATTTGAGTCATAAGTAAACACATCTCAATTATAACCATCAATGTAAATAGACTCAATTCAACAGTTAAGAGAAATAGACTGACACAGTGGATTAGGAAATAAAATCCAACAATATGCTTTATACAAGAAAAACACTTAACTCAAAAGGACATTCATAGGCTGAAAGTCAAAGGATGGGAAACAATACTACATGCCCCAGCACCTCAGAAAAAAGCAGGAGTAACAATCCTGTTGTCAGATGGTCTCAACTTCAAACCAAGAATGATCAAATGAAATAAAGAAGGTCATTATATGCTGGTTAGGTGAAAAATTCAAGAGGAAGAGGTAACATTCATAAATATATATGCACCAAACACAGGAGCACCCAATTATACAAGACAAATTTTAATGGACATGAAAATCCATTAAGATCCATCTAATATCCAATACCACAATCTTAACAGGAGACTTTAACACCCCCTTATCTCAAAAAGATAGGTGAACCAGACAAAAAAACAAAAAAATGGCAAAGAAGTAGCAGAATTGAACCAAGCTTGAAATAAATGGACTTGGTGGACATATACACAGTGTTCCACCCAACAGCTGAATACACATTCTTCTCAGCTGCAAATGGGTCATTTTCTAAAATAGACCACATACTGGTCCATAGGTCATGCTTAAGTATATGCAAGAAAACAGAAATTATCCCATGCACATTATCTGACCACAGTGCAATGAAACTGGAAATAAATGACAAAAGAAACCAGAAAAAATCCCTAAATACATGGAAATTAATCAACACCTTACTCAGCAACCAATGGGTCACAGATGAAATTAAACAAGAAATTCAACAATATCTACAATTCAATGACAATTCAACCACAAATTATCAGAATTTATGGGATACGATGGAAGCAGTTATCAGAGGAAACTTCATAGCTGTGAACTCACACACTAGGAAAACAGAACAGGAAAAAATAAGCACCCTGATATCTAGAAAAGGAAGAGCAAACCAAACCCAGAGCCCAAAGTTGGGAGGAAATTATAAAGATGAGAGCAGAAATTAATTCAGTTGAGATGAAGAAAACAGTTCAAAGAATTAAGAAATCAAAAAGCTGGTTCTTTGAAAGATTAAATAAAATCGATAAGCCCCTAGCTAACTTCATCAAAAAGAGGAAAGAAAAAATTCAAATACAAGCAATAAGGAATAAAAAGGGTAGAATCACCACAGACCCAGTGGAAATTCCGAAGATGATCAATAGCTACTTTGAGAATCTTTACTCTCACAGAATAGAAGACACAAATGAAATGGACAGACTCTTAGAAAGTTACAAATTACCAAAACTGAATCAAGAAGATATAACAACTCTCAATAACCCAATAATAGCCAATGAAATATAAAATGTAATAAAAAGTTTGCCAACAAAGAAAAGTCCAGGTCCTGATGGATTCACAGCTGAATTCTACAAGAAATTTATAGAAGATATAATTCCTACACTCCTCAAACTCTTCAATGAAATTGAAAAAGAAGCAGTCCTCCTAAAATCAGTTCTCAAAGCAAGTATTATACTGATTCCAAAATCTGGGAAAAACACAATTGAAAACGAGAACTACAGGTCAATCTCCCTCATGAACATAGATGCAAAAATCCTCAATAAAAGCCTAGCAAATAGAATACAGCAAATTATCAAGAACATATACACAATGACCAGGTAGGATTCATCCCAGGGAGGCAAAGTTGGTTCAACATTCGAAAATCTATCAATGTAATACACTATATTAATAGAGTGAAATCTAAAAACCACATGATCATCTCAGTTGATGCAGAAAAGGCTTTTGACAAAGTCTAACACTCATTCATGTTCAAAGACCTACAAAAAATTGGAATAGAAGGCCTCTAGTTCAATTTGATAAAAGCCATCTATGACAATCCAATGGCTAACATAATTCTAAATGGGGAAAAACTGAAATCTTTTACTCTCAGATCTGGTAGAAGACAAAGATGTTCTCTATCACCCCTCCTATTCAATATAGTTTTGGAATCATTAGCTAGAGCCATTAGACAAGAAAAAGAAATAAAAGGAATAAGAATAGGTAAAGAAGAAGTTAAATTATCATTATTTGCAGATGACATGATACTTTACTTGGAAGACCCAAAAAAGTCCACCAAGAAGCTATTAGAATTGACACACAAATTCAGTAGCATAGTAGGATACAAAGACAATACTCAAAAGTTAAACTCATTCCTCTACACAGATAACAAACACACTGAGAGGGAAATTAGAGAAACAATGCCTTTTACAATAGCACTGAGGAAAATGAAATACCTTGGAATTCACTTAACCAAAGAAGTCAAAGATCTTTTCAAGGAAAATTACAGTACTCTGAAAAAAGAGATCGTAGAGTATTTCAGAAAATGGAAAGATATTCCATGCTCCTGGATAGGAAGAACCAACATCATGAAGATAGCCATACTCCCAAAATTATTGTATAGATTTAGTGCAATCCCGATCAAACTACCACCAATATACCTCCCACACCTAGAGAAATCATGCTTAAAATTTATTTGGAACCAGAAAAGACCTAGAATAGTAAAGGCAATCCTGGGCAATAAAGACAAAGCAGGAGGCATTACAATTCCTGAACTGAAATTATACTACAATGCTACTGTGATAAAATCAACATAGTATTGGCAACAAAATAGACTTGAGGATAAATGGAATAGATTAGAATATGCAGAGGTCTCTACAAACACACTCAGTCACATTATCTTTGACAAAGGGGCCAAACATACTCACTGGAAGAAAGATAGCCTCTTTAACAAATGGTGCTGGAAAAACTGGCTCTCTATATGCCAAAAACTGACACTTGATCCGGGTCTATCACCATACACTAAGCTAAAGTCAAAATGGATTAAAGATATAAACATTAAAACAGAAACAGTAAATCTCCTGGAAGAGAAAGTAGGAAGAACTCTTAAAGACATAGGGGTAGGCAAAGAGTTCATGGACAAAAATCAAATCGCACGGTTAACACTTGATAGAACTGACAACTGGGATCAACTCTTATTGAAAAGTTCCTTTTGCACGTCAAAAGAAATTACTAACAAAGTGAAAAGACAACCCACAAATTTCAAAAAAATCTTAACTAATAAGCACTCAGACAAAGGTCTGCTCTCTAGAATCTATAAAGAACTAAAATACATTAGGGCCCCTAAATTTAAAGACCCAATCCAGAAGTGGGCATCTGAGACAAACACACACTTCTCAGAGAATGAAATTAAAGAAGTGAATAAATATATGAAAAAATGCTCCACATCACTAGCCATTCATGAAATGCAAATCAAAGCAACACTGAAATGCCATCTCAACCCAGAAAGAATGGCTATCATAAACAAATCAGCCAACAAAAAATGTTGGAGAAGTTGTGGCCAAAAGGGAACCCTTCTCCACTGCTGGTGGGAATGTAGACTGGTGCAACCCTTATGGAAATCAGTGTGGAGACTCCTTAAGAAACTAGGACTGGAAATCCCATTCAAGCCAGCTATCCCCCTACTGGGAATTTTCCTGGAAGAACTGAAAACATCATATCATAGTGATATATGTATACCTATATTTATAGCAATACAATTTGGGATAGCAAAATCTTGGAAACAACCATGATGCCCGTCACATGAGGAAGGGTTGAAAAAGATGTGGTATTTTTATACAATGGAGTATGACTCAGCTATAAAGAATGATAAACTGGAAGCATTTATATTTAAGTGGATGCCACTTGAAGATATACTCATAAGTGAAATAAACCAGACCCACATGTATAAATATTGTGTATTCCCCCTAGTATAAGAAATCAAAGAAGAAATACAAATAGAAAGGTATAACACAACTAAAAGGAAAATGAGAACTTGAGGACTGGACAACGAGGAGAGGGCAAGGAGAAAAGCTTGGAAACAGGACAGAGACAAAGCCATACACTTATATGCACAGGATGGGCAAGGCAATGATCCTGAGAAACATCAACAGGTTTTTGAAACTAGTAGTCAATTGGTAGGATTCTCAACCTGATTAACTATATATGCTGATACTTGTGAACCAAGCAACTGCACTGAAGATAGCAATGTGTAATAGAAGGGTCACGCTTGGAATGCCTGTCATTCTGGTCTTCTAAATACATACTTCTTGTCATGACATTCCAATTACCATACTGTCCCACAAGTAAAGGGGGTTTTTTGTTGTTGTTTTTTTTTTGTTTGTTTGTTTTTCTTTTTCTTTCTTTCTTTTTTTTTTGGTGGAACCAGGGATTGAACTCAGGCCCTTGCACTTGCCAGGGAAGCACTTATTCCACTGAGCCATCTCCCTGGCCCCAGTTTTTCTTTTTTTAAATGGGTAATAAATGAAAAAAAAAGAAAGAAAAGAAACAAGAAAAAGAAAAAAAAGTGTCACAGGACTGTCCTGCTACAATGCTCTATGGTTAGATTTCTAAATTTCTGTGTAAAAATATGTGTTTATTCCTATTTTTAAAGGTTTTTTGTTCATATTCTGTAAGTACTTAAAGTTCAGCACATCAATACTTGATGGAAGATACCTGTTCCACGTAATGCCTAAGATGTTTGATATTTAGACAGATAGAGTAAACCGAACTTCGTATGTTGCAGGGTAATAATAAGCTTCTCTTCTGGAGGGTGAACAACCTAAGTTTGCAGATCAAAAATTGGAGAAAAGGAAGGGATGCAAGATCAGTCAACATTTTGACCCTAGCCTTTCAAGGTTAGTGAAGACTGAGGACATGGGAGAACCCATACTGTAACATCATGTAACTCAGTCGTGCCCCAAATTTTCTAATCAAGGAGATTTTGGAGCCACAGAGGAATGTGATCAATGATGTATAGTGTGCCCAGGAAGAGTCACATGGAGAGAAAACTTTCTCTCAGGCTTTCATAGAGAGCAAATTGGTCAGGCATTGGCCGTGACTCATCCACGTGGCTGACACGGATAAAGGATCTACGAAGTGCAGTACAGGGTTACAAGATGAATCCTGAGGGGACTTGACTGACCTTATCAGATACAAAAGTTACATTTCTTGCTATATAGGTCTTGCTTTATCTTGGTCTTAACCATCTAACAGAAAAGTATAAAAATGAGGTATATAAAGTAAAGCCATATTAATATGCTGAGCTGTAAAAGGCTCTAGTTAACAACTTCTGTGGACAACCCCCTACTCTTGTGGACTACTGGACTGTGTTGGATTGTTTTGCTGAATTCAAGAACCTATAATATTTATATGCCAATGGAATACCCATCTCTGACAGGACTGAACTGGACAGGGGGGATACAGAGGAAGGACCATTTTTGTATTTGTATATACAAAATAGTTAGGATGGATGTACGGCTGCTTTTGCTTGGTTCAGTGAGAGGAAGGATTTGTAGTAGTAGTGTTTGGACGGGATGTCCTGGCTGCTTCTTGTGCTGTAGATGACTGCTGAGAAGATAACAATGTGCAATGTATTAATTACTGAAAATGTCCTATCAATCAGCTTGGAAAGTGTCTCATTGATATTTGTTTCTCAATAAAATAAAAAAAAAATTTAAAAAGACTGTGGGACTCTGCCTGTATTTCACTCCCTCTGAGAAATTAGGGATCATTTTGAGACTCATGCTCATATCTGCCCTATCAGGAGAGAATACCCCAGGTTTCTAATATACAGTGTGTGAATCTGGCCATTTTGAACCACTTCCTCTCAGTAGGTTCTCTTCATTGACATAGTTTAGCAAGGATCGGGGGATGCAAGAGAACCTGGGCATCTTACCACTTTCTTGTGGAGCAGGGGACATTCATGATCACTCAGTAAACATACCTTGCCTTTTGATTCCGTCTCCACCACACTGTACACCATAGTGAGGGATGTATCAGAACTTGGTTTGGGAAGAGTTTTTCTTACCTCTCTGTGATCTTCATCATTCTTCAATGTGTGAAATTATTCTCAATCTTAACTAAATAATCACCAAAGATAAACACCACCCCACACTGCATCACTGCCCTGCTGCCTGCCCGCCTCAACACAACCTTCTAACAAGGCACACACACTTAAGAATTGTGGCACATTAGACATGGCTAGCCCATCCAGATGGCGTGGGCTTTATGAACGGTGGGCAATAAGTGTCAGGAGATTGCCCATTGGTCTTGGGTAGAGGAAGATTCTAAGGAACTGTAATTTAGTTCACATCTCTCTCTCTGGTGAACGCTGGAGGACAGTAAACTGCAACCATATAATTAGTGTCGATTGTTTTATGCAGGGTGTGAGGAAGAGGTTTGTACCATGAGGAGAGGTTCCTTGTTTTCCTTAGCACAAAGAAAGGCTGTGCCCTCCAGGCCAGGAGCAATGCTTTTCACTTCACAGGTGACTTCCAAGAAGAATGCAGACTGGCTTCTCCTTTCACTCCTCTTTCATGTGGCCATGAAACAATGAACATCCACACTTGGAGAAATGCTGACAACCCAGGAAATTTTCATTTTTTCTAACTTATGAAGAGAATAAGTAAGGAATAAAGAGCACGATGATGGGTGATCAGGCTTCATTTCACAGAAGCCACAGCCTTTGAGGCAGCATCAGGCAGGATTTAGGGATACTTCTAGATCCAGTCAGTCACGTCGTAACTGGACTTGTCATGGTGTTTAATTTGCCTCAAAAGAAGGCTCTTCCCCTCATCTGCTTGATCTATGTGCAGAGACACACATAATTAGCGCTAATTACAATGATTCCAGATCTTAGGAGCTAATATTTTCTCTGTGTGTGTATGTGTGTGTGTGTGTGTGTGTGTGTGTGTGTGTGTGTCCCATAAACACAGCAGCACGTGTACTGTGCATGTTTCTGTGTACATTCAATAAAAATCAGCGAGCTGATGAAGACTGTTGGTTATCTGCCATCGGGTCCGCTACTTTTCCCTCTTTCCCAGCATGCACTCTGTCCCGACCCCGCCCCCCCCCCCACACACACACTGCAATTCCATCGCCAGGCCCTTCCCATGGCCCCGCTGGCTTCTGCGCAGGTGCGGCTGGTGGGCAGCCTCAGCAGGAAGTAGGAAAAAGATTCCAGTTGCTACATGGGGACAACTGTGACAAGGACAATGCATACGATACAGGAACATGGGTCTTTGGGTGCTCTGGCTGAAAAAGAAAAGCATCCATTAATATTCCCTAGGGCACCCCGCTTTGTCACTGGATAGTATTGCTGTATATCTTGCAAAAAACCTAAAGCTAATAATAGAGAAACTGTCTGGCTGAATCCTGCATAAGGAAAAGTGGAAGAGAACCAGTCCATTGATGAATAAAGCCAGTCTCTCATCCACTCTGGATTCAATCACGATAAGTTTATGTTTCAAGATAAAAGCTGATGATTTTCCCTTATTCAAAGTTTTTCTGTAGAATTGTAATAAGCTTGTTGCAAAAGCATTGCTCAATATTAATACAGTGTCCAAAGACTATAAAAACTAATCTATTTGTCAGACTGGCACACTCTGGAGAATTTTTTTCATTGTCAATCAGATGAAAATTAATTTTAGGTAAGCTTTAGAGATCTTATAATAAAGACATTTCAAAACCCCACAGAGTATATATATAATAACATGGAATGCGAACAGTACAGAAAAAAAATCACACAAACAACTCAGAAAAAAAAATAAGAAATCAAGTTAGTTGAAGGACTGTCTTCTATGACATAAATCAGAAGAGGGAGAGGAGCAAGGACAATCAAAAATGGAAGTTTTGTGATGATTGTGACAGGAGAAGTAGAAAAGAGTCTTATGAATTTGCTGAGGTTCTTTAATCCCTGACATCCATGAGTCTGGATCAAGGGCAAGGGTATGATCTAGAAGTACCCCACATACCCTACTTGCTGTAGGAAAACATATAAAGTCTAGACAAATACCAGACTAGTATCTGAAGAACTAGGATTCTTCAGAATCATCTGAAGAACCACCTATCCAGAAAAAAAGCCACCCGTGGAAGGAAACCACCATAGCACATCGTAACTAGACACTCTCCAAGGTCTTATTTCAGGGGTAGCTGATTCTAGCAACCAAGTTTAGTCTCTAATGATAATGATGAGCACCAAGCTGGGGGAGTCCAAGGCTAGAATCTCGTCATGGTCAGCAGGACGAGCACATTCTGGACCAGTAACACCTGTCAAGAATAAAGAACTATTAATCTGGGAGTGTGGCACAGGGCCAGTATTCCAGCAGTCCAGAATGCTGAGGCATAATTTTGAGCTCAGCCTGGGCAATTCAGAGACTTAATGAGACTCTGTGTTTAAAAAAAAAATTGGGGCTCCATCCCTGGTGCAGTGCCAGCTCCACCCCCAGGGTGCACTTGAGACTGGGTATGGTGGTGTGCGTCTGTAATCCCAGCACTTGGGAGGCTGAAAACAGGAGGATCACTATGAGGCCAATCTGCGCAGTGAGATCCTGTAGACCCTGTGCTAAGTACATTTTAAAAGAAGTGGGGGGAAGAGAGCAAGAGAAAGAAAAATAGAAAGGAAGAATGGAAGGAAGGAGAAAGAGGAAGAGGAAGAGAAAGAGAGAAAGAGAAGAGAAAGAGAGAAAGAGAAAGAGAGAAAAAGTAAGAGAAAGAGAAAGAAATTGATATTAGTTGAATTCTCCCTTCCTACATGTAATGTCACGGTTCATTGTATTAACTTCCAGTCAAGGAGGCATCGAGATTAAACGTGTAGATACAGCATTACCTTGAACTGGAATTAACTAAAGTCGGCTAATTCACAAAAACTACATGTGGGCGTGGCCCTCGCCTCGCAGGCATCAGGGAGGCATCTCCACGCCGCGTTTGTGACTTTCCAGACTCCAGGTTTGACCAGGTACCTCCATGGGATGAAAGCGTCAAATGGAAGAGAAGGGGCTTTGCAGGCGAGGACGGAGAAGGAAGAGAGCGTGGCAAAGGCCTTCATTGGGCATCGCAGTCATTTAATATTGTAGTCATACATGTTCGACATTATAATGCTTCTCACTCCAAAATGACAAAAATAAAGCTTGGAGAAATCACGTATCTTTCAAAAATCAGAAACTCATAAAAAAAATGAGTGCAAATATTATGCACTGCAAACATGCACAAATGAAATAAACAAATAAATAAATAAATGTTAATGAGGAGCTCAAAGACTATAGCTAGTCTGGATTATTTTCCCCAAATATCTCATAGACAATAATTTCCCCATATACTGTATTTACATTTATCCTCAACTTGCTTCTTTCTTGTTTTTTGTCTTCATTTCCATCTATTTCCATTAAGTTGACATAAAAATAAATTAAGGTGACACGAGAAAAACCTAAACAAGCTTTATCTGGAATTAAGCTTTCTCTTATAACTGAAGAGTATGTCACCTCATTCCCCTTGTTCTTCGGCCCTGTTGGAAGCGTTCCTTCCACATGGAAATTTCCAATTGAAATTAAGGCTGCAGTAATAAAAGTATAGTATTTACGATGGGGACAGAGCTAACTTTTCTTTATTTCCCAAAGGCCTGTCCACAGCTAAGGATGCTTGTTCAGTGCTAAGGTGAAGACCTTAGGATGAAGAAGAATAGCTTAGAACTTGGTTAAAAGTTGGCCTGGTTGGCCAGGAAGATAACTCAGGGGCTTAAGAGCCTGCCTGGAAAGTGCAAGGCCCGGAGTTCAATCCCCAGTACCACAGAAAGATAAAAAATAAAAAATACTTTGGACTCCCAAAAGGCATTTGTTCATGTGGACTTTTCTTTAGGGACCAGAGAGAAAGCACAGTGGAGTAAGTGCTTGCCTGGCAAGCACAAGGTCCTGATCTTGATCCTTGGTACCACCAAAAACAAAACAAAAGAAAAAAACCTGACCTGGTGGATAAGAGATCTTGGAGTCATGTTATATATTATACCACTGGGATAATAGCCTAGAAAATTTAAAATATGAATATTGTGACAGTGAAAATAACTTATCTTAAAGTATGATGAGGGGTCTTAATTTGGGAGAGACTTGTCTTGCATTGTATATTACCTGAAATAATCTAATGAGAATCACTAAGTACATTTAAGATATCCAAGGGATTAAAAGCTCCCTTACTAGGGTTTGTGAAAATGAGGAATCGTGCACACAACAACAGCATGTGGGATGGATTACAGTTGATCTCTCTTCAATATGGATAATAAAAGGTTTAATTGTTTCCATTTTTTGCAGTGTAATAGAGGGATGTTGGAGGACGGTGTCTTGAGAGTTTGCTCATTCACAGCAGCGGTTGCAATGTTGTTCTAGAAAGTGGGAAATGATGTGAATGGACAGTCCCTATTGCCACAGGCATTCAACTACGGACTACACAGGCTACTGAAAAAGAGAATTATGGCATCAGAAGATGGTTTGTACCAGATAACCAGCAACATCCCTTTGAACTCAGCTTCCAAGGCATTTTGGGGTTCCCACTAGCTTCAGTATATTTTATACCATGAGCTCTTCCTAGTTGAGGGCTTGAAAATATTGGCACCAACCCTCAGTTATGTAGTAGTACCCTGCACAGTAGGAAGCCAAGAAGTGTTTGTTAAAAGCCACAAAGCCACTGTGCTCTACTGAGCCTCTAGTGTTCTGTAGGACGTACAACACACTAACTTTCACAGAAACACACTTGGCTTCCAGGCTGCAGAATGGGTTGTCCAGTGGGAATCTTTCCAGCCGGGTTCTGACCTACCTCCTGCCAGTTCTAGGTGATAAATTGTTGTTATTGAAGTACAGATGGAGCCCAAGCTTAGAAAATTTCTCAGCATGCCAGAACATAGGAAATCAGTTCTGCATATAGAAGGCTTGCATTTCCTTTATTTGCCTCTCAACACTTTTTCTGAAACACAGTAAAGCCAAGGGAAAAAAATATATTCCCATCTTCCAACCTCTCAGTTCTCACTGGGCTGAGAACAGGGAAAAAAATTGAGCAGCAGTATGAAGGGAAGAGAGAGGGGAGAAGCTAGCTCACTCCAGCTAGATTTCCTTAACATGCAACTGTGGTCTTTCCTGCAAGCAGTTTCCTTGAGATGTGCACTGAGTTTCCAGGGCAAATATGAAGCTTGAAAATGTAGCTCTGTGCTGCAGCTACTGTTGCCATGGCACAAACTAACTACAGGGGAAATGCGAGTGGTTCGAGTGGTTCGTTTCTTCCATGAATAGACCCTACAGCTCCTCCGCGGCGCTGCAAAAATGAGGAATCTGGTGCACACACACACCGACAGCATGTGGGATGGATTACAGTTGATCTCTCTTCAGGATGGATAATAAAAGGTTTAATTGTTTGCATTTTTTGCAGTGTAATAGAGGGATGTTGGAGGATGGTGTCTTGAGAGTTTGCTCATTCACAGCAGCAATTGCAATGTTGTTCTAGAAAGTGGGAAACGATGTGAAGGCAGTTGGAGAGAAAGCACAAGGAGGTCTTCTGACTGAGGAGTCTCTGTTCCATTGCCCAGCTGCCGGGCTTGGAAAGCAAATCTCACTGTCTAACAGCTCGACTGCTTCTGGGCCTCATCATCCTTTGCCAGCAAGAATGTAGCAGCCTCTTAATTGGTGTCTCTTCCTCCTGCTTCCTGCTTCCTCTACTCTCTAGCCAGAGGGCTCCCACAATAGTGATTATGCCTCTGTACTCCTCCTCATTTAAAAACCTTTGAATGCCACTCTACCAGATGAACCAGTGTTTCTCACCATGGATGCAAGCCCCAGCTGGCTCCTTTTCTCCTCCTCCGCTCCTTCTCTGGGTGATTATGCATCAGTGACACGTCTCTCCTGGAAAGCCTCTGGTGAAAGCCTACCTTCCATCTCTGAATTTCTGTCCTGCTGTCTCTAAGGAATGTTCTTTTCTTCCCTCTTCCTCAAACAGTTCACCATTTGAGAAAATTCAGGCTTCACTGATTCTCACCTCTCGCTAGCATCCCTTCTTCCTGTCTGACTTATGCTGCCAGTGTGGTAACAACTCAATCAGAGCCTCCCTCCCCACTTTGCATTCCTTGGGGACAGTTCCTCCTGTTTCCTCACTTGTGTCACTGGCCTCTGGAGCAGTGGTGACAAACCTAAGGCACATGTGCCACAATGGGCTGTTTGCTGTCATTGAAAAACTCTAGAATGCCTGCCATCACTACTCTAGAGGAAGCGTGTGCTGGGTAAGTCCCAGTTGAAATTAAGTTCTCTTTCATTACAATATTATAGCAAAAAAAATAATGTTGTATCAAAGATTCAAGTGAGACAAGCATGATTAAATAACACACTGACACATGAAATATTTGTGGGTAAAGTGCTGCTAACAGTTAAATAACTAAGTCAAGACTTGAACACATGGACTCTGCAATGTATTTAGCATTTCACCTGAGGGTAACTGTCATTCACAATGCCACACCATCCTGCTAGTGTCGTGGTCTGTTCCCCGCGTAGGCATGAAGTAACATTGAACAAGGAGGTGCTGCCCAGGCTAACTCCAGCTCTGAACTGGAGTTAGCTCTCTACTACCACAGTGTATCCCTGGCAAACCACTTTGTGAAGTGGTGGTCCTGGTTCAGTAGTCCTGGATTAGGTGTGCTGTGGCTCCAGAAAGCTCTCAGGAAGTTGCTGGTGCCTCTGCTTCTGTTTCTTGGGTCACAGGGTCATGTGGTAGGCCTGGGAGCACCTAGGCTCCACATGGAGGTGGGCGGCTTTCAGAGAGCCGAACGCCAAAGCACTGATTGCTCTGCACATGATGACGCCAAGAGTTTCTGCCCTCTACATGGAGTTGGAGGTGCATTTAGGTTGATTTTTTACCCAATGTTTGATGATCAAATATTTTTCATGATTATATTGAGTTCTGAATATTGCAGGATTTTCTTTCCACAGTAACTCAAGTAGTTTTCCTTTGATTTCTATCATAGTATTTTGTTATTTCACACTTCATTATTTTTCTGATACTAAGCCCAGATTTCCAACCTGAGTCCCAGTGGAAATCTCCCTAGATTTAAAAGCCTTATAGACAAATCATCACCAATCACGCCTAGTAACACTGCAGGAAAAGTTTCAATTCATAGAGAAACTTATGAGGAAACAGTCAAAGCATAAAAATATGCAAGATGTTAAAAGAGAATTTAATGAAATACAGAACTAAGCCTTGGCAATTTTAAGTCAGAAAAGAACCACACAACAAAATTGGAGAGTCAAATTAAATCTAAATATGATTTAGAAGATCAGTGTTTTAAGACCAAAGGGGAAAAAAAAAGGTAAAAGAGTATCAGCAATACGTGAGAACAGAGGCCAACAGAAATAAGAAGTGAGTTGACGTAATGCTTTCATAGAATTTTTTTTTAAAAAAAGAATAATCCTACAAAATGAAAAGCAAGCCACAGCAGTGGGCTTCACACATGTAGGAGTCATCTTCAGGCAGAGTAGCCAAGTGCCTTACGCACATTCTCCCACGTAATATGCTTGATCACCCCAGGGGGACAGGTACTGTTATTAAGGCCAGATAACCTAAAAAGGATAACACTAAAATGTTCTTTAACAAGCTCTTAAAACCTAAAAGGGTGAACAATCTACTTTTTCCTGAAATGAACTTTTCTAGAACTCATTAATGGAAAATAAAATTATCTACTTTATTAACACTTATTGATCATAAAACAAGAAAGTACATGTGGAAGAATATTACATGTATTCTTTATTTTTTATCATAAGCCTGTGAATTAGAAGCTACTCTTAGTTTCATTTTATTGCTGAGGGAATTGAACTTTTATGAGATTAAGTAACTTAGCAAATTCATCCAAAAAGCAAGAAATAGAATCAAAATTGAAAGTCACACCTGGTTTGTTTCTACCGATGTTTTAAAAGCCTGCATCTTGGTGCACAAACTTATATGTAAAAATCTCTTTAGTTCCTATAAATGTTGTTGATACATCAAAGGAAAGGTACATATTTAAATCTACTCTGAAATCCCAATCTGCACTTCATGAATTCATGTAATTTCTTCTTCCTTGAGAAAGAGCTGAGAGCCCCTCATTCCACATTCTTGCTGTCACAGATCCATCCTGATACTTTAATTCTCTAATCTTGTAGATTTAATTTGCTTCTCCCTCTTTCATAATGAGATTTAATATTTTTATAAATGTTTATGAAGCATTTTTGGTTTGTCATAATTTACTGGTATTTTCAATCATGGATGTTCTTACTCATTTTTTCTATTGAATTTTATTTTCTTTTTCTATTTGTGAGGGGTTTTTTTATGTATTTAGTACAGGGTCTACAGGGTCTCACTACACAGATCAGATTTGTAGTGATCCTTCTGTTTTCAGCCTCCCAAGGGCTGGAATTACAAGTACATACCACCACACCCATTCTCAATCCCCAGCTCAGCGACCCCAGGGGTGGGACCAGCAAGGCACACCAAGAATCAAATATTTGTGAGATATTTAAATATACATTAATCCCTGAAAATATCTTCTCTGGGTTAGTAAAACTGTTATCCACCTTTTCCAGTAAAGAAAGATCTTTGATTATTTTCCTTTTTTACATTTTTGTACTTTCTTTAAAAAAAAAAAATCTTTCTCTACTTCTTTCTCTGCCTTGCTGTAATGAGTCTGGTGGCAAAGGACACTAGCAAGTGGCAGAATCACGTTTACTAAAATTCTCCCCTGTGGAATAAGCAGCTGCACAGATGAGCAAGGAAAGGTTGGTTTACTCAGTCCCAACATGGACAGAGACGGCAGTAAAGGTAGCCAAGAGGGTGAATTTGACTCTTTTAATGTTGGATGCGTGGGGGAAAAAATTTAAAAACTAGGCTCAAGTCATAAATACTGGCTTAGCCACCAGTGATGCTGTGAAAGGCAGAGGGGCTCTGCTGCACCTTTAAAAAGTTCTAGGCCAGCCAGATAGCTCAGCAGATTAAAGGACGTGCAAGCAGGAGCAGGACCAGGGGTTCGATCCCCAGGCCGGCCGTGCCGGCCCCGCCCCCAGGGGCACACTGAGTAGGCGATTGAGACTGGGCGTGGTGGCGCCCACCTGTAATCTCAGCTCTTGGGAGGCTGTAAACAGGAGAATCACTAGGAGTCCGATCTAGTAGCGAGACCCACAACACCCTATAGGCCCTTCCCTAAAATACAAAATAAATTAAAAAATAAAGTTCTTCTGCAGTGCTAGGGCAATTCTCCTAAGGAGAAGAATGTGTCATTAGCCTCAGGAGGTAGAAATCTGAAAATCTTGAGCTCCTAGACTGTTGTACACCAAATAGACCAAAAAAAAAAAAAAAAAAAAAAAAAAAAAAAAAAACCTCTTTTTCTTATTTGAGAAGAGCTGATCCCATTGCTCAGGAACTTGGAACAGGTGCTGACTTGCAAGATGAGTTTGTTCTCCTTAATACAAATTAAATGCAATCAATTGCAATTCAAAACAGTACTATGATTTCAACCTCCTACCTAGTTGGTTTGACCTAGGCTGTCGGAGCCAGTTCTGCTGATGGCTGGAGAGGCAGCTTGCGGGTAGAAGGGAGGCGCCCACTGCAGCGTTTTGTCAAGTTTCCTGCACGGTCCCCATGGCTCCTGGAGCCTTCCGGAAAATCCATCAGCTCAAGCTATGTCCACATTCAGACCGTTTTTAGCTGCTCTGTTTGGTTGGGTATTTCTGCTGATAGTACTGCAGCAACGGCGTTTGGGGCCCGAGCCAAAAAAGCCAGGGCGGCGGCGGCGGCGGCGGCGGCAGCAACAGCACAGTGCCACGCTGGTGATCTTCCCTGCTGATTTTAAGCCAGTTGTCCTCGGGATAGTCTTGATGGACTCTCGCAATTATGAATTAGTACAATTAATCCTTAAGTACATATCTTTTTAATATTCTGTGTGACAAAACAGGAATTGCATCATTTTGTTACTTTAAAGTGACTTAACACAGGGCCGGGGAGATGGCTCAGTGGAATAACCACTTCCCTGGCAGGCACCAGGGCCTGAGTTCAATCCCCGGTACTGAAAAAAAAAAAAAAAAGTGACTTAACACAAATCTATTTTAATACTCCTTGGTTGTATTCATAATATTTGGTCAGTGTAAGTAAAAGTCCTTTAGAGTATTGGACACTGGCAAGAGTACAAATGGGTCTGTAGACCAGAAAGTTTAAGTATCAGTGGCCTCTGATAAGCTGAAATAGTTGTTCTATAAGACCAGGAAATAACTCCTTGACTATCTCAAGAGGGGCCGGAGGATGGCCTGTTAAGCAATAAGGACTGTGTAAATGAGGGAGACAGCCTGGCCCCCTGTAGGCAGAATGAGGGACACTGAAAACCATGGTGAAATGAGTTCACAATTGCCAGAGGAGCTAGCAGAGTCACAGAAGAGCAGAGTCCATGTTGTGGCACCTGACAATCCGAGGGAAAGCAGACATAATTATAGTAGGGGATACCAGGAGCACCATGGCCACCAACACACTGGGCTCTTCACCGAGACTAAGGGATCCTAACATTTATAAGAGGAAAACTGGGTGGAAGCCAGTGATAGTTTGAATTATGGAAATAAAATATTTTGAGATGGAAAATGAGAGACTAATACAACAACAGAAAGGTCACAAGTCCTTTTTACAGACTTGAGTCTGATCTCAGACGCAGAGTCCATTGACTGAAAGAGGCAGGCACTCTTAACAGAAACCCCTGCATCCCTACATGTTATATACAAAATATTCCCTGAATTCTTTCTCAAAAGGACCTGCACCCATTTACTCAGATAATATCAGGGAAACAGGAATGCTCAGAAGATAGCATCTGAAGAGCAGGCACCACAGGAGTCCTAAAATCCCATGGGTCTCTCCAATTAGACAGCTGCAGAAGTGAGACCAACGTTAAGTGGAATCCTGGACCAAGTACTGTATACCTATGTCAGTCTCACAGTGGATCCAAGGGGTCTTTATACTGCTGTGTTCAGTCCTCTAGTTTCTGGGTGGATAAATATAACTTTGAAACAAAGGAAACCTCCAATTTCATTTCCCAACCTGTGGAGTAAGCGCGTTTGTAAGAGAAAGAGCCAAATTGAAAGCGCATTCCCCCAGCCAAGATAATAAATCGCAGGAGGTTTCATAACCCAGCTGGAATTGCAATGAACGGTGCAACCCGTGAAGATTTACGGGATGGAAGGATGATGGCCCGAAACATATCCTTGCTTAATTCACTAGTATGGTCCTGCAAAAAAACAGATGGATATGGCAGATGGTGATAGACAACAGTACACTTAACAAATGGTGGCCCTCATCATAGATGCTGGCTGAAGATGGCATCTGTCCTGGAGCACAAAAGCATAGCCCCTGGTCCGTAGCTGCTGCTGATTTCCTTGACGTATTTGTTTCAGTACCCATCAGGAAAGAGACTCAAAAACCGTCTGCATATATTAGGGCAGATGGCAATGCACTTCCACCATTCTGTCTCCTCTGACCTGACGCAGTGCAGAACAAGAGAAAGGGCACCATCTCCGCACTCTACCAGTCATTCAGGAGCCCTTTACTGTGCTGACACGCAAATGTAGAGCCTGTAACATGAAGATGTCATGATCCACTTAGACTGCAAGAAGATGCCAATCACTTCCCAAGAGATGCAAGGACACTGGTGAAGCTTTTAAAGGTCACGTGGGAGCAGTGTGAATGTGGCATTCAGACGCCTTTGAGAACAATGGCAGTAAGGACCATACAAAATGAACAGCATGGATGCCACCCTGCAGGTCTGTCGATGTGTCTGTACTATGGCAGTGTTTCCCCCAAGGTTGTCGCTACACCATAACTGCGTGCTGTGGAGACACACATGCTGGCCCATTCCCATGGGAGGTGGGCTGGCTTCTCTAGCAGGTTACCCTGGCTAATCACCTCTGCAATCTGGTCAGTGCTTTCTACATGCTGTGCTGCAGTCTTCTGGTCTTTTGTTCTCAATCTTCTTTCCTTTTATTCTCTTATCACAGGCACTGATGTGCGTCCTGGTCTGAAGACCCACCCTGACGACCCCTGCATGTTCTGCTTTATCCTTCACCAGTATTTCCTCTATTTGGTCTCCTTCCCACTTAACTCCAGCTCACACATCTGTTTATCAGCAGAATTGAGATGACACACGTATCAGGGACCTGAGGCATACTAGGGTATTCTCTCAAAAAGAAAGGACAACTGATTGCAACTTTTGCCTTCTACCAGTAATAAAGAAACATTCATTACATAGGGCTCTTCGGATTTTGAGAGAGGGAGGATTTACTGCACACAGAAATGCTCTTCCAACTCATGGCAGCGGAAGTGGAAGGCATTTTGCTGGAACCCCATGAGCACTGAATGGCCAGTGAGTTTTCATATGCTAGGTCTCACCATGTCCATTAAGCATTAACATTGAGCAACAGCAATTTCCTGTGACCGGACAACAGGACATTTGGAACCCCAAGGGAACAGACATGTCTTGCGAAGAACTCGGTCTCCAGTGTCATGTGCTCTTGTACCAGTGCACTTCCTGAAGCTCACTTATACAGTGTCACTGAGATTTCCTGACAGAAAGCAAATGAACAGAGAAAATAGGTTCGCATGTCCACACTCTAAGCTAGACCTCTGCCATACTGCAATTCCACACAGAGCAGTAGTTCTGAAAATCAGATCTGATCTCCTTGTAGTGAGTAGGAACTTAACTACCCAACTTGTTTTCACTCTGCATGGAAGGATAAGTTCTACTATCAACAGATATCCATGAACTCTTGGACAGTGACAACGCTTAGCTAGATGGTGAGGGTCTGAAAGGAGCAATGTTGGAAGACGGAAGGCAAGATGTTCTGGGGAGAAAAGATACAGACAGGTCAATAGCAGTGAGCACCAAATATGAGGATCTTTGGTAGGTTAAGTAGCCAGTTAGTATACACAAGTCAGAAAGAGTGAAATGGCCAGTACAGGTGAGCCAGCCTCTGTCTCTTGTCACCTACCCAGGGCTTGCACAAGGAGCATCTGAATGCAGGAGCGAAGGTGTTTAAATGGAAAGTCATGCACATGTAGGCGTCCTCTCATCAAAGCTAACCCAGGTATCATGCCACTAAATATACAACCCTTGAATAGTCCAGCACATGCTAAATTATCAGTGCAGGGCTAACTTCCAAAGGCACCTGATAGACATCAACTGTGCAAATGCAGTAATTTACCCTCCCTAGAATTACACGAATTCTGTGGTTTATATACTGTCCTAGTTCTTAATATGGAATCCTGTACATGATTTACTTAAGAAAAGGACTTCTTTCCTATCAAAGAAATTAGACAAATAAATACTCTGTCATAGCATAGTCCTGTCACATTTCCTGGGAACTGCAGAACTGGCAAAATTTAAGATGATGCTGAAGGACTCAAAAATACCATATCGGACCCTCCATTGCCATGTGTGTGCCTGTGATTACTTCAGCATTATTCAGAACAGCCCCACATCACATCAGTGGACAGAAAATTAAGATAGATTAGATAGCTAGACAGACAGACAGACAGACAGACAGACAGACAGATGATAGACAGATTGATAGCTAAATAGACAGACATAAATATATAGGTCTATTATATCAATGTATTATTTTGCCATGAGAAACAATAAGGTCTTCTATCTACAGTATACAATGGAGAATTATTGAGCTATAAAAAAGATAAACTCAAAGCTTTTACAGGTAAATGGATGCAACTAGAGACCATACTCAGAAGTGAAGTAGATCAGACCCACATGAGTAAACATCATATTGTCTCCCCAGTGTAAGCAGCTGAAAGAGTAAATAGAATCCAAAAGGTACAACAGATACTATGAAAGGGACAGAGATTGTTTAAAGGGAAGGAACAACTGGCATGAGAGAAAGAAAGAAGGAAGGGAAAATATATATACATATGTATCCAAACTACGCAGAGGGTAGCTTGGATCACTGGACTGCTGGCTTCTCCCATTCTATTGAAAGGGACAATCAATGGTTTTTTTTTTCTTCTTTTTAATTTTTTCACCAATTTTGTGTGTTCATATCTGGAAATCTGAACAGTCGATTTGAAGACAACAATATGCAGTATAACCAGCACTGTTGAATTTCCATCGTTTTGTTTAGGGAAATTCTATAGGATTTCTAGGGTTTTTTTTTTTTACTATTTTTATTCTCTTTGAAAATTTTTGAAAAGAAATAAAATGCTATGAAAAATTTTACAAAGAAAAGGAAACATAGACAGAACCAAGGACATTATGTAAAATGAAATAAGACAGATATGGAAAAATAAGCATCTTATATTTTCTTTCATAAAATGAAAATTAAAGTAAGTCAACCTGAAAGGAAAATAGTGATTACTAGAGATCAGGAAGGTTGAAGTCAATCAGGGCGCTCTCTCTCTCTCTCTCTCTCTCTCTCTCTCTCTCTCTCTCTCCATTTATGCAAATTCCACACTGGACTCCATTAATATGTAAAATGAATATGCTAACAATATAATAAAAACAAAGTACTGTCCTGGGAATAACACTTGAATTTTAAAGAATTATCTTTCAAACTGCACTTCATATGACAAGAAAATAGCCATTTTATTTTTAGTGCCACAACTATTTAGATCATAAAGGTTTGGAAGCCACAAAATAGGAAATAGGATCCATCATCCAATCACCATTCCAATGCACCCCTAGGAAATCCCCGCTTCCACTCCAGTGTTGGGTGCTGCTGATTCAGAAGCCCTGGCCTCCATGATGTGTCATTTCTGCCAGCAAGTGAATTGAAACTATGGCTGCCCTCTGATGACACTTGTGGCCTCCTGATGCCAGCGGACCAAAAGACACGAGGAAGAATTTTTTTAAGAAGGGCTCACGATACCCAGTAGATTGATCTAGCCAGTGAACATGCAGCATATCTGATGACAAGCTAGGATTGCTGCATGGCTAAGGGCAGAGAGAAACGCCTTGGGAGCTCTGGGGGTTTCTGCAGTGCCTCTGGGCTCTTGTGTGCCTGGGGTGACAGAGAATGCATGAGGCAAGCAGAAGCCAGGCCCTGCAGGAATGACAATCGCTTTCACTCTGCTGGATAAGAAACCTATAAAGCAGAAGTGCTGGGCAAGGATTAGAAGTAGAAGAAAATGAACATCCATTTCGTGTTTCAGATTGACTCATGGAGGGGAGCTGTACCTTCACTCTATCATCTACAACAGTTTTAAACCTTTCCTTAATGCTATGAAAAGCTAACACCCGGAGGGGTCAGAGCTGTATGACGTAGAGGACTTGTAGCAGGGAATGAGTAGACCTCGGAGGCACAAAGGTGGGACTGCAGTCGCTTGGGCCCTGCCCATGCCCACTTCCCCCACCCGAGAAGCCGTATTCAGCCCTACTGGGCAACCTCTACATCCAGCAATCCTGGACCTCGAACACTTGTGTCTCCATGCTCGGGACTTTTCTCTGGCTCTGAGAATGTACACTTCCTGTGCAACAGGCAGGACAGAAATTCCAGAGAGGTAATGGTCACGAATTGTTTAGCATTCCTCCCATCAAGACTTGGAATCAGATCTTCCCCTCCTGTACTTGGGCAAGCTTTAGGATTGCAAAAGGATGAAGGGGTGTTACAAATTTTCTGAGGCTAGGTTGGAATACTGCATGAAGCTCCTGCCTTCTTGCCCATTGTCAGCGCCTAAGCACAGCCTAAGAAAGCTACCTACCTTTAACCTTCCAGAGCATCAGGAAAGTCGACCCAAATCATCTCTGATGACTCCAGACTTTAATTCATCCCAGATCAAGGGCCGAAAGTTTTGAAAATTAAGTCCTTTGACTCGAGTCACAGCCAGTCATTGGAGGGACCTAGAAGGGTGTGTTGTGTCCCTGACCCCTTGCCCTCCAGGTCACTCTCTCTCTGCTCTGCCCACCCTAGGATGAGCAGCTTTTCTCTCTCATGCTTCTCTAGATTCCTAGCAGGAAATGACCAAAAGGGACATCCAAGATTTGACGGAAGCAGAAAGTACCAGCCATGGCGAAAAGATATATATTATATCATATTATATTATACTATATTATTTCTCTCTCTATGTACATACACATACATTCCTACAAAATTATTGAAAGATAATGCCAAAAAAATCCAAATATAATTCATTCAAATCAATTGAAATCTGACATCATGTTCCTTAGATATAATGAAAATTATGAAGAAGAACTTCAGGGCCCCTAGATATCATCAAAAGATTTCTATGCAAGTTAATTGAGAAAGTGAAGGACTGGTCAAGTTAACGTGAAAGCTGAGAGAGGCTGATGCAATTCATCACACAGTGTACAATCCCCGGTAAGATTCAAAGATCAGAGATGATAGCCATGACGCTGTGTGGGCATTAAATCACGCCCCTAACACAGTTCCCATTGGACAGATCTTCAAGTCTCATAAGACTGCAAAAATTGTAGATGTTTTCTATAAAATTTTGAAGCTTTGCAATATGTAGTCTGCATTCCAAAGTTGTTACATGATAAAATAGCTGGTTTTGCTCCACAGTATCTAAAAACTTAAGACTGAGCATAGATGAAGTTTTACAAGGTGCTCTACACCATAGAAGAGCTCGATGAGTTTGGAATTCGGAAAAGAATTACAGAATTTTAATTCATCAGATTTTTGCATATGCTTGGATTAAGGTTAGCTCATGTTACAATAGAATTAGTAGTCTTGGAAACATTGTTAGCAAGTATTTTTTGAAAAAGATGCAAGCAAAAGACTAGCCACTTAGATCTAAAACAGATGATAAGTAGGTATACATAAGCTTTCCTAATGTTCCCACAAGATGCTAGAGGTGTGTTTATTTAATGGCTAAAACTTTTTCATAAAACATGGAGAATTAGGATTTTTTTTTTCTCATTTGTGTACTTGGTACAAGGTCTCAGTATGCAGATCAGATTTGTGGTGATCCTCCTGTTTTCAGTCTTCCCAGCACTGGGGTTACAGGCATGCACCACCACACCCAGACTCTGTTGCTGGCTCAGCAAGCTCCAGGGGCGGGGCCAGCACAGCATGCAAGGCTGGGAATCGAACCCAGGTTCCTGCACTTGCCTTGGCGTTTTGTCTGCTGAGCTACCTTGCCAGCCCTGAGGATCAGGACTAACACAAAAGAGATATCATTCATTATCGGGAAGACAACTGGAAAATTTACAAAGAAAATTTGTAGAAAACTTCTGGATGAAGATCATCAGGGGTTTTAGGCAAACAGAGTCAGTTCTGAGAGGTGGACAGAGTTACGGAATAGGAATCCCTCTGTCTTAACTCAAATCACATCCACACACACTATTGTTTCACTTCAAGAAGAGTGCTTAAGTTCTTGAAGCTTTATTTCCTGATTCGTACGTGATCAACAATATGTGACCTAAATCATAGTATTCTTGTAAAGGAATATGTAGGATAATACCCATCAAGTGCTGAGAGAGTTATCTAGCATTAAAAAGCACTATGCCAGAGGAGCTCCTCCGGCCAAAGGAAGGCAAAAAAGGCTGGCCTGTGACCAGAGACAGGCAGGTGAGGAATCCAAGCCCCATGAGATTAAAGGCAAGGAATCATAAATCTGTGGCTCCGGCAGCCCTGTAAGTCTGCACCTAGAATTCCGAGTTTGCCTAATGAGAAGGGGATTAAGGGATTCAACCAGGAAGGCAGGGCCAGTTCATGAAGGGCGCTTATAGCTCTACATATCCTTGGAGGGTAGGGCGGTAGACGGGGGAAGCATTTCACTGCTTCCCACTCTCAAAGGGCACAAGCAAAGCGCTGCGGATGGCAGGTGGATGAGGGTGACAATAGCAGGCCACCTATGCACCTAGTTGCTATTTCACCACAAGTGTTACGTCTACACAGATCAGAATTGCTTGGTCTGTCTTGAGGGGAGAAAACTCAAGATCCAGGAGGAACATTGCCCTCTTCTCTCCTCCCTCACAAGTGCTTGTCCCCTTCCCTTGACAAAGGGTGCTATAAATTACAGAGAATATTGGCTTGAAAAAAATCCCAAGTCTTCACACTTTCTGGGGTTCTCTGTGTCTTGCCTTGGTTTTGCCCACATAGCAAATCCACTTCCCTGGGTGTGGCTCTTACCCTATTGCATTTTCCAGGCTTCTTGCTATTTCTTGATTCATGCTTTTGTGCTGGAAAGAAAGGAAAGGTAGAAATAGAAGCACACTGAAAGCAAACCAGAAGCTTTAAAAATGGCCTTATGGACCGTTGAGATAGCTCAGTGGACTAAGCACCTGCTTAGGCAAGTGCAGGGTCTGGAGTTCGATCCCGGACACCACATACCACAACAACCCTGCCCCCAGGGTGCCCCGAACTGACCACCGAGACACACCCGTAATCCCAGCACTGGGAAAGCTGAAAACAGGAGGATCCGAGCTGCATAGTGAGGCCCTGTACCAAATATATTAAATAAATAAATAAATATTGCCTTACTTCAGAGAAATTCAGTGGGAAAGGGAAAAGGACTAAATGACTGAAGTCTTTCAAAGTCCTGTGGCTATGCTGACACAACCAGGCTCTATATTTTCCTAATGATGGTAACTTAGTGTATCCAAGTTTCTTGAAGAATCAAGATCCAGAAGTTGGAAGAGTATCTTGATAGTTAAAATTTTTATCCCCATACTCTATGTCAGAGAACAGCATTTGAGGACAGAAGCAATGGTGGCATTCTAGCCACTGCTCAGGGCCCAAGAGAAGGACAACATCCTTCAGGAGTATTTAGCAGCTTCCCAGGGTGACATGATGACGGAGGAGGGGTGGCCTCTTAGGGCTGCTTTGAAAAAGAGGTTCACACGTCCTTAGCATGTCTAAGCAAAACACATTAGACAGAGAAAGTCAAATACCACATGATTTTTCCTATATGAAAATCACAAAATATACATAATTCAATGAGCAGAATAAAAGGTACACAATAAGAAACAGGGAGGTGTAGGGTTTTCAGAGAGGAACCTGATCTGGAGATGCAGGGAGGGAGGAGAGGAGGGGAGAGGAAATTCAGAAAGGACTAAGATGTGATGTGTGTAAGAACCACCACTCCTCCATGAGTGCTTTCCTTATGTGTCACAGCAGGTACTGAAAAAGTCTTTCACATTTGGGCTTCATCTATATTCCCTCGAATTAGACAATCCCTTTTTCAAATTTTTATTTTTATTCATACATTTTTGCGGTAATGATGCATAACACACCTCAACTTTTATACCCCTTTCCCGCCCCACTTCCCCTCCATCTCCTCATCCCTGTCCCACTTTCAAAAGATCTATCTCATAATTCTCCTAAAATTATTCTTGGTTTTGCAGAAGTACAATCTATATCTGTTCCTATCACCAATTACTCACTAGAGCAAAGAACTGGCTGTTTATTAAAAATCAAAGCCCAAACAAACTTCCCTCTGGCTACTCATTAAACATTTTTACAGCATTACCCCAAAGTAATATTTCTACTATTACTAGAAAATTGAATGTCCACATAAAACTCTGGAAGTTCAGCTTCCTTGTGCATAAAATTGAAATGTAGGAACACAAAAGCGATTTTCAAATTCCATTTTGCAAAGTAACACAGTTCCCTTCCAGGTGCACCCTTTACCAGAGCACAGGGACTGTCTCCCAGAACACGTGACCAAAGCAGCCCTTTTTGTACCAGTTTTCACATGGTAGCATTAAGGCTGCCTTTAATAATAAGATCCCTCTGCCGAAAAACAAAGTTTGAAAACATTAGACTACAAGATCCCTAAGGTTCTTTCTAGTCTTGATATTCAGTACTTGCAGTAATTAATTAGGGACTGTTTAACCAGAGAACAAAGACTGTGGTTTTCAACAGCATGAAAAGTTTCATGAAAGGAAGGTTTATTGGCCTTTTCATGTCCACAGGAGGCCAAGATGAAAGATACAGGGTTAGTTTAAAAAGGGGTCCTTCCCTTCACATTTTAGGCAGTCTCCTGACCATTGAGAAGATAAGCAAGGTGAATGGAGTGGGTAATTGCTGGCCCAGGAGAATTTAGGAATTTTCTTCTGTTGAGGACTCAATTAGCTTGAGCAATACATCCTGGCCACATGGTGAGAGAAGTCAACAACTTTTAAGGAACTGGTGGGGGACAGAGATCACTCACAATTGGTGCAAGATTCAATTGAAAATCTAACTTCAGAGGAGGCTTTCTGTGGTCTGATCTTTCTGGGAAATTCCTTAAATCTATGTGAATGCAAAGAACCTGGGCACACTTGTTTCCTTTGTACAACAGGGTGAGGTGATGGCTCTCCACCTTGTTTATTAAAATCACCTAGTAGGGCTTTAAACAATAATTCTTGAGTCTTGGCTCCATCCTAGACCACCAGATGAGAATCTTCAGTTGTGGGAGGCAGATCACGTGGCTGTGACTGTGGAGGATCAGATCTCATAATCAAGGAAAGAGGGCTTCGGTGTCTGCATTAAAGAACACAAAGTTGTCTGGGACATTGGTTGCAGAGAATGATGCTGGGATTTGTGGTAAGAGCTGTGTGCTGGGAAGGAGAAAATGGAGCCAGCGTTGATTTAGTTTAGGGCTGGAGAATCCTATGGGGAGAATGGTAGAAAGTTGTAGAAAAATAAGAAAATAATACAGAGAAGAGTCCTTGGTTGGATAATAAAAGTCTCTTGTGAAAAACTATTGCATTAAAGAGCAGCAGTAGAGTGAGAACAAGAACTTTAAAGGAGGAAATGAGAGGCAAGGAAAATGCAAGTTTGGTGCAGAAGAGCCAGGCACAGGGAGTTAAAGGAGAATCCAGGTGAAGGGGAAGACCAGCCTTGCCTGAAGCAGGGGAGGGTTGAAAGTTTCTGAAAACCCTGAGGCTGACCTCAGAGGAAGGAGACAGCCCATCCTGAGAGCTGAGAAGCTTTATAAAGACAAAGACATCCAGTCAAAGATCTCCTCGGGCACCCAGAACCTGCCAACACCCTCCACAGTGTCTCAGGGGCTTAGGGGTCCCACTAAGAAGAGACAGCTGGTCCAGAAGGGCCAGCTCACTGGAAGAGAGGAGGTGGGTGCTTCTAAGGGCTCAATAAGGTAGAAGGCTGGAGAGAACCAAAGTCCCAAGAAGGAGGCGGGTTCTCATGCTCCTAATGTTGAGGACAAATGGTTCCTTGGGAGTTTTTCAAGGATATCAGGCCTTCTGCTGTAATCTAGCCTTTTTGAATGTGGAAAAAGTCAGGAGAGGCACTAAGGACTCACTGGCTTTGTTTTCTAGGGGAAATGCTTACTTCCAGGCTGCTGAACTTCCTCCTAAAATTTCCTTACAAACCTGGAAGCCTGTAGAATAAGGTCCATCCTTAACCATGATTATCCTCTCTTAAAAGGCTATAACTCTTGTGTTTTCATTGAGACACTCAGAAAATGGAAGCCATGGGCTGAGATTCAGCCCTGTGCCCTCCTAGGTATGGCCACCTCCTCCTCATTTGCCCTGATGGCCACTTCCTGTCACCTACCTGCCAGTGGTTCTTCACACTAGCTACTTCTGTCTCTTATCACATGAGTAAGGACTGAGATCTCCAAAGTGTGAATAATTGTCCTGATCTCCAAAAGATAAACTTCTGAGCATCCTATGGATCATAAAAAGTGCTGGTGAATCTAAATTATAACCTTGACTGGATTAAGAGTCTCCTGGAAAGCTGATGGGGCCTTTGCACTGAGGAGCAAATTAATCCACTGATGTCAAAGCACGTTTCGAGTAGGTGGGTGATGGGTAGCCTGTCTTTGCAGGGTGTGCCTCCCACTAGCACTCCTCCTCTGGGCTCTGCTTCCCAGCTCCCATGGGGTGAGCAGCTTTTCTCCACTAACACTTCCACCATGATGCTTCTGCAGTGGAGCCAATCCACCATGAACTGAATCCCTGACACCATAAGCCAGATTAAGCCTGTTTTGTTCATGCTCTTAGAGTCAGGTATTTTGACTCAGCACTAGGAAAGCTAGGACAATATGTGTATGTTAACACAACCCTGTACACACACCTTCTCCAAGGAAGAGCGTTCACAGAATTCAAGACTCTTATACAGCTTTAGTCGCCATTGTTTTAGTTAGTTAACAATCTCTACACTTGGTCTGAAGAGTATCTATATACTATTTTATCAGAATCAATGGAGCTGAACCCCTGTATTGCAAAGAAAAATACAGACTTATTGAAAATAACTAAGAAGGGGACACACTGATTTCACTTGCCCATAAGAATAAAGGCTTTTACTGTGACAGATGCAATAATATTCATGAGTTTTATATTTGAGCTCTCTTTCTCTGTTTTCGTTCAGAGAAGAGGCTCTTGGGGAGGGAGCTGTCATAAGACTTAGTTCACATTGTCAATGACATCTTTCATTTTTGCTTGAAACCTGAGCATGAAGTTTGTATCTTCTAAGAACACAAATACTGTGAAGAGGGGCTGGAAGACAAAATCATTGAGCCAAGTATAATGTTTGAGAGCAGCAGTGATAATCATTAAACAAAAACTTAAAATGCGCTATTGATCAATTTGAATGTTTTCTTCTCGGCCTTCTGGGGCCATTGTGAGACAGCATTAAATGTGAATTTGTTTTCTACAATAAATATCTAGATTTGAAGTAGCTTCTGTTGCCAGCAAGCATTTTATCCTCACTTTTCCATGACAGGATGGAGGAGGGCAACAATGCTGGAAGTGGACCAGGAGGAGCCCTCAGCATGGTTAAGGAGGCTTTGAAATACTCCAAGGCAATTCAGACACTAAGGACATCTCAAATACTGGGTTTGCTGTTTTGACTTTTGCTTGAATCATTGCCCTGATCCAGTCCCACCTGATTTCTTCAAAAGACCTACAATCCCATAAATAAGCCAAGTAGTACATCCTTCCACAGGACTAGGAAAAAGCAAACACATCAACCTCTCATGCTGAGACTATTCTTCCTGCATCAGTGTAGGAGGACTTACCGGAGTTGAGTTAACTCATGCTAGTAACTGCACAGAATGTAGATCAGATGAAGAAATCCAGTAATTCTAAGTCTTGTCCATATTTATTGCCTTCATGGATATTACATACTAAGTGTCACTGAAGAAATCTCTGTAGAATTTTATCCTCTTCTTGAAGCCTCACAATGATCTGCCAAATTGCTTTCTAATTGTAGATTAGCAGTCGTATTAGAATTTTATTTTTATCAGTAAGATGCTTCACAAAACTTCCATCCCTTTTGTCTTTCCTATCCATTTACCCCAAAAATATTTGGACAATTTGTGCAGTAGGTGGCCTCTAATTGAATTTACCTAATCCTAGTCAATTAAATAATCTTCAACTGTGGAAATTATCTACATTTTTTACTATCCTTCAAGCTAAGCAGAGGGGCAATAGCTCCTCAATAGAGGTGTCCATTTGAACATGTCTGTTTTTCATGGATTTGGCACTTCTGTGTCCTAACATTGAGTTCCTTCGCCAATTTGGAACTGTTCTTGTGCCCTTAGAATTTTGTACTTGACAGAGAATCAACTGTTCCACTTAGCTTGGCATTCTGTTGAACTCAAGTCCCAGGCCTATCTTGACACTGCTGTGGGAAACATTCAGGTTGGGTGGTTCTTCTGGGTGTTTCGGCTCCATCTCTATCGATTATGGCCTCAATAATTCATTGCTAATTTAATTTTGTCAACTGTGCAATCTAGATTTGGATATACAGTGGTCCAGCGCTTATCACGGAGGTCACACTCTAGACACCCCCGCAACAAGTGAGAATCAGCAAAGGAGCAACATTATATTTATTTTAGTATTTATACATAGTTTGAGGCTTTATAAACCCTTCCCGAACTTTTAAAAACACTTCTAATGTTCTTAACCATTTTCTAAATTCATAAACCTATGTAATTTTAACAACATATGTATATCGTACAGTATTGCAAAATCCCACGATATAGCTAAAAATCCTGGATAAATAATTTAGATGAATATTTTTTTGAAAACCTACGAAACAGTGAGTCTGCGAAAGTTGAAGTGCAAAATAGCATGGGACTAGCGTACTGCCTTTAAAGTAATCGCTTTTGGGTCTGCCAAATAGCTCTGCGGAGTAAAGCTCCTACAAGCAGATGCAGGGGCCGGGGGTTTGATCGCAGGACTTGCCTTGCTGGCCCCAACCCAGGGGCATGCTGATTGAGACTGGGTGTGGTGGCACACCCCTGTAATCCCAGCACTTGGGAGGCTGTAAACAGGAGAATCACTATGAGTCCGATCTAGTAGTGAGACCCTGAACACCCTGTAGACCCTTCCTTAAAATACAGAAAAATAAATAAATAAATAAAACAATCACTTTTATTCTATTCATGGGAAAAGAATGCTATGATGAAAGTTTCACTCTCAAGCCCACTTCCTACTAGGTCAGGGCAGGTCTTTACCAGAGCCATATGGAATGAATGGAATGATGTGAGAAGTCTCCGACACCCAAGGGTCCTTTCCTTGGCACTGTGTGTGGTGCTGGGCAACGTCCCCCACCCCGCAACAGTGAGCATGGGCTGCTGAAAGGGAAACAGGAGGAGAAGTAATTGAGCCCTGCAACACTGAGCACTAGATCAATGAATGAAGCTTCTGGCTTATTTTTATTGATAAGATACATCATAACCTAGACAGCTCTCCCACCTGCCTCCTCTAACCTCATTAGATTCCTCTGTTTCTGCACCAGTGTGTTCTTCTCATCTGTTATGTCTTCCCAAGTTATGATTTATTATCCATGCCATAGATTTCGAGTTAAAACGAAAGGGCACTAAGGAAGACCTAAGATCTGCACTCGTCTTCCCAAGAAGTTGAGGATGTCCCTTCTTGGATTCCATCCAAGGTACTTGTGTAAAATTTGACTTCTGCATCTTTCAATGGGATTCAAGTTTTAATCAAAACCTCACACAACGAATTTCTCACTGGGCAGGGCCTCCATACACACTCATGGGCTTCTTTTCTTCCATATGTTGTACCTAACTGACCAAAACTGGCAGCTTACTGTACCAGGTATGACCTTCCATTCAACTGTTGCACCTGCTCAGAAGTCACTCACTAGAATTATACTGAGTTTGCAGGTGTCTTAACACACTCTCTTGTCACTTACATTTTTAGTATGTTCTACTGACAAAGAAAGTAGATAAAGAACTTGAAGCTTACTTTCAGCCTCTGTTGATTTTGTGGATATCCACAGCACTCCTCTTCGGTTCTCTTAAGGCAAAAGTCAATAAGCAGAAAGGTTTTTCATACCAGAGCCCAAGTAGCCCTGGGCTCAGAAAGTAGAAGCAGCTCTCATTGTCTTCCCTGTCCCCTTCATCAAGGGACAGTGCTCTCAACACACTTCACAAGGATTTGCCAAGTTGTTTTCTAATAGTAGATTAGCAGTAGTACTAGAATTTCATTTTTATTGGTAAGATGTTTCACAAAACTTCCATCCCTTTTGTCTTTCTATCCATTTCCCCAAAAAAAATTGGACAATTTGTGCAGTGGGTGGCCTCTAGTTGCATTTACCTAATCTTTGTCAATTAAATAATCCTTAGCTATGGAAATTATCTACATTTTTGACTATCCTGCAAGCCAAGCAGAGGGGCAACAGCTCCTCAGTAGAGGTGTCCGTTTGAATGTGTCATTGTTTTTCACTGATTTGGCACCCCTGTGTCCTAACATTGAGTTCTCTCACCAAACACTGCCCATTTAGAACTGTCCTGTGCCCTTAGAATTTTGTATTTGACAGAGAATCAACTGTTCCCCTTAGCTTGGTAAGAGCCCGGCAGATCCCACTGCTTGACTATTAGTTGTGAGTCTCAGTGCACAACTGTTAGGTTCCCCAGTGGCCTCCTGCACTCATAGGTGGGGCTTCTGGAATGTCATCGGATTATTGCATCTGTAGCTGATTTGCAATTAGGAGATCAGGTCATTGGCGCATGGCCTGCAAGAGTTCATCTCCCTCCTTGCCTTCTCCTTTATCTGTGTCTACTTCCTGTCTACCATGCTGTGAGCAGCTTCAATTCCACTATGCCCCTCAGCTGTTCCCTGCTGCCTTGGAGCCAGCCAACTACAGAATGAAAGCTCTACAGCCCATGAGCCAATATAGACCCTTTCTCCTCTAACTTTCAAGTGTTGGGTATTGTGTCTCAGAAATGAGAGAAGTGACTGAGACAAGCCCTTCTTACCTACTGGAAGAAAAGCAGAGTCCACTGGGCTGCACAGTGAGCCTCTTCCCTCTGACTGCCTTTGCATTAAAAATCTTTCCCAACAGCTTTTCTCAGTCCTTCTCCATCTGGAAAAGCACTGATGGACTGAGCTTCAGTCCTTGCTGGGCAGCAAAGAATACAACAATTCACATCTATAAAATGACCTAAAACTGCCTTCTGTAGATACAGAAAGGTGAAGCACTCTGATCTTTCAGAATCTTTCCAAAGATATTATGATCTAGAAAAATTATATTTTGAAAATTACTGATTCTATGAGTCAAGCTTTGTTCACATGGAAAGAAATTCTCCTGGACAGATGATTGCTGCTTTGTTCCTGACAGACATGAAGATGCCATAATAAGCATGTTTTATTCTTCTATGCAGTGCCTGACTCCTCCCCAAATACTTCCAGCTGAGTTTAGACCCTATGGGTGGGCAAATCATTCTGAACTGTGAATGTTTTCCAGTTCAACAAGAAAGGCAGTGGTGGGCAGAGCTCCAAATCACTCTGGCTGTGTGAAGCTCCATAGTACATGGGCATTGCTCTGAGATGTGCCAAGTGTCAGGTACTTTGTTAAATGATATATGAAAATCTTAGTACCAGAGTAACTTTTATTCACAAGTCACTTAGAACGTTCTGGTCTTACTGTCTTATTACTGCTAGTTTAATTTTAAAATAGTGATCTCAGACTTGCTCAGAAAGTTTCTGGTTATCATTCAGAAGTCAATTAAAAACAAGTGACTTTAAAATATTCATGATAATGAGTTAACGTTACTCACATGTCATTTTGTGTGTGTGTGTGTGTGTGTGTGTGTGTGTGACCGGGGATTGAACTCAGGCCCTTGTGCTTGCCAGGAAAGCGCTTATTCCACTGAGCCATCTCCCTGGCCCCTCACACGTCATTTTTAAAAGGGCTTTGGAATAGCTTTTCTCTTGGATAACCTGAACATTCAGTTGACACAATCTAGTTCATACCATACAAGTTTCAAGCCATCGTCAGTCAGGGTGCTTCCTTTTCTTTCATTTAATCGTGATGGCAGACTTCAAGGCACTGCTGAGTGACTCCTGTTCCCTGTGAATAAAATATGCAATGTGTTCATTATTGAAACTGTCCTACCAATTTGATTTGAAACTGTCTCATTGCTATTTGTTTCTCAATAAAATTATGGAAAAAATAAGTAAAAAAAATTTACTAAACTGAAGGTATGTTTAATCTTTTTGTAAAAAGCAATATGTTCTATAATAAAAATGAAATAATAAAATAATAAAATAATGGGCACTGCTGAGTTGGTGGAACCTCAGTCTCCCCAGAAGCTCTGTGCCCTGCTGCAGACCTGATCAAAGCCGGGCACCAAATTCTGTCTTCACTTATACAAGTTCACACTGTGGCTCTCTATGCCTCAAGCTGCATAAGCAAGGATGGCAGCGACTACATGCATGACAAGAATTTTCACTGATGGACAGAACTCACTGGCGATCTCTTCCTTACAAAGCCCACTGATAGGTAAATTGAGAACCTCAGAGACTTTTGTATCTGATGGACAAGATTTACTTCTGATGATGATCTTTTTTTTTTCTTTTTGGGGGACTAATTACTCACCTCAATTTCTCTCTGAGTATTAGTGTTTGCCATTAACTAACCACTCATCTTCCAAAGTTCTGCCACCTCTACCTGTTGTTCCTGTGTAGGATATGTGAGAGGCCTCTGTTTTCAGATTCTCTGCCTTCTTAGAACAACTCGGTAATTTCATGCTAGACAACATCATTTAGCCTGAAAAGAGTCAAATGACTTGCCAGAGTGTAGTGCCTTAGTAGAAAATAGTACTAAAACTCCTGAGACTTTATGCAAACTTCTTGACAAATAAGAAGCTGTAGGCAAACTGCCAATCCAATGGAACTCGACACATATTTTTATTTCTTGGCACTTTTTTGGCTGTGTGAACAAAATAATTACTCATTCTCTTGCCTCAGCACATAAAAACTGACACACCATGTTTGCATTCAAGTCCTGTTAAATATGCGTTAATGGTGTTCTAACTTGTAAGATTTTTATTATTATGCAAGTGTATAAAGCATCCATTTCTTTAATTGGCCATCACGATAGCACAGCACACTATGGCGGCGCGCCTACCTGCGAGGTTGATGACTGTCATCAAATGTCTTTCCTGTCATCTGCTAAGCATCCAAAAGGCCAGATCCATGCTCTCTGGTGTCCAGGGACCCATCAGATATATAGGCAGACAAACAACTTCTCCTAGAAGTAAACACTCTATTTTCCCTATTGCTACAACTACTTCAAGAATCTAAATGTCATTAACAAGCAAAGCAAAGCGAAGTCTTTCTGTAGTTCTATTTCCAAGGTTCTCCAGATGCCAGATAAAAACCTAACCCCAGGACCCTGTTCTGTTATGAAGTCAAATAGCTACAAAGGTTTTCTGATTTTCAACAGAAGCATCAGGAAATTTGAATGGACTCTTTTACTTGTACTCAGCTTTATCCAATCTGGAATACTTCTTTGCAAAAAGACATGTACAGGTTTTACCTTAGATGAAAAAAAATTGCACTATTGGCCACTTGAAATGGTGGCTATTCCTTTTGCATTTTCTAATAAACAGAACTTCTCATGTTAGATTTAGATTTGCACACAATGGTCACGCACTGGGGTTTCTGCAGTTGTTCTCTTATATGACTAGAAGATTCTAGAGATTCTGGCATGCAAGACTGTTGATAGCCCTGCACCCTTAAAGTGGAACACTATGAGAAAAAAAAATTTTCCATAATTTTATTGAGAAACAAATAGCAATGAGACAGTTTCAAACCAAATTGGTAGGACAGTTCCAATAATTAACACATTGCATACATTCTTCCTAGTGATTAATTGCTGTACAAGATGCAGACATGATATCCTAACACCATTAGAACAAATCCCTCTATTCATTAAGAGAATGTAACTATATATCTATCCTAACCACTTTGAATACACAGATACAAAATGGACATTCATCTGTATCCCCTTTTTTTGTTAAGTTCCGTTATTTGAATATTATAGCTGTGTAAACTCAGCAAAATATTCTAAAAGAGTCCAGTAGCCCATAATAGTATTGGGTCTTCCGCTTGACTGGCAATGTCAGAAATTGTTGACCTGAGTCCCCTACAGCTCAACACAACGCCATGGCTTTACTTCTTATACTTCGTTTTTATACTTTTCTGCTGGATGGTTAAGACCAAGGTAAAGCAGGACCTATGCAACAAGAGTTGTGGCTTTTGGGTCTGATAAGGTAAGTGAAATCCCCTCAGGATTTTTCCTGAAATCCTGTACCTCACATTGTAGAACTTTTGTCAGTGTCAGCCATGTGGATGAGTCACGGCCATTGCTTGGCCAATGTACTCTCTGTGAAAGCCTGAGAGAGTGTCTTCTCCTCATGTGACTCTCCTTAGGCCCACTCTACATCATCGATCACTTTCCACTGTGGCCACGTAATCTCTTTGATCAGAAAATTTGGGACACTACTGAGTTACATGACGTTACAGTGCAAGTTCTCATATGTCCTGAGTCTTAATTGACCTTAGAAGGCTAGGGCCAAAATGTTGGCTTTCCTTGCAGCCCTCCTTTTTCTCTAATTTTGGTCTGCAAACTTAGGTTTTTAACCATCCAAAAAGACAATCTTATTGTTATTACCATACAACTTAGGATGTTAAGCTTAACCTCACTATCTGTCTGAATATCAAACATCTTAAGCATAACATGGAACAGGTATTTTTAATGAAGTATTGATATGTTGAACTTTAAGTCCCTACATAATATGATGAAAAAACATTTAAAATTAGAATATATTTTTAAAATAGACATAAAGAATTATATACTTCTTATGTTTACACATAAGTCCAAAAATCTAACCATATACAACCTTGAAGCAGGATCTCAAGGACTAACTAATTGAGAGAGGGAAAGGAGAAGAGCTAGGAAACATGACAATGTCAAGCCATACAGTTATATGTAGAAGATGGGCAAGGCAATGATCCTGAGAATCTCCAGAAGATATTTGAATCTAGAAGTTAATTGGAAAGATTCTCACCCTGACTAACTATATATACTGACACCTGTGAACTAAGCAACTGCACTGCAGATGGTAATCTGTAATAGTAGCTTCGTGCTTGGAGTGCCTGTCATTCTGATCTTCTGAATACGGGCTGCTTGTCATGACATGCCAGTTGCTACTGTGCTGTCTCTTGGGTAGATGATTGTTCAAAAAGAAGGAGGTGGTAAATGAAGGCAAGAGACAGGAAAAGGAATATTGTGGAACTATGAGAAAATTATGAAAGAATATGTATTAGTTGATGAATACCTTGAAATTACAGGTGTGGTACATGGCAGCTTGTATCTCAAACAAGATTTCAATTCTTAAAGAAGCCCCCCGAGCCTTTGCTGCCTAACCTGGGATGCTAAAGCACGTTTCCAGAGCCAGGTATTACTGCTCTCAGTTTTTGTGATAGATAAAAGACAGATTTATTTATTTTTTATCATTTTTTTATAATTTTTCCAACTGCTTTATATTAGGTTACTAATATTTTATATAATTGAGTAAATATTTATTTTTAAGACCCAAGTAATAAAGAAATTAAGTCATCTTGCACCTAGTTGGCTGAGAAGAGTCTGTTTTTCAGATCTATACAGCATCTTAGCTAACAAAAACCGCAAGCTCCTCAAGTCATCACTGTGCTTGTGCCACTCACAGGGCAGATCTGCTGTTGCCTTGCTTTGTACCTCTGCTTCATCCTAACCCACAAAGTGTTGAATGCTGAAAGGGCAAGAATTATTCCAAACACATTATCACAACCTTCTAAAGCCACCTAGTGATCTCACATCCATCTCCATTCCTGGTTTCTGCTCTTAAGTATCACTTCTATAAATACTGCATTAATACAAGTGACACTTAGAACTATGGATAATGCCATGGCATGCAGCTCAGAGGGAGCACTACTTGCCTAGCATGCACCAGGCTCTGGGTCCCATCTCTTCACACACACACACACACACACACACACACACAATGGGTAGACAGGTACCTGAACACAGATGTTTTCCCTGAGGATTGATGCCAGAGTAAATGACTGAGAAAGAGGAAGGGAAGTGATGTCGAAAACCACTGGAAGCAAGTGCTTGGAAGGTGATCAATATGACCAATGAGGTGATCTATCTGATAAGAATCTTGTGAGGTTGATACAGTACCATTTAGCTGCTGGCGACTGGAGCATCCATCTGCTGGTTCGTGGCTCTAGGCACTGGGAGTTTACCATAGGATTATTCACTCACACTTCTGACAGTCCTAGCTTGGGTGCACCAGCATTTATAATTATTTGATTTCTTAAGGAAGACAGGAGGAAATAGGGCGGGGAGGGAAAGGGGATGAAAGAAGGAATGAAGATTTTATGTCCAAGCACCAACTCCACACAAGAGATGCAAGCATTGAACAAATATGAACTAAAAATTAAAAATGCACACTTGAAATTTGAAATGAGTAGATCTTAGAATAATTTTGCTACACAAAAAGTGCCAATGATGAAGTGGTGGATGATATTAATTAGCTTGATTGTAGTAATCATTTCACAGTGTATTCCTGTCCAAATACTACAAGCTAGCAAATATATGCAATGAAGCATACTACATTGCTCACACTCAGCTGTTTACACGTTCATCATTTGGGGCCTCAGATGATGTCTAACTGGAGGGAAGACGTGCTGCCTCAGAGATGATGCTCCTTTTTATCTGTCAGTATGAAGCTTTTTGCCTGTCACTTACTTAAGCTCAGGTCTAAGGAAAAAATCCCTCTCACTTCTAGAGAGAATTGAAAAGGAAGAAACTCAGAGGGAATCTTCCCAATATTTTGTCTACTAACCTTCCAATTGGAAGCACTAAAACTTTCCAATCTTCTCAGTAAAATATTCTGACATAAATACTGCAGCCGAAATGGGCTCATCCTGGCTCTGTTACTGCAGATCTGGGTCCCTTTGTTAATCTCCTTTAGCCATCTTTACCACATCCCATCTGTCTTCTCTCTCCCAATCTACAACTGGGTCATTTTTAGAGGGATAATATTGGACATACAATATTTACAACTTTTGAGCAAGTAAAAGGATATAGTTTTATATCATTTGATATTTTTCAAGGCCACTCTAACTTAAAAAAATGATGTGGGAAGGTGCTATCACACAGTATAGTAACAATCCTGGGTCTGATTTAAATGGTCTATTCAGAGTGTCAAATGTGTCTCCCGAAAGTAGAATACAGATCAGTCCTGAAACATCTATACAAATATGTTTCTAAATTATTTTAAGTTTCTGGACACTTCTCATAATGATAGAGCAAAGTAAGTTTATTTTAATAAACCAATGTGATTAACAGAATTAGATAAAAAAGAAATATTTTCTCAAAACCTCAGAAAGTGTCAGCAATCATTAAAGACAATTTAGTATAAACAATTTTAGTATACGAAAAACCATTGCACACTATACCAAAACTTAAAATTCCTAAATGTTAGACATTGCAAAACATACTAATAAAAATAAATTCATACAAAAATTAAAAAATAATAAATTATATGAAAAGCCAGCAGAATCACCTAGGGAAAAAAACTGAGCAAGAACAGTAAACTTGACAGTGAAATAAATTGATAGAATAAGCGCTTGCCTGGCAAGAGCAAGGCCCTGAGTTCAATTCTTGGTACTGGGGAAAAAAAAGAAAGAAAAAAATTGAACTTGAAATATTGAGTCAAATTTAAATACTGTTGCAATAAATTTAACACACCCTTCACTAGCTTTAACATAACTAACAAGCAAGTATAAAAATTGCACACATGAAATTAAACCAAATGAAATCACAAAGAAGAGATACAAGAGGAAGAAGCCTCCCGTGTGTTGCGCCTCAAGTCAGATCTAACCAGCTTAAGTGGACCCCAAAAGAAAGCCACCTGTACCCTCCCCACCCTTGGTGGCTGCAAACATGCATCTGGCACCTTCTTGTGTCTTCCCAAGAGCTTTTGGGTGAGCACCCCAGACAGGCTCCACCCAGCAATGGCCAGAAAAAGCACCAAGACAATTTCTACTTAGGTTTTGCCCCACCACTCAGCCTAGAGGGAGTCCAGAGGATTTGCACAAAATTGAGACTGAAACCCCATTGGATATGTTCACCAGAATTAGAACTCCAACAAGAGCACATGACAGCTAGTACTTTCAATCCCATCATCCTTTGTGTGTGTGTGAGTAGGGGCGGTGCTTGCTGGGGAATGAACCCAAGGCCTTACCACTGAGCTATATACCTGGCCTAATTTTTTCATTTTTAATTTTGAAACATGATCTCACTAAGTTGCTCAATTGCCCAGTCTAATCTCAAACTTGTGAGCCCTCTGCCTCAGCCTGCTAGAGTGCTGGAATCACCATGCTTTGTTCAATTTAAAAACCTTATGGCAGAGAGAACTAAGAGAAAACCTGGAAACGAAACTTTTGCACTTTCTACAGGAAGGAGAGACAAGGAAGGGCAGGCTAACTCAGAGTGGATTGGTCTGAATAATTTCCACAGACCACGGGGCATCAGCACCCTCTCTTGTTGCCCACTAGTCTCAGGCTTTGGATGATGAAAGCCAAAGAATAGGAGTGTGGGGTCTGAGTGAGAACCCTGTGAACCCAACAGGACAGTTGGCTGTGGCTTACCTGAAGAACAGTCTCTCCAGGCTCTGCAAGCCCCAGATTTACAGAGGCAGAGAGAGAGAGAGAGAGAGAGAGAGAGAGAGAGAGAGA
>NW_004524681.1:8417093-8425921 GCF_000260255.1 Octodon degus
GAGAGAGAGAGAGACAGACAGACAGACAGACAGACAGACAGACAGAGACAGAGACAGACACAGAGACAGACACAGACATAGAAAGACAGAGAGACAGAGAGACAGAGACAGAGACAGAGACAGAGACAGAGACAGAGACAGAGAGAAATGTGGTCCTATAGAGACAGAGGGAGAGAAATAATCCCAGAGTCCCTAAGACCATTTTCCACCACCAACACGAGCACCAGTTGACCTAGAAGCTGACCTGATCTCTCTTCTCACATGCACCTTAGACTATACTGTTCAGGTGCACACATCACTCCCAGAGCCCAGCCGCTGCTAGCCAGGTCAGACAGGAAGGATGATCTTAGAGATGGGGTCATTCTGGGTCCACACCTGCCTCTGTTCCTGCCTTCGGGTCTGCTTGCCTCACAGGCTGCCCAAGCCACTTCCCTCCAGGTCACAATCCTGCTAATTCTGAAAGGGCCCACTCGGCTGCCCAGTATTGCACACTCCACAGGGCAGGATGTGCAGAAATGGCCCCCCAAGTACTGCTGCACTTGGTGATGATGACAGTTAACTAGATCCTCTTCCCTGCATGGGGCTGGGGGTTGGTGGAGAGCTCTACACTGAAAATGCTCTCTGGAAGTCCGTTCTCCTATCAGAGTTATAACAGAGAAGATAGTCTCTCACAGTGAACTTTACAAATAATTCCTGATGTGCTGCTACAGCAACATAAGCAGCCCTGAACTAGGGGGAGGTGAGAATGACTAAGTAACCACATGAGTTGAACAAAACTGGGACTTATCAGGATATGCCATCTGAAGAAATTACCCACATTTTGCCAATATGAAATATTTTTCTAAAGAATATGTGTAAATGAAGCCAAATATTAGAAAGAAGGGATGAATTTTTAAATCTAGAGTGGGAAAACTCTGTAAATGAAAGCAAAACCAAGTTGTCCTAATACAAAAGATAAGTCTTTGTTGATATGAACCAAATAAAATAAAAAACATAAATAAAACCAGTCTGGGGAATGCCAAATATTTAGACCATTGATTTGGCATATTCACCTGGTATCACATTCCACAGTACCATATTTAGAATATGCCAAAGCAATGGTCTAAATATTTGACCACAGACTAGAATGAAGAGGAATGAGGAGCGAACATTTAATTGGTTAATTGGTAAAGACTTTCACTTTGCACATCAATGGAAATGTACTCAATGGCATTAACCTGTACTTATGATAACTTTAATATAGAGAGGGACAAGTGGGGGAGGAACTTTTAAAAATTATGCTGTCTTGGACAGCACATATTTCTTCCAAGAATTTTGTAACTTTTTAAGATGAGATCCCCAAGCTCTGAAGGATCTGTTGGGAACTAGGTTACACAGCAAGAAGTTGAACACTAAGCTGGTGAAATGTCATCTTTACGTATGGCTTCCCCAATCACTCATAGCATGTCTGTATGCACCTGTGCTCCCTGTGTTCTGTTGGATCATACAAGGTACTATGATTTTAATAGAAGCATGAACCCATCTATAAATTGTGTAGGTTGGGGATCTAGGTTGTGCTCTCCTCATGAGAATTGAATGCCAGATGATCTGCAGTGGAGCTGAGGCAGTGATGCTAGCCTGGGGAGTATCTGTAAATGCAGAATAACATTAGTAGTGAGGTCTGACTGCACAGAGACTGTAATAAATTAACTTCTGTCTGGTCCCTATCAGTCAGTGGCAAGTGACAATCAAGCTGCATCTAGTGTCAAGGAGGATATTGTTACACTTATTGGCAAAGGAGTTGATGTGCTTCAACTGTACAGATGTATTCTGTGGGCAGGGTTTTTTTATCAGAAGCCAACTCTTGTTTTATTCTGTATGTGGCCCATGCATTATTTTATTTATCAGCCCCATCCAAGCCTCTTTCCTGCACTGCACACTTATTCCATTCAGTGCCTGTGCGCTCACAAGCTAACCCTAGCCAATGTGAGCAAAAAGCAGATGTCACTGAAGAGCTTCTTTGAAATGGAGCAAATATTCTATGATGAGTCAGAAGAATTTTAACACATTCAACAGAAAGAAAATGTTCATGTAAAAGAAACTATCAAGAGTCCTACTTAACCTACAAGTATAAAAAATGATTCCCATTCTCCAGTCTCACTGTGCATATGTGACAATCAGCTGTCTCATGAAACCTTCAAAAGAGCTTCACCACATGGAGACCCAGCAGCCTGCATTAAAAGACAAAACTGCAGCTTTTGCAAGAGAAGGAAGTATGAACACAAAGAAGCAATGCAATTGTTGAAGGCCCCCAGCTCGTCAAATGCACCAAAGCCATCACTCTTACTGTCTAACCACATCACCAAACTCAGTAGCCTTTTAGTACTGGTGAAGAGTTGATCTTACATTTTCTAAGGACTTTTATGAGAATCTGCAATCAAAGGGGTGCACAATCTAGATTAAAAAGTCTACCAATGTTGACAACAAAACTTTTCAGGTGATCTCTTTCTCAGAAGGAAGTGCAAGAGGATATGTTAGACACAATTTTATTGCCAGCCAACACTGATAAGTCTTTGAGTGACAACATATCAGGAAAATCAAGTTGGCTGTTTTGTGTGGGTATGTGCATGGATGGAGTAGCTGCCATGACTGGACAGATTTCTAGTTTTGTTATCCAAGTCCAGGAAGTAGCTTCTAAATAAGAGCCTACACACTGCGGCATTCTTGGAGAAATGATGGGTAACCAAAAATGTCACCCGAATTTAGCAACATTTTGCTAGATGTGACTAAACTTACCAACCCATATGAAAGTACCATCCTGTAACTCATGTCTGTTTATTCAACTCTGTGTGGAGATGAACACTTACTGTCTTGCACACAGAATGAGATGGTTTTCTAATGGCAAATCACTAGCCAGTTTTTAATTTATGAGAACATGACAAGAACTCCAAAGATTTCTTTTAGGAAACTAGTCATCATTGGTAGCATATTTCAGCGACATCCAAGTGTTCAAAATCTGATTACTAATATGACATACTCAGTTGATCCATTGTGTCAACTTGAGAACTTTAGCATCTTAACTGAGTAACTCGGCAGTTCTACATCCTGGGTACAGAGTACATGTTCTAGGGTGATTGTTTGCACTCCAGGATGTCCTAACAGTTAATTCATTGTGCCAACTTGAGAAATTTAGAAGTTTGACTAAGTGGCTTAGCAGGAGGTCATGGTCTTCGCTTTGTAAACATCTTGAGCCTGTGCAAGAGGAGGGCACAGCAATAGCATAAGTGCTCAGCCTGCCCTGGAGTGGGTAGCCTGCCTACAATACAAGGGAGGAAAAGAGGCTTGTTCTCTCCCTCCGCATTTCCCTCTTGTTTTCACTGTCTTCTGCTGCCCTAAATCATTTCCTCTGTGTGAAGCTACCATATTTTGGAAGCAAAGGCTGACGGGCTAAAGCCTCTATAAATTGTGAACTAAATAAACCTTTCTCTCTAACTTTGGGCAACAGGTATTTTTGTCTCAGAAATGAAAGAAAAGTATCTAAGACAGAATGTGATACCAGAGAAGTGGGGTTGTTGCTGTGAACATACATGACCATCAAAAGCCTTTGTAAATGGCTTGTGGGAAGAGTTTGGAAAAGTCCAGAGATGTCACCTGAAGAGATAGCACTGGAACACCTTAGGCTGTCCTGTATGGGAGATTCTGGCCAGAGCTCAGAAGACTAGAAAGCTGGTAAGGATCAGCTTTGGGAGACTTCTGCTGGGAAGAACTGAATTGGTCGCTGGACTCCAAACAGTGTGCATTACGGCTTGGCAGAAATTTTCTCTGCACTTTTCTCATGTCCACAGACTTTGCCTGACACTTAAATTCAGAGTAGTGTAATAGTTACTCTGAAAGAAGAAACCTCAAGGCAGCTGAACACTGAGGCTGTGGCATGGCTATTATTGGGGGCTTTTAGCTACAGCTATGTTGAGATTCAAGACAAAGAGCCCAGAAGCATGACTTAACATGTTGTGAGTTTGGCCAGAAAAAAAGCTCCAACAAAGCTGTGGACTGCAAAGATAGAGCTGAGGAAAGCTCCACTGATGAGAAGGAAGAGGAGAACACTGTGTGTGGCTTGCAGGCATCACAAAAAGCTGCAAGTCTCCACCCTTTGCTGCCTCAAAACTGAAAAAGTGAAAAGCTACTTTGAGAATAATGTTGCAGACCACTGTGTTCCAAAATGGTAGAAATCTAGAGAATTAATTCCTTAAAATTGGATTCAGAGTGCCCAGCAATCCACCCACTTGATGCCTGTGGCTAAGAGAAAGGGAATCTCAGCTTCTGCTCCAACTGGAAGCTGTTCTTGGCATCATCTACATGGTGCTAATTTTAGGTGTAAGCAAAATGGAAGCATTTCAGGGTTAAGAAGGCTTCCACCCTGATTTCAGAAGGCCTGGGAGACCAGGCTGTGTGCCTCTAAAAGGGCAGTGTTGGAAGCTGCGAAGGTAAAGCCAAGGTTGCAGTAGAAACCCGAGAAATTTGGAAAAGCCAAAAAATGTGGATTACCTAAGGAAATCTAAAAGGAATGAGCAAGGCAGGCCTAAGAGAAAAGCAGTGGGAGCTATAACCACCAGAGTGCCTAGGGATAGACTCACTCAAGTCATCTGGAGCTCACAATTTGACACAGATTACCTTGGATGATGCCCACGGAACTATAGGACTTAATGTCTGCACTATTGGATGTTGACCTTGCTTTGGTCACAATTCTTTGTATCCCCCTTTTTGTAACTTCAGTATAAGGAAGGAAAACAGCTTGTTCCCCCCTTTTGAGCCAGCTGAGTGTGGACTGAAACTTGTACAAACTGTGAGCTAAATAAATCTTTCCTCTCTTAACTTCAGACACTGCATTTTGTCTTGGCAATGAGAAAAGTAACCAAGATCCAGTCCATACAGCTAGAAATGTGGCCCCAGAAGATCACAGACTTTTAATGCTGTGTGACTTCTACCTAGATTTTTCATGACTAGTTTGCATGATATGCAGACTACAGAGGCAAAAGCAGGACACTGTGCAGGGGAGGGCACTGTGCTGTGCTAACTCTGCCTCCCACACTGCTGCACTCTGTTAAAGCAAAACCCACATGTATCAGACATGACCTGTACTTGTGCAATTTGGCAAGTAAAATGCACATGTTAATGTAGCAGTATTTCAACTGCCCGTGTGTGTGTGTGTGTGTGTGTGTGTGTGTGTGTGTGTGTGTACACAGGTGTTCATTGTCATTAAGAATTTCTTTATCCCTTTGTTTCTGGATTGATTGATTCATTCATTCATTCTTTCATTCATTGACTAATTGAGACAGGGTCTCACTATGTATCCCAAGCTGGCCTGAAACTCACAATCTTCCTGCCTCACCTCTCAGATGCTAGGCTCACAGGCATGTGTCACCATGCTGAACCAGTAAGCTATTTTACCTAATTATTAAACTTGGGTTGCTTGTGTTATTTCTTAGGGTGATTTTATAAGTTATAGAAGGGAGGTTTTGTTACATGTTAATTATATTAGATACATGCAGCCCAAGCTGATCATGCTTCAAACAATGCAGCCCAAGTGAGTAAAAATAAAAATTGAACATCAATAACTTTTAGCATGACAGATACTGGGATGATTATTTCTCTCTATTCATAATAAATCATTATCTCAGGTGCTCCTGTATGGTCTAAATTAGTTTTGGCTTGACTTAGCAAGAAAAGCACTGAGTTGCTAAAGACGAAGATGGATTTGAGTAGCCAAATCTTCCTCTCCCTACCTCAGAAGTCTCCTCCTCCTGACGCAGCCAGCACTTCCACCTTTTCTGGTTTGCCAAAGCACTGCAAGACAGGGGAAAATGAACAAGGTTCTTTAAAGGAGCAAGATACTGCCACAAGAGATGGTGACAACGAGGTTGGAAACCACAGAAGCTACTGAACAAAGATAAGTAAGGAAATCAGATGTGATTAAAAGGTCCAGGTAAGGAGAAAAACATCTCCTAGATGTACTGCATTCACAGTGCATACTGAATCAGTCATGGTAAATCCCAACTAACTATTAATTTACACAGTATTAGGATGACTAAAAAGGGTGTAAATGGGGATAAATAAGGGAAAAAGGAGACTTCTGAGCCACAAATAATTTTTTTAAGATTCTAATGCTATTTAATTAGCAGACGCTCAATAGGCAAAGCCATTTATTTTTGTACTAGAGAGATAGGACTTTTTTTACTTTTTTATTTTTATTTTTGTTGTTTTTTAATGTATTTGGTTGGGGCTGGGGAGATGGCTCAGTGAAATAAACACTTCCCTGGCAAGTGCAAGGGCCTGAGTTCAATCCCCAGTTCTGAAAAAAGAAAGAAAAGAAAAAACAAAGTATTTGTTGTTACAGGGTCTCACTACACAGCTCAGACTCATAGTGACCCTCCTGTTTTCAGCTTCTCCAGCCCTGGGATTACAGGCATACCTCCTACCCCAGACTCTGTGACCGGCTCATCCCACCCTGGGGGCAGGGCTGGTGTGGCATGTGGTGCCCGGGATTAAACCATAGTCCCTGTACTTGCCTAATCTTGCCTAAGCAAGCACTTTAGTCTGCTGAGCTATCTCACTAGCCAGGGCATATTTATATATTTTAAAAAAAAAACATACTCTGACTAAATCCACAAAACCGAATTTCCAATCTAACAAGTAGAGAATTCTGAATAACCTATAGGTCTGTGCCTTCTATAACCCATCTATATGTTATGTAACTGCATCCTGAAATGTAGGGTTTCCTTATATTTGAGGTACATATGATAAATTCTTAAAACTCATTTAGTTTTAGGTATTTCTGTTCCATGTGTAGTCTTAAAAATTGAATAACTGAAAACTGAGCCATTTTCAAGTCAAGACACTTTATCCCACTATGATCAAGTTTTAGTGTAATTATTTTAATTGCTTATACTATTTCACAGCTGTTTGATCTTTGTTACATTTTCTCAGTCAGATTTGTCATCCTTATAATAGGACATGTGCTTTACTTTCAGTTACAAATACAAAACAGATGTTGGTGACACTGGCATAACCTAGGACCCATATTACACATGTGTGTATATACAATATATTCAAATATTCTTAAATGGCCAACACAGCATCTATCTCTTGTAGGTGCCAACTTCCTGTATGGGTAGTTAAATTCATTTATGAACTGCTTGCAATTCATTTGGGAAATGCAAACTTTTAATTCCACATGATACTCTACTCCTGACAGCAATATAAGCTAAAATTGACAGCACCATGCAACTCTAACAATTTAAGAAACACAATAGAAATGAGATTAATGGGTCAGCTCCCTCCTTGAAGCTTGACTTCTAGAGAAAGACTCATGGGATTCACTGATAAATGTTGCCAAAACCAACCTCACTGTTTTGGACTATCTCCTTTTATGCAGTTCCAGAAGAGGATGTGGTACTGGTGTTTGTGACATTCAGGGTCAGCTCAGCACCTCCCCCATCTGATGATAACCTCAGGGACAGAACTCCAGATTCTTTCTCAGTGCCATACAGGTGCCAGTCACTACCCAGGGATCAGCTCTAAACTGCTTAGACAAAGAGGTGGAGACGTGATGAGGGGAGAGTCTGCAGGGTGGCACAGATGCCCAGATACCCTGAGTCACGCTCTGGTTCTGACTCATAGGCTGCTCATGGAGGTGAGGACCAGCCTAAGGTCCTGAAACTGTGCACTGCCCATGCTTTGTCTCCATTTCCTTGCCAAAAATGAAATCCTTCCTCAGATTTATGGTCCTAAGCTAGGCCACCATGCCTGTTAACACAGGTGTTCCAAAGTGACACAGCGTTCATACTTCATATAAGTAACAGAAGGCCAACGTGGCCAGAACTCCACCTATGGAGAGCAATGACTTTTCTGACTGCCTGTAGTTTACCAAGCCTCTCTGATGCCCAAATATACTCCAGATTTCCTCACAGGAAAGTAATTTTATTTCTATGAAGAACTTCAGAAGTTATGAAGTTTCTTCAGATCTGCTTCTGCACCTTGTTGAGGCTTTTCATCAAAAGCCAAGCATAATACAAAAAAGAGATGATTCCAAATTTTGAGGCTTATTTTAAAATCTAATTACTGACTATCATGAAGTTAAAATAAGTAATTTTTTTATATTTTAGGGAACAGTCTACAGGGTGTCCAGGGTCTCACTACTAAATCAGACTTGTAGTGATCTGCCTCCCAAGAACTGGGATTACAGGCACGCACCACCACTCCCAGTCTCATAAGTAATAATTTTTTTAAAGGCAATGGGATCCATCATAAGAAACAAGTTTCAATTTGCCTGAGCAAACTGTCTTTTACTTGTGATATAGTGTCCAACCTTACTAGAAAATGATGTGAACATTGGGGCAGCTCGTATATGTCTTGGAAATGTGAAGCAGTATTTGCTATGACCCAAAGACCAGCCAAGGAATGGAGCTGAAAGTGGCACCCAACTGAGCTAAGGACTGCAATCTCCTGAGAGCACAGACTTTCCTAGGAGAAGGTCATCTCCTCTCAGCATACGAGGACTGAGAGAACTCTGTGTGACCTAGTTAACTCAGGAAATGACAAAAGTCATTCAATCTAACACCAAGACTGCTATCAACAGTGCTGAGGGCAGACATCTGGGTGTGGGTAGGAAAAACGTAGGCCCATGGAGAAGATTAGTAAACCTAAGAAACAAAAGGAAAGAGCAGAGTAGACGCACAGAAATGGAGAAAGCATGAGGGGAGAAGAAGAAGAAGAAGAAGAAGAAGAAGAAGAAGAAGAAGAAGAAGAAGAAGAAGAAGAAGAAGAAGAAGAAGAAGAAGAAGAAGAAGAAG
>NW_004524681.1:8426241-8444365 GCF_000260255.1 Octodon degus
AAGAAGAAGAAGAAGAAGAAGAAGAAGAAGAAGAAGAAGAAGAAGAAGAAGAAGAAGAAGAAGAAGAAGAAGAAGAAGAAGAAGAAGAAGAAGAAATGGAATTGCGAGTGGACCAAGGGCTGCCCCCCACCCTGTCACTGGTTAGGGCTGAGGGTGTCTGCAGACACATTCATGTAACAGCCAGATCATCTCCAGTTGACACTTTCTCTTTATTCCTCATACTGTTTTGGTTCAAAACCGTGTCAGTGGCCTAGCACCAAATTTTGTCCAGAAATTTAAAAATAAAACTGACTTGCCAAAACAGAAAATGGAAAAGTGGGCAGGAAACCAGAAGAAAGGAAACAAAATAGGGACAGGTTAAGCAAGGTGTGGGGTAATTTTAGTGGTTCCTCAGTAGGTGACTCGCAGGGAAGTGAAGTGATTCAAGCACTGAGGAGTCAAGGCTGATTGTCTAATCCAGAAGATATTAAAAGATGAGCCTGAAAAAGGGATTTGGAGGCAAATCATTGCTTCTGGAGATGATCCCAAAATCTGGAATCCAAAAACAGAGAACGTAAAAAAGGGTGAAGAGGAGAAATGAGAGAGATGGCTGTGGGCAACCATATCTCTGTCTTTCACTCAGCCGTGGGGTAATGAGTTAATCCTTTGTGATTAAAAAATCAAGTTGCACAGTACCTCCCAGCAGCCTCTTGCGATGAAGTATAATTGTCTTCCTTCCTTCTTTCCTTTCTTCCTTCTTTCTTTACATTTGGCTTCATTGCTTTCTTTTCAGAGAAGAGCTAAACAGATCTGTATTTGCTCACCTTTCCTTGTTTTCTAATTGCTAGAAGTTGTCGTTTGCGTTTGCACGCGGCTGCTCAACCATAGCATCAATGGAAAGGAAATGCCTCCTCGTTTGGCTTAACCTTTACATACAAAATGATGCAATATTCATAAAATGACGGGACGGTAAACTGTTTAGACTACAGAAGCACATTTACAGTCACACTCAGTAAAAGCTCATTTTCTGGATGGCATGGTTGAGCCGCCGTTTCTCAGGACAGAAAGGCCAATAAGCAGCTTCTGTGAAATGAACATCATTGCTCCGATGAACTTTCTTAATTCTTCTCCAAGTCTACAATCCAGCTGCAATCTTTTCCTGATACTCACTTCCTGCTAAATATAAACTTTAAGGAAGGACCACGAAGAGTAGTTAGTATATGAGCCGCCACCAGATTGACGGCGCCTGCCTTGAGTCCCTACGTTCTCGTCTGTCTCTCTCGTGCATCCTGGCTCTCAGCACCTATTCTTCCTGCTCTTCTCACTTGAAAAAGAGCTCGAGGGTTCACGAACACCTGTCCTCAGCTGTTTTCTGGGTTTTAAGGTCTAAATCTTCCTTCAAAATGGACAGAATGGGAAATAAGCATTGACGCACTAACTCCTAGTCCCTGATGGTGGCATTTGTCCCTTTTAGATTTACCTGTCCGTGTTTGAACTGAGCGTGCTCCAGAGTGCCAAGGAGAGCTTAGTGGCATGGCCAGCACATGAGTCAGCAAGCCATAGCCACGCATGGAGAACTGGCCATCACGTTTTCAGCTGCCATTTAGGCAAAGGACGATGCCACCCAGAGTTCCAGTGGAAACTGTCCCCAGCACAAGCCAATAAATCAGCTTCTTATATGTTACATGTTCTTTTACTACTGGGGCTATCGGAAGGTTGGATATACAGACTGGATATACACCACATTCAGGGTTTCTCAGCTTTCTCCGATCATGCATTTCTAATAGAACAAAGACAGGATGAGGACTCAGTGGCCAGTGACATTAAGTCCTCCTTGTCCAATTCCTGGCGGACACAGGACCTTCCTCGGCCTGCCCACTTCACTTACCTCAGGTTCTGTGCTAGCAACTCACATCTTCCCAGAGGCTGTAATAAAACTGTGTACAGGAAGCTCTGTAAAGATTAACTTTCAGGATGGCAGAGTGAACATTCTTACCAAAAAAAAAGTGAAAATACCAAGACAACTAACACAGTCATCTCATAACTCTTGAGAGCAACCAAAACTGCAAATTAAACTATAAATCATCATAGCAAAGCAATGGCTAAATGCTGGAAAAACAGTGAAACCTGATTTTTATCTCTTTAACAATTTTAATTTCAGGGCTGGGGAGATAGCTTGGCAGTCTGAGCACCTGCTTAGGCAAGCATGGATGGAGACTGAGGCTTGATCCCCAGCACCACTTGCTGTATCAGCCCCGGCCCTGGGAGCACTTAGCTGGCCCCCAAGACAGGGCGTGATGGCGCATGCCTGCAATCCCAGGACTGTGAAAGCTGAGAGCAGAGGATCACTATGAGTCCGAGCCGTGTAGTGAGACCCTGTACCAATAAGACTTCTAAAAATAAAAAAGTAAATTTTAATTTTGAGCTATTTCCATTCCTCTTGCTTCCTGCATCACAGCACACCAGCATAAAGGTCAGAAGCATTCCTGTCAGGGGTGAAGACTGGCCTCTTCCCAAACTGATGGAGGAATCAACCCCACAGCATGGTCAAGGTTTGGTCCGACTTTCAGCTTCTGGATAATCTCTGTTACCAATGTATTGCATGTATTTGATTTGACTGAGACTCCCCTTGGAGGAAGGGAAGACCTCAACTTCAAGATATTATCAAAACCAATAAATAATCTTCTGACTAGCTGCCCAGGGCTGTGACTTCAGCACTAGGTCATGAGCACATAGCCAAAGACGTAAAAGAATGTTGTGAAAAACTAGATGCTATGGGAAATACCAAAAAGTCTGATATATGCCTGAGGATGTGAATGCTGTACAGTAAAAAGGAAAGGAGAAACTTCTTCCCACTAGCTGATCTTAAGCCCCAAAGAAAGGTCAAAAGAAGCATGTATTCTTACACAAAATTTTAAAATGATTGGAAATGTAACACTTCAAAAATATAAAATAATTATGAGTATAGGCATTGAAAAGATAGCTTCAAAAGAAATGTGAAAACCGAAAAGTAAAGATAAAGGTAATCAAATTTGAAAACTCTAATGTCTCAATATCAGGATGTGTAGCAAACCTCTGCAGAAGATCAACAAGAAAATAAAAGAATTGAATCACACTCTCACTGTATATAACTGATATTTATAGAACATTGCACCCAATAATAGCAAAATGCGCATTCCTCTCTAGCACACACAAAATATACCATATGCTGTCACAAAAAAGCCCTCTTCTAAATTTAAGAGGATTAAAATAATGCAAAGCAAGATTCCAAAACACAAGAGAATTAAATTAGAAGTCAACAACAGGAAGAGATTTAGGAAATTCACAAACATATAGAAATTAACAGTAAACAATGATTTAAAGAAGTAGCAATGGAAATTAGAAACACTTTCAGATGAAATGAAAACACAACATAAGAGCAACCATCTGCTGATGAACAAGATAACTTAGATGAAGTGAAAAAAATTTTAGAAAGACACTTTTAACCAAAATGACTCCAAAAATAATAAATGCTCTTAGGAATCACTTATGCACCCATGCTGCAATTGAAGAAAAACTCAAACCAGTAACCGAGTATTTCACAGTAAGAAATTAAAAATGGAATAGCAAATTAAACTAAGAGAAGCAGAAGGAAAGAACTAAAAATTATTCTGCAAATATATAATAGAAAAAAATATTTTAATGGGAGACAAAATTAAGAAAACTAAAAGTTAAATGTATTAAAAGAACCACAAAATTGGTGAATTTTAAGCCAGTCTTAACTCAAGAAAAAACAGATAAGACTCAAGTCATTAAAATCAAGAATAACAGGGAGTTGTCAATGGCAACCTTGTAGAAATAAAGGAACAGAATAGAATACTATAAGCAACTCTATACCAACAGATTACATACAGTAGATAAAATGGAAAATGGTTCATCTTAATAGAGTATTGAAAAGTAGAGAAACTTAGTCACAAAAAAAGTCACATAAAGAAGAAAGGCCTGAGTGGCTTCATGGTTGAATTCTAACAAACACATAAAAGAGAATTAATAGGGCCAGCCAGATAGCTCAGTGAACTAAAGCACCTGCTTAGGCAGAGCGCAGAGGCCAGGGTTCAATCCCCAGTGTGTTGTGCCGGCCCCACCCCTGGGCATACTGGGACCGTGATTGTGCCTGGGCGTGGTGGCACACAACTATTATCCCAGAACTTGGGAGGCTGAAAGCAGGAGAATCACTATGAGTCTGATCTATCTAGTGAGACCCTGTAGACCCTGTGCTAAATACATTAAAATAAGAGAATTAACAATTACCCTTCACAAGTTCTTCCCCAAAACAAAAACAGAACAATTATTACTGTAATACTAAAAATCATAAAACAGCAGGATAAGATGAATGTACTCATCATAGAGTGTACCACTACCATTCATGAGTGTAAGTAAAAAATTTCCAGCAGAACAGTAGCAAAGCAAATATGTATGATCTGTTAATCTGAGCAACAGATTAGACAATAAAAATAGATAATATGTCAACCATTGTTAAGCAGCTATTCTTGTTTTGAAAATCTGCAACATATGTATGGGTGTATGTTATACTGTTTCTGTCTTTGTTTCTGATTTTTGTTCTTTTGTTTTTACTTTTCAAAATAAAATTAGGTTAAATTTAAAAAACAAAAACAAAAACCAAGTATGTATAAAATTCAAAAATGTATTAAAAAGATTATATAACATTATGAAATGAGATTTACTCCAGGAATGTAGTTTGTTGTACCACACATTAAAAATGTGATAACATGGGCTGAGGAGAAAGTTAAGGGTCCAGCCCCACACTCCAGATCTTACATACGTTCCAGTTTACACAGCTCTCCAAACAAACAGCTTCTTAGTCTTGACCTTCAAAAGTGGTTTATATTATTCATCTCTGACTTGTTATGAGGCAGGATAAAGGCCTTCCAAGGAGGCTCTCTTTAGTATTCTCTGAGGTATGGAAGGAAAACTGTGGGCAAAACCTGACTGGTTTGGTCGGCGTAAGGAGGGAGCTTGTATGGTCTGCAGACAAGGCCAGCCCTGGTTCTCCCCTGAGATCTATGTCACACACAGCTACCTCCTCTGTTTGTTAGTGACTGAGGCCTTGTTCTCCTTGACTCCTGGCTGAAGACTGTGATGTCTCTACATCACTCTCCCACATAGTGACCATTAGCTATGAAAAGGAAGAAGAATACTGAAGCCACACACAGTCCGGAAGCTTCCTCTGACCAAGCATCTGCAGAAAGTGTATTAAAAAAAACTCTGAGATGCTCCTTCTGGAATAATGACAGATACAAGTAGAACTAGAAATATCTTGCAGAAGCTACTCCAGGCAGATCTGAACCAAGGTTGTGCTTTAAAAAGGGGGTAGTCCATCAGCTGGGGTGTGTGTTCCTGTGTGCTTTTGGAGGCAAGTAGATTTAAGACACCGACATATCTTCTGGGCCATGCCCAGGAACCAGCACTCTGTGTCTGCGTGGTCTGAAACCCTTTCTGTATCTGTAGGACCTGAGTAGTGCTTGTTTGGGAGAATTAATTTAATAGTTTAGGTCCATCCATGTTGTTATGGACTAACTTCATTATATCTCATATCCTACAGATAGACAGTATTCCAATTTATTTTGATCAAATCATTTAAGGTTAATCTATATTCATTAATTGACCAAGATGAGTTGCAAATTCAAATTAGGTACGGCCTTGATTCTAAGTGCTTCCTACATTATCTTAATGCCAGTCTGACCCCGATATTTCATAAGATATGGACATGTGACACCGTGAGCAGAGCCTAGAGACCGTGGTTTCATAATAATCTTATCCAAACCTGGACTAAGGGATCATCTCCTTTGCATCTGTGAAGGACCAAGAGCTAATGAAGGACAAGTGTCCTTTGATTTGGGTTCAGAGGTAAGGTAAATTATTCATTACTTTTAAGATTGGAAACTCTTTTTAAAGTATCTGTAGTCATGGAAGAACCTTAATCATGGGAAGGGGCAAAAAGAAATTAGGATAAGTAGAAGAAAAAGGAAATGCAAGGGATAGTGTTGAATCTGGGTTCTTTTAGACTGGATTTTCCCAATTATTTTGCCATTTTGTCTCTGTTCTTTCCCCCAACTACAGGGCTTATAAATTCTCTTGTGCTGAAGATGGACATTCTGATGCCATCTCAAGGTTGTCAATTGCTTCATTTCCTTTTATAACCCTCTACCAAGATCTTAAAACTATCCCCAAATTCAAGTGATTGCAATTCATCTTAAGGTTGTACTTTCATCACTCGTGAAAAACAATTGATCCTGAGACAGTAATTCTGAAAGTAGTGTAGCAAAGTGTTTTGTAATAACATCTGAGCCACCAAGACAAATATCTGAGAATTACAGAAGCGTCATAGCCAGTGCTATACACAAAATTAGTGCCATCGAATTTGACCTTGTGCTATCATCCATTTATATGAAAGCCAGGATTCTTCACTACCAAAGACAAACACAAGTCCATAGTCATCCAAAGTCCACAGTAATACCCTTTATTCTTCAACTGAATGGGTGCAACCATAGCGACCTTAGGATTTATGAAGGTGGCCTGTCATTACTTTGCAATAACTTATAACTTACATTGTGACCACAACACTTAGAAGGGCTATAAATCAAGTATATCTCCCAAATCCTTCCCTACTCAGGAAGTAAGTGACGTCCTATGCCACTTTAACAATATGATTTATCACTTTAGTAATTTGGACTTTACCCACTTTTTCTGGGATTATGTATGATAACATATGATATTAGGATGAAAATATTCCTCTTAATTCATAGAATGAATTCATATACAATCCTATGAATTCTATGAATTCATTCTATCCTCCACTTTTGTTTCATGAGCTTGTGATTCATTCCATACACAGAAGTCCACACATTCTAAGAAAGACAGCAGGGCAGTGGAAGTCTAACTCCCAGTTTCTTTTCTGGAGTACACTCATTGAGCTCTACATGATTCCTGACCTTGTCCTGTGACCCAAAGGCACAGCTTTACTCATGCAAAATGGGAGTGGGGAAATTGCCCTGTTTTTTATTTTTGAGTCTTCTGAATTCTCCAAATTTATTGTTTTTGAATTGGCATTAAATCCAAATGCTGCCTGAGTCAGTATTTCCATAAATACTACGTCCTTTTATCTGCAAAGTTCTCAAGGTTAGATGACATCTCTGATTTTTATCAAAACACTTCATGGTTATTCATTTCTTAGAACTACTGTTTTGCTTTTATCTCTGACACTGGTCATCTGGGTAACCCACCAAGCTCTGGATAGGTAAGTTTGGTCCAGTTGTTTCCTAGGACATTGCTCAAACACACAATTGCCCAATTTGAGATCATGTGACAGGCTATTATTCAGGTAAGGGAATGTGTAGACAACCTTTTAAACCCAAGATGAATGATCTTGTATTCAAATGTCCCTTCTATGATCTAAATTTCCTCTTTATTTTCTTATTTGCAAAAGTTCTTTACATATCGTAGAAACCATCTCAGCAAGGTCTTACCTCCCTAGGGCCAGGGAGATAGCTCAGCAGTGTAAGTGCCTGCCTGAGTTTGATCTCTGGTACAAAAAAAAAAGGTCTTACCTCCCTAAAGCTGATGCAGTAGGTCAAAGGTACGATGGTAGAAACAGCTCCTTTCTCTTTCCTTTTCAGATCACTATTCACAGATTTAGCTACAATATTTAAGGCATAGATTCAAGTAAGATTAGAAAGCTTTCTCCCCAAAATGAATGAGCATATTGTTTATCTCCCATAGTTGAAAGTAAGGAGGTAAACAAAAACTACGTAACCTTTTTTTTATTTACCAATTTTATGTGCTTGTATCTGGTAATATAAAGTAAGTCGAAGACAATGTTATGCAATACAACAATCATTATCAAATTCCTATTATCTTTTTAGTGAAATTGTGTACCGTTTCTAATGTTTTTATTTTGTGGTTTCTTTATGATTTTGTATTCTCTTTAATTCTTTTTTATTTTAAAAAACTTTATTAAAGAATGGTCAAGGATAAAGTATATTACATTATGAAAAATAGGTTCTACATAATGCATACATTGGTACAGCAAATATTTCTGAAACTCAATTTTGCATCATGTCTTTGCTATATTCTAGATTTATTCAGTTAGAAGTGTAATGAATTCTTCGATGGTAAATATATTTGGTTCAAGTTCTTCCATTTCTAATAATTCTCTGCTTCATATGATTACATCTTTGTGTCTTGTTTTTTCTTTGTGTGTGTGTGTGTGTGTGTGTGTGTGGCAATGAGTATTAAACTCATAACTTCAGGCATGGTCAGCGAGCATTCTAGCCTAACTACATCCCTTGCATGTATGTATTCCTTTCATAATATGGGTTTATGATTTAATAAATCATCTTGCTTCATTTAATTATATTTCCAACACTGCTCCTCCCTGCTTTACTGAGGTTCAGCAAACAATAATTGTATATATTTAGAATATGTAATAAAGTGTGTTTATATTCATGTACATCAGGAAATTATGACAATCTAGCCTCAAATACTCACATTTGGTGTATAGTGGCAACATTTAAGATCCTCTGTCTTAGAAAATCTCAAGCATACAATAGAATATTCTTATCTATAGCCACCAGGCTGTACAGTAGATCTTTAACACTTATTTATCTTGAGTAATAGAACGATTTTGCTATTTAACCAAAATTGCCCCCTTTTGCCACTACTCAACTCTACCAGCTACCATTCTTGTCTGTGAGTTTGGCTTTTACGGATTCTGCATGCAGGCGAGACCACAAAAGTTCTGTCTTTTTGTGCCCGGCTGGTTGCCTTCAGAATAGTATCCTGCAAGTTTCTCCATGTTGTTCCAAAGGAGAGGATCCTCTTCTTTTTTTTTTTTTTTTTTTTAACGTTGAGTAATACTGACTATGTGGAAAGCAGCTGCAGTTTTCGGTAATCTCATGCTTTCTTTATCTGTTTATCCCTTAATGGCTGCCTAGGCTGATGGCATGTCTCCACCAGTGAGTAACGTTCCAGTGAATACTTCTTATCTTCATTTCAGCCTCTTTGTCCAGAATTTCATTTCAGCCTTTCAGATTTAAATGGCTCTTATTTTATTAAGCCAATCCAATCTATCCTCTAACTTTAGAAAGGAGGATTCATTGCTCCTCGGTCCCACATGCCTCACTGGCCCCACCCCCGGGGGCACATTGAGCCAGCAAAGGAGTCCAGGTATGGGATTACCTGCCTGTAATCCCAGTGCTGGGGAGCCTGAAAACAGGAGGATCACTACAAGTCCAAGCTGCGTAGAGAGTCCCTGTACCAAATATGTAAATGAAAAACTAAAAAAGAAAGAAAAGAGGATTCAGCCTAGTATATTGAATACAATGCTGTGATGATTTTTCTTATCTTGATATTATTTTGCTTTTTTTAGTATTTTTCTGATTTAGTAATTTATTATTTATTAAATATTCTTCATTTTAATAAGTCTATATATTCTAATAATCAAACTGATCATCATATAAAAATAAATCAGTTGAGCAAGTAATTGCCACCTGAAGCCAGGGATATGTACATTACTACCTCCAACTTTTTTCTTTGCTCTCAATCCCCATGAGAATCTTTTTCTTTTCTTTTTTTTTTTTTTTAAATGTATTTGGTTGTTGCAGAGTCACTACACAGCTCCGACTCATGGTGAGCCTCCTGTCTTCAGCCTCCCCAGCTCTGGGATTGCAGGCATTTACATTATCCTTTTGCCCTCACTATTTCTTTGCCTACATTGACCACCTCTAGATTTTGCTGAGATCATTTGCTAGCTCTATTTATATTCAACAGGAATCACAGTCCCAGTTTGTCCTTATTTAAAATTTATGTTAGTTGTTCCCAAATGTTCTATTATATGTTTAGATTTAATTAAATTGTGAGTTTTATCATTTCCCAATTACCTCTTTGCATTTTCCCCATCCTTGTTTCGCTTCTGGCTCAGTGGTTTGGCGATTGTTTTCCAATACTGTCCTTGGATGTGGTAAATGTGTTATGTCCATAGATAGGCCTAGACTCAGAGAAAATATCATCTTTCTTTTCCTATGAGATAAAGGGACTGCAAGACGGGCACTTACATGAGGCCAAGCTATACCGATGGCCGTCTGGAAGCTGTGATATGGCAGCATCACATTTATATTATTACCACATGCTTCTTCTCCTTTGTGACTTACTTGGTTTTACTACTTGAAATCTTTTGTTTATGGAGATCAAAAATATTTTCCTGAAATGTGTGTAAATAATTCTTTCATCATCAACCTATTCTAGAATTTAATGAGGCCTTCTAATCTTCAAATTTAATTTAATCTTTAATTTATGGAAATGTTTTCTATTTAATCATTATTTTCTTCCAAATCAGAGATACCTATCCATCTCCATTTAATTTGAATCTCTATTACTTATTAGTTAATTTGCTCTATCTTCCAAGTATCTTATTTTTCTCTTGTATATCTGTCTCCTTGTATGCTTAACTTACGCTTTAAAATTTTTGTGAAAAAAATACAGTGACCTAGAGGACCAATAATTATTTTATATTTTCATCCACTTAAAAATTCACATACAAAATCACAGCCTTAAGCTCCAGGGAATGTATTTGTGGCCCTTGAATTTTTCAATTAAAATAATAGCACTTACGTTGTCCCCCCTATTCCCTGGTGGCAGGTTTCCTCAGTGCCTTCTGGTGTGGCTTGGTGTATCAGGCCACAGGGCAACATGGAGACACGTTCCAAGCTACTTCTAGGAAAGTGCTCACTGAAGGAACTCCTTCAGGATCCACCGCACTATCCAAGGAATGGTATGCTTCCCCAAGAAGCCACCAGCCAATGACTGAGCGGAGCAGAAATCCCACCTAAGAGATTTGTTTCAGAAGTGGGACTTCCTTTTTTCTTTCTTGAGATGAAATCCATAGGTACACTCCCAGTTCCTGTTTCTATATTATTATCGTTTCTTTTATGGTGTGTGACCAGCTCAGGCCAACCTGAGAGAGAGGCTTTCACGGCACGTGATGCCAGGGATTGAATGGTGGTCCCTGCACACTTGCCTAAGCTTGCCTAAGCAGGTGCTATAGACCGCTGAGCTATCTCACTGGCCCCTAGTTATTATTTTTTAAAGAGAATACAATTTTTAAAAAAGTCATTAGAAACAATAAAGAATTTCTCTCAATAAAATAATAGGAATTTGACAATGATTGTTGTATTATATAATGTTATCTTCAAGTTAGTTGTTTGACACAAGGTCTTGCTAAGTTGCCTGGGCTGCTGCTCCCTGTAACTTGCAACACTTTTGTCTCATCCCTCTGGTTAACTGGGATAATGAGAGTGTGCCACTGTGATCTGTCACCAAGCAACACTTGTGTGGTCCTGATCAAGGAGATCATGCTTGGAGCTGCGTCACAGCGATGGGCTCTTCCTTTTCCTTGATCTTTCCTTCCCCATGATCCTTCCTTTCCCTTGTCCTTGCACAGGTTTGAGATGTTCATCATGGTGTCTAATCTTTCTGCTCCGATGACTGCTTTCTTATCCTTTACAATAAATCTCTGGTACATATTTCAGCATATGAAGACTAGAACCAACACAGTTCATAATGGGAGTGCTTTGAGAAGCAGGAGATAAGGTAAGGTTTTGAAAATAGACCATTGATTAGCAGATAGGCAAAGATGACCATGTCTGGAGTGGAACATGGGGCCTGGGCAATCTTTAGAGTATGACACCAACAATATTACTAAATGTTTTACCAGTGATTAGTTGGGAAATCATATAGTTGGAGGACACCCTGCTTGTTATGAGCCATGCTTTTGTGTTTGTGTGTATTGTACTCCATATCTTTGAAATTAGCTACATTAGCTCATGACTTTATTCCCTACAGAGAGATAATGAAAAAATGAGGGTAACTGACACAGTTAATAGTATAAATGCGAGTGCAGGAGGATCCTTCTTAATTTTGTTCATCCACAAGAAAGTAAAGGATCTGATAGCTGTTCAGAAAAACTAAGGATCTGATAGTTTCTGATCTTACAGATAAGTGAAGTCAGCTCAGGAAGTCTGTTGCATCATGATTAGGTCCCTGCTTGAAAACACCTAGAAACTCAGCACACAGGATAAGCGTGTTCAGGTGGTTGTCTCTAGAAAATGTGTCTATGTAGAATTCCCTAAAACCTCAGCACCGAGTCATGCAAGTCTCTATATTACAGGGGAACTAATCTCTACACACATGACTGTTCAGTAGGCAGGTTCTGTGTAATCATCTCCCACACAAGAGGACAGAAACACCCATCAGGACCTTTCTCTGAGCACATAACCATGGTTCTCCCATTGTAGCACACTTGGGGATATCCCAGCAGAGGGAAGAAAGCGATTGCAAGCACAGAGAGCTGTAAGAAATCACCAGCACGTGCTGGCCAAGCACATTCCTATAGGTGGATTTTTAGAGTTCTTGATGAAAAGAACTACACTGTAAAACTGAATGAACAGTAAGTGATTGATCTGGGTGCACAGGACATAACATTTCACCCCCTCCTCCATGCAGAGAATAAGACGAAGTGAACTAGAATGTGGCACTTGAAGGCCACTCTGAGAAAGGTTGAAATGCCCAAGTAGTCACTGTGGCAGAGAAGCAGTTGTCTCCTTATATTCTGGCAAGAACAAGTCTTAGAAATGCCTGGACTACTACAGACTTAGCCAAGCAGAAGCCACAACTGTGCCGCTGTGTGGAGACAGTACCTTTTATTTTATTTTGTTTATTTTTTGGCAGAACCAGGGAATGAACTTGGGCCCTGGCGATTGCCAGGCAAGCACTTATTCTACCGAGCCTCTCTGTGTGTGGAGATAGTAACTTTGCTAGAACAGACTCATGGTAAATTATATGCAGCCACTGAGGATTTAGATGTAGGAGTTCTCTTTCCTGCCTATTTCAAGAAAGAATATTAAAACCAGCCCTGGGTATACTCTGTTCAGTGCACGATAAAACGCATTTCAAAGCTGCAATAACTCACTCCCATCCCATAATCACAAGTGACTGAGACCGTGTGGACAGCGAAGAAAATCCCCTGGAACATGACATCCCTGCGAACAGAGCTGGGCTGTGTCATAGGTGGCATTCTAGGGGCCTCGGTATGAGCCATATCATCTGGAAATCAGTAGAAAAATACTTTTTTTTTACTCACTATTAATTTTATTGAAAATCAATAATAATTATATCACAAATTAAAATTGTAGACAAATATCGAAATAGGAAAGAGACAAGATGTAGATGGTGAATTTTAGAAAAATATTTCTGAAATGACTACATGAGATTAATACAGATTGCACATTGTAAAAAAAAAATTTACAAACTTCAATGAATATAATAATAAAAATTGTCTAAAATAAACATGAAGAAGAGTTTAAGATCAGTCATATAATAGTTCTCTCTGTGCCAAAATCAAGAAACTTATATTCATATAATTAGAATTCTCAGAGTAGAAGGGGTTAGGCAATAAATATTTAAAGATTTAAAATTTCTGAATTTAGTTAAGATTATAGCACCACATTTCCAAGAAAAATTAAGCTTTTGCACAAGAAATATGAATAAAATCATACCAAAATACACAAAACTGAAATTGTCCAAAACTAATTGTAAAGAAAAAATCATTAAGGCATATACATACAAAACAATATTAGCTATGGAAGAACAAAATTAAAGAGCATCTTATTCCACATTAGAAAAAAAAGAGCAAGTAGGTAAGAAGCTAGACTTATTTATTCAAAGAACTAAAAAAAAGATCTGTCCATATTGAATTTTACACTTAGCAAATACCTTTGAAAACTAAAAGTAAAATATTTTTCAGTTATACAAACTTGAAATATTCTAATACCTCCAGATGTAACATACAGAAAATACCAAAGAGCATAATCCAGAAGACAAGAGAAGTTGCTGTGTGGTCCTGGATAAAGAATAAAGAGCTCTCAAAATGGTAGTTATGCAGGACTATCTAAAATATATTTATATTAGATGAAGACATTTAAAAGGTCATTGCTTTACCTTGGTCTTAACCATCCAGTAGAAAAGTATGAAGACGAAATATAGGAAGTAAAGCCATGTTGTTATGTTGAGCTGTGGGGGACTCAGGTCAATAATTTCTGACATTGCCAGTTAAACAGAAGACCCAATGCTATTATGGGCTACTGGAGTCTTTTGGAATATTTTCCTGAGTTTACACACCTATAATATTCAAATAACGGAACTCAGAAAAAATGGGGTATACAGATGAATGTCCATTTTGTATCTGTGTATTCAAAGTGGTTAGGATAGATATATAGTTGCATTCTCTTAATGAATAGAATGATTTGTTCTAATGGTGTTTGTAAATAGGATCTCAAGTCCGCATCCTGTACAGCAATTAACCACTAAGAAGAATATATGCAGTGTGTCATTTGTTGAAACTGTACTTCCAATTTGATTTGAAACTGCCTCATTGATATCTGTTTATCAATAAAATTTTGGAAATAAATAAAAATAAAAATAAATAAATAAATAAATAAATAAAAGGTCATTGATGATTTCCACAAAACAGTATCAATCTCATGCCAGGTTATACACATATTGTGTGTGTGTGTGTGTGTGTGTGTGTGTATGTGTAAAAGACAAGGAAGAACTAATATAAAGTCAATGGAAAATGGAAATACACTTTTTAAAGTTTCTAATACTAGGAGAAAATACCATACCATGTCTTACAAGTAGATTGTAAGTCAAAGAAACAGTATAAATCATTAAAAAAGAGTTAAAATTAAACAATCTTCAGAAAATTAGTTAATTATTAATTAATTAAAAATTAAATTAAATATTTCAAAATAATATTCAAAAATTAAAATTAAATTGTAAGTCCAACTAAGAGGCCAGAATGTAGTGTATCATATGTATGAATCTATGATCAATTCAGAGTACTCACACAATATTTGATTAGGTTCATATACACAAAAATATCAACTAAGAAAAAGTTTTCATGATAGTATAAAAGGTATAACTTATTACACCTTTTCACTAAGAATAAAACATAACAAAAATACTGGAATAGCAAATATATGACCAGCACTTGTAACAGTTTGGGGATAGGAATCACACAAAGTTCTAGTATGTAGTGAACATAGACAGTGTCCATGATGCTTACTGGTGGCCAGGTGTCACTTGTGGGACTGAGCTGTTGAAATTTACTTGGTATTCACCCTGTAGAACCAGACAGAATCATGACCCATAGGTGGCAGAAGAAGTCTATTTGTAGAGTGTGTTGATCTAAATATTTTCCTGCTGTATGCAAAAGAATAATTGAAAGATTGCTGTTGCATACCTCTTTTTCTCCTGTGTTCAATTGCTTGCAATATTTGGTGGGTTCTTTCCCTTCTCATTCATGGAGTTGTGGTCATTTTGGTCACTCTCTAGAATATCTTTTAGTAGTCTGTGTAGGCTTGGCTTTATCATCATGAAATTCTTTCATTGTTCTTTCTCACAGAAGTATTTCACTTCTCCATTAAACTTGAAAGAGAGTATTGCAGGGTATATCAGTCTGGGCTAGAATTTGTTTTCTTGCAAGACTTGAAGTACTTTGCTCCATGCTCTTCTTGATTTCATGGTTTGTGAAGAGAAATATGCTGTTATTCTAATGGGTTTTCCTTTAAATATGATCTGTTTCTTTTCTCTAGTGGCTTTTAGTATACTGCTCCTATGCTGAATTTCTGGAATCTTGATTATTACATGTCTGGGCGTGTTTTTAATTAGGTTGATGTTATTTGGAATTCTGAATGTTTCAGTTACTTGAATGTCAGATCGTTGTCCCATATTTGGGAAGTTTTCTGCTATTACTTCTGCCCATATTCTTTTTATATCATTTGTATTGATTCCTTTTTTCTCATTGATGCTTATTAGTCTGACATTGTTCATCTTTGCATGGTCTTGCAGATGTTGGATTATTTTTTTGTGCATCCTAGTTGTTTTAAAGAGATTTTTCTTACCTTTTCACTAGCTACAATGGTGTTTTCGAGGTCTGAAAGTCTGTTTTCATTTTCATTCAAATGATTTTGCCACCTTGTGATTGAGGTTTTAATTTCCTGTGTATCTCTATGGATCTGCTTCATGCATCCTATTTCTTTTCTATATTGCTCATTCAAAGATTCCATCATTTTTCTATTCACCCCTATTTTTATCAGTGTCTTCTTTAGAAGCACTTAGTACTTCTTTCATTATAGTTACAATTTCATTTTTTACTTCAGAAATTATTTATGATCTGATTGCCTCTATACCTCTCTGCAGTTGTCTCTTTACTTCAGACACTATTATTTCAGAGATTTCAGGTATGTGATTTCCAATTTCTTGTATGCTAGGGTCTTCTGCATTTGTTCTGGGTGGGCTCACGGCCTGAGAATGCATTTTACCATTTTGTATAGCACTGTCTTCTGACCTTAGGTGTAGAGCTTTGGTAGAGTTGTTAGTTTAGCACCAGGTCCAGATCTATCAAGTTCAAACTCATCCAGGTGGGTGTAGCTTGGGTATGGTTTCTGTGCTCCACATCTTTCCGCTGCACCCTTGGAGGTGAATCTGCTGTGCTACTCTGGCAAGATGTTCTGCTCCTGGATCAGCTGGGTGGGTCTTGCCTCTAGCCTCTCTGCAGGGAGTTCTGCCACAGTGTTTCACACAGGGCCTGTTCCAGAAAAATGCTTTTGAGATTCAGAATTTGTTAATCTAAAGAAATATCTAGGAATTTCATGGTCAGAATGTGCCAGGATTGCTCTGAAGTAGAATTTAAATCATGAGGTTTTGCATGCACCTTTAGGGAGCACACAGCTGAGCCAGTTCCTTTCTTCTCTGAGGGCACAACATCCTCACCTCAACTTCATCTCTGGCCCTGAGAAAGGAGGCACAGAGGGCTGCCTGTTTCCTGTGGGGTGTGCAGCAGAAATGCATGCTTTTGCAAGTCTAGACTGAGGCAAAACAGATTTTCCTCCTTGATAAGAGAATTCAGCAGACTTCATGGTAGGAAGTCTTGCATAATGGAATCTGTGGACAACCCCTGGGGTTCCAGAGTACAGCAATGTCATCTGAAGTTGAGAACTATATGCCTTTAAAAACTAATTCCTGGCGTAGAATGGGGCTGGTAGCAATGGAAGGCTTGATTACAGACCATCAAATGGCCATTTATCCCTTCTCTTGTGATTCGGATTATCTGTAGTCAATTAAGCCACAATGGAGGATTGTCCCTCTTGCCCAGCCTTCCAGCACGGACCTGGTATGTTCTCAACCAAGTGCAAGAAGGGATGTTGCTGCAGCTTCCTGTTGCCCTGGCAACCGGGCTCAGACTGCGCTGGACACAGAGCATCTTTCAATTGCATATGGGAAGTAACATTTATAGCCTTTGGTCAGGAGTTTGGCAGTTTGGTTAAATAGTTAAACATACATTCACCACATGATCCAGGAGTTCCATACTCAGATAGTCATCCTAAAGTAAATAAGAGCACATTTCCACGCAAAGATTTGTACATGAATGTTTATGTCTGCATATGTATTTGTAATAGCACAATCTGGAAAGAACCAAATAGCCATCAACAGATGAATGGATAAACAAATTATGGTACATTAATATAGTGACTACTATTTAGCAATATGAAGGAATGAATCAATGTAACAACATAGATAAATTTAATGTAATTATGCAAGTAATATAAGTCACATTTTAAGAAAGAACACACATTATAATTTCATTCCAGGAAATCAAACTAATATATAATGACAAAACACACAGTAATCAGAGAGAGGAATTGGAAAGTTGCATAAAGCAGCCTTTGATGAAGATCCATATGTTCATTGTCTTCATGGTAGCAATAATTTTACAGGTATATATGTTTGCTAAACTTACTAATTTGTAATAGTCACATGTGCAAGGTTTGTTCATTGTATAACTATATGTTAATAAATTTGTTAAATATTAAACATAGGAGTAGGATTTTCTGCCGAGTTCCAGGAGCCCCCAGACCCAGTCCTAGCCCAGGTCCGGAATTGCTGCCGACTTCCGGGAACCCCCAGACCCAGTCCCAGTCCAGGTCCGCAGCAGGAAGGAGCTGAGCACAGCAGCCAGACCTAAGCCAGA
>NW_004524681.1:8447514-8482452 GCF_000260255.1 Octodon degus
AGAGTATGGAGATCTGTTTCAAATGGATGGGGGAACAAGAGATGGAGGGAGCTGAGAGGGAAGTGGGGAAAAGGGGATAAAAAATAATGGAAAAGAAAAATGAAAATAGAGCTTTTGCAAATGGAAGGAGACAAAGAGATGAAAGGAAGCCAGATATGGTAGGCAGCACACACCTATAATCCTGACACTTGGGAGGCTGAGGTAGGAAGATCACTGCGTAGTGAGTTCTAGCCCAGCCTGAACTGCATAGGGAGACCTTGTCCAAAAAAAAATGTTTCCCTTTTATAAGAATTTTTTCGTTATATGTCTTGTACTCTGACTAACTACTTCAAAGATAATGACACATAGTGTAATAAATATTGTTATTCTCTTAAAAAAAAAATATTAAACATAGCAGAAGTCCTAGAAGTTAGTCATCAATGACATATCTGAGGAAACTTTTCTTAGCTCTAGTAAAGCCACACATTGGGTTTGAGGGTGAGGACCTCGTTCAAGTGCTGTTCTTACAAGTTGAAAAACTCGTCATGAAGACACTGCATTCACTGACACCTATCATGACAGACTGTGTCAGAATGCTGCTTCCTGACATGCTAAAACGCCTTCTACTTCTGCCTCAAACACCTCTCTACAGCATAGTAGTAATTCAGTGGCAAACAGAAACACAGAAACAATATCCAGGATTTGGAGGCAGATTTATTTTATGTCAACAGGTGCTGGTAGCGATCATTCCCAGAATACCAGGCCCTGATCTCTTGTGGTTGAGAGATTACATGAGATAAGCAAGTGGGACAAGCAGAATGGCTTATCCATTGGGGACTGGTTTATACAATGCACATCATAGTGACCAGCTGCGCATCACAGTGACCAGCCATTTCTCAGAGACCAGAAACAACTGGAACTGGAATGGGAGCTATTACCTGGGCAACCAAGAAACTGAAGCATAATGTTGTGGGAGAGTGCATTTTCCATTACAGTAATAGATGTGGAAGCTGACAGAAAAAGAGAATAAACACAGCCATCTAATTCCATTTCCAGGCAGTCTGGAATTATTTTTATTGCTATACATCAAGTTCTGGTAATCGAAGGACTTCTGGAATTCAACTGGTCTAATTTGTCATATGCAGAGAGTCTGAGCCATAGACTACCTGATTGGATTTTTCCCTTCCCAATAAAAAGTAACATATGAGGGAGGCAAGGTACACATAGAAGTAGTAGACACTAACTCCTTTATAGGAAAGAAGCTTCTACTGCCTCAAAATACATATTTCTCACTTTGGTTTTCTTTCAGCACTATTCCCAATTTAAATAGGAAAGGTATAAAACACAAAGGTGTTTATCTGAGTTGGTTCAATCCTATAAACTGTGATAGTTTGGTATGGCAGCTAGAGGTAGCCACTCCCTTGAGAAAGCCACACCATGTACGCTTCTGTACAAAGTTTGGGTTGGCCAACAACCTGGTTGGTTGATGGTCCTTTCTAGGCTATCTGCATGACACACTGAGTCGAGATTCACTAAATAAGTAGTGGGGAGACTCACTTACCTATCACTATTAATAATATATAATTTCTGCTTGGTTGGTATCCCCATATTTGGCATTTCTACATTTCAATTTTGTTTTCTGAAGCAGTTTTTCATTATACATGGTTCCAGTTGGCTTTCAACTCACTATGTAACCCAGGCTGGTCTCAAATTTGTGGCAATCCTTCTGCTTCAACTTCCTGAATGCTGGGATTACAGGTTTGCCACCACCACACACCCAGCTGGCATTCCTACTTTTTAAGTGAAGTATCTAAAACTTGATTTTGCTATTTATTGTGGAAAATTTGAGAATGATGAAAAGACCAAGATCAGAACCTGGGCAAGCACCTCAGCAGCAGACTGGTCCTAGTACCAAGCAAGGCCCTACGGACCAGTCTCGAAGCCCAGCTCAGCACAACGATGCCCTAGGGCTAGGCTCATGCTTTAAGAGTTAAGCACCAGGCTTAAAGCTGTGGTCCCCAGTACCATGCCAGCATACACATTCTTTGCAAATGAACACATGACATCCTCCAGGATACATCCTATGTTTAACCACAAGAACAATCTCAACCAAATTTTAGAAGATTTGTAAAATCACACCAACGCTGATTTTACCTATAATGATATGAAACTAGGTATCAACAACAGGAAAATAATTAGGAAACTCATAAATGTATGGAAATTAAAGAACAATTGTTCAAGGAAAAAAGAAAAGGAAACTCTAAACAGTGTTTTACAACAAAAGAAAATGAGTACACAACATACTAGAGAGTATAGAATACAACAAAAGCACTTTTAAGAGGAAATTATATTTAAATATACTTCTATATTTTTTGAAAGAAATATTTTAAATAAACAAGTCTTGACATTGCTATAACTTATGCCTAGACATTTCCCAGAACCTTGTGTGGTCATAGGTGGGGCTTTTTCAGAGGTGGCTGGGTCTAGACTGTGTGATGCTGGGGCTGATCCATGGTGCAGCGCTAGGATCAAGGTACTAGCAGTAAGGGAGTGAATGCCACCCGCCCTAAGTAGCCTGGGTAAGATGCGAGGGACAGAAGAGCTGTGGTCACCCTCTGTTGCTTTGCTACCTTCTACCTGCCATGAACTGTGCTCCTCTGCGATGCCACCTATGGCGGATTAACTAATGATCAACTCGTAGCACCCAGCTGAACTGCACCAGCATGGTGCTGGGTGTGGAAGGCCCATCTGAAGATTGTTGCCAGCTGCATAAAGGCAGACCTAGAGGAGAAGATGGTGTGCTGCCATGTCTCCTGGGCAAGCTTATCATGTTGGCTTTCTTTTTCTTATTTTTTTTAATTATTACTACAGGATCTTGCTACACAGCTCAGACTCATAGTGATCCTCCTGTCTCAGCCTTCTCTGTGCTGGGATTACAGTTGTGTGCCACCATGCCCAATTACAGGGCTGGCATGGCATGCGCTATTGGGGATTGAACTCAGGACCTTGTGCTTGCCAGGCAGGCACTTATGCTGCCAAGCCATCCCCCCAACCCACGTTGGTTTTCCCGATGTGAACTCAGCTGTTCTCCTCACTAGAGAAGCTTGGATCCTCACTGGAGTGGAGGATGGCTGCGGTTCACTTTGGTGGAGCTTGGCGCAGATCCCTCAGCCTGATGGCATAGGTCCTTCAAGAAGCAGGCGCAGATGAGGCCAGCTCTTTCTAGCTCCACTGGCCTTGAGGCCCTCCCAGCACAGATCCTTGATACGGACCAGCATGAGATGTTGGCGTGTTCTCTAGGCCTCCAGTTGGACTAGTGGAAGACACAGCCACAGGCTCTAGATCTTCAGCTGTTCTTCTGAATGACAGTGCCATGGCATCAGGCCCTCAGCTGGATTCTTTGGGTCTCCAGGGCATGGACAGACCTCTTGTACTCACCTGCATTTGACTTAATTAAATCTATTCCCTTGCAACCTTGACTACAACATAATCCTACCTTGGAGCCAGTAGATTATAGACTGGAAGCTCTATAAACTGCAAGCTAAATAAACCTTTCCTCCTTTTACTTTGGGCATTGGGTATTTTGTCTGAGAAATGAGAAAAGTAGCCAAAACAGATATACTTCAGGGAAATTAAAATACTCAGCCCAAAAGTATCAGAAAGAAGGAAATAACAAAGACTAACATAGGATTAAATTAAATAGGTATCAGAAAAATGATAGAAATAATCAAAGGATGACTCAGTTTTTAAAAAGTTAAACATATTTAGCAACCCCTTAGCTTAATTAAGAAAAAAAGAATTTAAATAAAACAGTCAATGAAAATGGAGACATTACAACTGATAATCATAGAAATATAGATTTTAAGATATTACAATGATACATCCATATTTATAGCAGCACTAGTCATAACAGCTAAATCTTTTTTATGTATTTTAGTACAGGATCTACAGGGTATCACTACACAGATTGGACTCATAGTGATCCTCCTGTTTTCAGCCTCCCAAGTGCTGGGATTACAGGCACCCAGCTCCCCTCAGGGATGGGGCCAGCACAGCATTCCAGGAATTGAAACTCATTCCTTGTGTCTACCTAAGCAGGTGCTTTAATCCACTGAACTATCTGGCTGACACCCCATGACAGTTAAATCTTGGAAGCGGCCTATATGCCCATCAATAGGAAAATGGGTAAGAAAAATGTAAAATTCACACACAATGGAGTACTACTGTCTAATAAAGAAGGATAAAACTGAGTTATTTATAGGAGAATGAATGCTTTTTGAGACTCAAAATTTAAGTAAATCAGACACACAATTTTAAACAGTGCATGATTTCTCTTACAAGAGAGACCAAAGCACAAAAAAATTGAAGAGCAAAGTCAAAGAGAACAAGAAACAGGAGGATAGATCTTCTGCAAAAGAAAATTGCAGTTATGCAAGAGAAGTAAATTCTGGAGACTAATTATGCAGAACAGCACCCACAGCAACACCACGGTACTGTATAGTTGAAGCTCCCTAATAGTAAATCCTGTGTTAAGTGTTCTTTTTTAAAATATTTTTATTGAGAAACAAATAGCAAAGAGACAGTTTCACAACCAATTACTAGTACATTTTCATTAATTAACACATTGCATATTCTTGTCTTAGTGGTTATTCATTGTCCAAGATGCAGACCCGATATCCTGTCTCAAACATTATTAGAAAAAAAAACTCCTATTCATTGAATTAAGAGAATGGAGCTGTATATCTATCCTAACTATTTTGAGTATACAGATACAAAATGTTCATTCATTTGTATCCCCCTTCTCTGGTTAGTTTTGTCAGAGAAGGGCATTCCATTGTCATTTAAATACTGTAAGTGCATGAATTCAGCAAAATATCCCAATACAGTCCAATAGTCCATAATAGTAGTGGGTTTTCCATAAGACTGTCAATGTCCAAAGTTGTTGATTTGAGCATTTTACAGCTCATCATATTAATATGGCTTTACTTTTAATACTTCATTTTCATACTTTTCTGTTGGATGGTTAAGACCAACAAAAAGCAAGACCTATATAACAAGAAATGTAACTTTTGTATCTGTCTTGTTTTGTTTTTGGTTTTGGTTTTGGTTTTTGGCAGTACCAGGGATTGAACTCAGGACCTTGCACTTGGCCGGCAGGCGCTTACACCACTGAGCTATATCCCTGGCAAACTTTTGCATCTGATAAGGTCAGTCAAATCCCCAAATCTTGGAAACAACTAAGATGCCCATCACCTGAGGAATGGTGTTAAGTGTTCTTAACACCTACACAATAGTAAGTAACAGTGAGGATGGTGGTCAAGCCAGAGGCAACTCTGGAGTTAGTGTTCTGCTGCCCCGGCAGGTGGGACATAATTGAAATGGACAGATTTCAGCATGTATGTCATAGCTCAGAAACATGGTTTAAAAGCCCTGGACCTGACTTGGTTGCAAAGTCTGTGAGGATTTTGGTGCAGCAGGCTGTCCAGTGACTGAGGAATTTCTGCATTCTAAGCCACCTTCGAGGAATTCATTTATTAAGTGTAGTAATGTCCTGGCAGCACGCTGTAATGTGACACTGAAATGCATAGAGTGTGGTTTAATACACAGATATTAAATAAGGTGAGCTGAAAATTCAGCTCACTAGAGCTCTGGATGCCCGCAGGTCCACTGAGAGGCCGGATGGGCAGACCTGAGCCTGGTTCTGCTTCAGAAGGGCCATAGCTAGAGCAGACACACTGTTCTCGATTTGTCTAACCCGACTGAGTGAGAAAGGCTGGCATAGGACAGATGAACCATGTTTCAATTATGATGCTGGCTTGGAGAGGGAAAATACTGCTTATCCAAAACCACCAGCACTGGGCCAAAAGGCCAAGGTGACATTCAGTGTTCCCTCCACCCACTGTTTCAAAGGCCATATACATGAACAATGCAATTCTACGGCAGTAATCTCAGTGGATCCTGGAGAGACCAGTGCCCATACGCAACAGACCCCATCAGTGCAGGTTACAAAGTGTGTTGGCCAACTGTAAGGCCCACAGATTTGGGTTTGCAGAGTCTGCATGACTTGATTCTGTAGCAAATGCTAGATATTTTTGGTAACAGGTTCTGAAGCGAGATGAACTTTCCCCCTGACACACCCGTTTCCCAGTGCCATCACACAGTGGGAGCCAGCCACAGCTCCGACACACTTCTTCTCTTGGGGGAATACAAATTCATAGCAGTGGATTGTCTTTTCAGCAGCCAGATCCATACCAGATCCTCTAATGGACCACATCCATCCTGGGTAGAACTGCATAGAAAAGCTGATGTGTTTCATGCCTACCTATAAGCCATGAAGCCAGCTACAAAAGTCCATGTGAGACATCATAGAGACAAGAATATTGAGAGGCTTTGCCGTTGGACCAAAGATTCTTGAGAGCCTGGTTCTTAACTACCCACTACGGCACATGTGAGCAGTAAATGGCCACAGAGGAGATGGTAGCTGTATGAAACACAGATGCAGGGGACAAAGCATGTGTGCCAGTGTAGTACATCCAAAGGACAGGAGCCAGAAATGAGCAGTCCTACACAGCGGCTGGCACCGTAAAGATTAGGAACCTGAGAATAAGACTACCTTCCAACCTTCCTCACCTCATGGAAGAGAAGCTTGTAAGTGTCTGAAGAGAAAGAGGGGGAAGTTTATAGCAAGATGGAGGAAAGGGCTGCAGGTAAAAGAAAGCGAAGTGGGGAAAGCAGCCTGATCGAGCTTAGAAAAAGGATATGCAGAAAGGAGCCAGGAAGGTGGCAGCTGGAGGGCAGCTGCTTTTGGCAGTGTGGCTTCCCACTCAAGGCCTTTCAAGAGAAAAACCTTTTACAAGCTGGAATTCCTCACTCCTGGCTTAAGACTCAAGCCCTTCCGGTGTGGCCCTGTCTTGGTACTGGAACCAAGCCTGTCTGCAGCTTGCTGTGAGCTCCCCCATCTGTCACCCAGTCTGCAACCTGCAAGGCTTCAAGAATGGCTACGACTGCCATCCTCACTCTCCTCATTTTATCAACTTACAGTTCCATTTCCTCTTGCCTTTCCTATGGCCAAATGACCTCCACCTCCTTTCTTACTGTTCCACTGAATTCGCTTGCCCTCAGAAGTGTAATCTTGAATGAAAACCACCAGAAAGTCTTTCATATTTAAAATGGAATAAAGTGTGTACCACCCACATTCTGGACTAGATGGGTATGCAGTCCCTGACCTAATGGCTTTGAGTACAAATTACATATTAGGGGAAAGAGGGATGTGGATACACGGAGTACTGTGGTACCACAGAGCAAGGATGCAGGTTAGCTGAGAGAGTCTTTCCTGGCCTCCCGGGGAAGACCTTCATTAACCTGTGACTTCCCAAGGCCCCTGGAGCCTTAAAGTCAAACTAGTACAGTCTTTTAGGAAAGTGCTGGTTCCCTTATGCTTTTACCTTCATTGGATCTCACTAGCATTTGCTGCTAAATCTGAATCAATGAGAAATAATAAACCAGGTGTCAGTTATATTTCTTATAACAAAGAATTTAGCTCAAAGGTGGAGGGAGGCACAGGACAAGAACCTTGAAAATTCTAAGTCTGCATAATTAATAAGTGATCTTGCTCTTCCTGGATGGAATAGTGGGAGGCCCTGACATATTCCTTCTAAATCTTTCCAATATTCTTTTGTGCTATAGACTGGTGGTTCCCCAGGCACCAAAGCCTGGAGGGAGTGCGGGCGTGAGCTGTCTGCCCCTGTGCAGCCCTCGCTATTTAAGAGGGGTGAGTAGCTGTCCTGATCCAATGTTGTTGACCCTTTTGGTGACATCACAGCTGTCTCCTTCCAAATGCCCATGTCTAGCAGAAAGCATCGCTGGCCTGGACTTGGCTGCCCGAGCTTCCCTTCCCCCCGTAGCCCTTGGGGTTCATCAGCCATGGCAAGATGGTGGCCACCTCAGTCCCAGTGCTCACACCAACAACTTCCATGAAAGCACTGGAAAATATTCTTTTTCTTAACTTCCCATGACTAACATGAGCTTTTTTCCTTTTCGTCTCTGGGCCCTTAAATGAAATTTTGTGAGGGGCAAAGGAGTTAATTTCCTAAACCCGAGCTGTCTTCCAAGAGGTGCTGAGGGCTTGTTCAGGATGAATGGACTAGTCAGGCTCTGTTTTCCCTGTCCCTTTCCTTCTGCTTTGCACATCCCTGCTGGGACCTTTTAAAGAGCTTTGAACAAATTCAGCCATTCAACCGTATAAAAGTACAAAAGATCAGTTCTCCACTTTACCACCCACAACGGTGCAGTTAGGGAAGTACGGAATGCACTTAACCCCGTCTGGACTCCGGGCCCCTCTCTGTGCGCCTGCTCTCAAACATTGCTACACAGCCCTTGCCTCCAAGCTCACATCCCACTTTTGCGATCAATTTCCGGGAGCACAATTGACCTATTTTTCTCTGCCACTCAGACTTCCTTTAAGCAGGCATACCTGTGACAAAGAAGTTTTCTATAAAAGAATCTAGTCACTTTACAAATGGCTAGGTTAAGGTGAGACAGAGGAGAGGACATGGAGAGGACACGGATGCTCCAGCTATGTCACCAGACACAGAGAAGGCACTAAAGTCCTGCTGGGACCTTGTAGGTCTTGGTTTGAATTACTCCAGTGATCAAGTTCCTTTTCTCTCTCTGTGTCCTACTCTGTAAGTTTAAAGAATTTCTGTGTGTACATGAAAGTGATGACTCAAGCAAGAGGGAGAAATCACAGAGCTCATTGTGCTGCTTTGTTTTTCTGCTTTCTGGGAACCCTACCTGTAGCGGGCAGCCTCTTAGGTGGAAATTAGCAGGCAGGGGGCTTATTGAAGGGGCCTTGGATCCCAAGGGAGAGGAAGGCAAGTGGGGCTGAGCAGAGGGAGAAGGCAAACCTGGGTGCAATCTCTCTGCTCACCCACAGGGAGGTGAGATTATTCTTCAGCACTTGCAAGACCCGGATGAGCACAAATGGCATGTTTGTATCCCTGGGTCCACCAACACTGGACACAACCCACCCAGGAAAGAAGTGTGACTGGGGACAAGCCTGTTTTTGTTATGTAGTTAGTACATAGCTGGTCTCACTACGCAGATCAGACTCATAGTGATCCTCCAATTCTCAGCCTCCCGAGCCCTGGATTACAGGCATGCACCACTATAGCCAGTCTACGGGACATGCTTTTTCACTGGCACTGAGGAACCCATCAGGAAGGCTGATAGGTTTGGACTCTGGGCCAAGAGAGATCTCAGCAGCTTGGGGAACCTGTTTTCCATTCCAAAAGGAGGACCTGGATACTTAGCACAGTCCTTGCCACACATTCCATGTATATCTGCAGAGAAATTTATTTTGAAGTTGCTAAAAATTTGAACTTGTAACAGAAGACAGGTGTTTTGTATTTATCTACAGGGGAAAATGTACGTAAAGTTTGGTAACCAAAACATGATATAGTGGACCCTTCATGTAGGAACTCAGTGCTTGCTGAGGGCTGGTTGTAATTCATGTTACCAGTTGAAGGCCCAGGTTCCACTGCATGGCCTTCAAAGTCTCTCTCCTGTACCAGGCAGCTGTCAGTGTCCTTGGAGAGACATTGTCCAGGCATTTCTCAGTGGACACCTTATAGGAAAGGATGCTGTAGCATTCCTTCCAGAACTCTTTAAAGGTTAAATCTGTATCTGAAACCATCTGGAAGAACCAGTGGTAGCACGCAGGTCATAACTCAAGACTTTGAGTACAAGTCAAAATTAAAATTCCTATCATAGCCCAAGCCTGAGGGTCCACTGTAACTCTCTAATCTTTATTGTAGTTATAATTTTATTTTACTTTATACTTTAAACAGAAAAATTTATTATTATCCTTGCAATTCTGCTTTAAATAGAAATAATGAAGTGGTTCTCTCAAAGAGTCCTCCCCTGAGTAACTGCTGGTGTGTAGGTCTGACCTCTGTAGATGTAGATGCACAGTACTCAAGGAGCACTGTGCTGAGACATCGGTTCCTTGCGTATTCCCCAGGCAGTGAACTTCCACGTCGCCTTTCTCACTAGTGTGGCATAGTATGGGTGAGAGACCAATATAGACATGTTTATTAGCAATATTGACTTTCGGATAGTAGAAGCCACTTTTCTGTTGTTATAGAATAAAGAGAAAATCACTTGAAGAAGGGCTCCAGGGGAGGACTTGGATTGTGGCATATTAGAATCGATTGGGTGCATATACAAGCCAAGGCAAAGCCACAGATGCCCACGGCGTCCTGGGAAATATCAAGGCCAGCCTGGGTCAGCCACTTACTCAGGAGCAGCACCGAAACTTACCCAAGATAGTGCAGGATAGTTAGATGTAGGAATGAGATGAATTTGTAGGTCTATACTATCCGGGCATGAGCTAGTGATCACATTAATCCCACTGAGACTGGCAAAAGGAAAATGATAAAGATGAACTATGAGGAAATGTGTCTTCTCTTCCCTATTTAGTCCTTTAGAATCTGAACTAAAAGGGGATCTGCAATCATATTATTTAGTGCTATGCAGCTTTTGGTGCTGGCACAATTGATATGATAATCTTTTCAAATGCTATTAGCTTACCAAGCCTCTTGGCCTATTTCTTCGGAGCTGTATCATTAGAGTCTATAGCAGGAAGCTTGTAGCTGAAGCAGAATTTTCTACCAGCAGCCCCTACATTCTTACCACGAGGCTGGCAGAAGACAAAGACCTGGGCATTGAATTCCTGTATTTCTATAATTCTTCAGAGTATGACAAATAATTCTTGAAAGTAGAAGGGTCATCTGCAGTACAACATAATACAGATTTATTAAAGATGTCCAGGGCACGTGGAATGACTGAAACACTGGACACCTTCGGACCATGTGTACTCATAAGGATGACCTGCCACAGGGAGCTGAAACTAACCAGGCTCTTGTATCATTTCAGAGCTCATAGTTGATCTCCAAGAATTTCAAAACTGAATTGCAGGATATTGGGCCCCTACAAATCCTACTCAGCCAGGATATCACTTTAAAAGCCAAGCCAAGATTATAAGGAGAACTTTGAAATTCTCACTGACTAGTAAAATTAAGTCCCCTACGTATGCAATTTCTGATTTCCCAATACTTACATAGCATAAGAGACGAGCACTCTGCTCCCAGGCCGACCACTCTACTTTCCCCTTTTCTTACTTATCCCCTTAAACAAACTGGCAGGCAACTTTCTGGGCTGTATTATCTTGCTTAAAAGAATAAGGACCGTGTCAGTGATGGTTGTAAATTATGTTTTGTCAAAGTGGGTAAACGTGGGGTAGTAGATTTTATGATAAGATCACTAAGTAGCCATGCAGGTTAGATTTTTTTTTTTCTTGAGTAGAAGCTCAGAGGAAAAAAGAGTAACTTGAAGGTGGAGAAGCCAGAAAAACACTATCTGAGCCACATAATCAAAGGCAGCTTGGACTGGAATGAATCATGTTGACAGTAAGCATGCCATAGAAAAGGTACCAAAATTAAAACTTTGTCTCAGTCGTATTTTCCCCCAATTATAATCTTAGTCCAAGTATGAGTCATACATCACACAAGTCTCCTCTGAGAGGCATTGTAACAAATATCTAAGTGGTACACTTCAGAACTGTCCAAGTCATCAAAAATAAGGAAATTCTGAGGAAGTGTCCCAGCTATGAGAAACTTAAAGAGAGAGAAAAACAACAATCTGGTATCATTAGTGGGATTCTGGAACCACAACAGAAAAACATTAGGGAGACCAAAGAAATGTGAATGAATTGTGGGTTTTAATTGGCCATAATTTATAAGCTTTGGTTCATTAACTGCAACAAATGTATCAGACTAATGTGAAACATTAATAACAGAGAAAACTGGATTCAGGACATGAGAATACGGTGAAATATTGCTGCAATTTTTCTGTCAATCGAAATTTGTTCTGTACATAATTTATCTAAAAACAAAGCAAACGAGTTTCCCCACAACAAAGCTCAAACTGTGGCTCAGCACACTGCTAAGCCTCTAGGAAGAAAGTGTCCATTGTATGGAGCATCGCTGGGCTCCGCTTCAGACCTTCCAGATCCTCTCAGCTTCACCTCCGCCACTTCTGTGCCAGCTCCATGCACAAGAGCTAGACAGTGGAAGGAAGGACTTTATCAAGTAGCGCCTGCATGAGGTCCCTGCCACACAGCACTGGATGCTGTAGTTGCAGCTGATAAAACACAGCTAAGATGCAGAGCAAGGGAAACAGCATGTGAGAGGCATTGAACCAAGAGTCAAAACGCTGTAGAACTAACGTAGCACCAACAACATGGAAGGCGAGGGAGGAGACGCATAGATCCTTTTCATCTCGATCTTCCACCCGGCCAATACAAAGTCCAAGATCAATCTCCCTCTTACTCAATAGTTGTGTTCGTAAATAAAGGTGAGCACTGAGCTACGAGATGTAAAGTCAATAAATTTCAAACTAGGAGAGGGAAAGAGGGAATAGAGTATCCAATCAATCTAAGTAGCCAAGAAAATAATTAGGGGAGAAAAAGGGTTATGAAGTCCATAAGACAATAGAATCACCAAAGTTAATAATTAAACATATCTTTAAAAAGCAGAGAATATAAATGACTTCTTAAAATATTGGTTACTGACTGATTAAAAATGCAATTGGAAAATAAATTGATAGAATAAATACACCTACTAAATATTAAATTAAGGAAAGCAAATGCCAAAATATTCATTTAAGAATGGAGTTTGTTCCTAATAATACATTTTTACCAATGGGAAATGAATTATACGCTTGTATCCATGTAACATAAATTCAATATAAAACGAATAACAGCATAAGGTTTTAGTAGGACAACATAGCTGTCAATTTTTCTGTATGTTTATAGTCTAGTTCTCTCCAATTAATAAACTATGTGAATAAATCAGCAAATGTAAAGAAAATCTGAACTGTTAACAAGCTTATTCCAATAAAAGTATCTGAAAAAAACCCTGCAGCTAAGAAAAATGTAACACATAAAATTTGACTAATGTTTATGTTACTATCCTATATCCTTCCATGTCTTCTTTCCCCTTCATCATTCTACTACTGAAAATATATTATACTATATATTCTACCTTACATATGCAAACTAAAGAGAAAAGAGACTTGGTTTTAATATAATCAATGTATCCAATATAATCAAGCCATTGTCTGACTAATTAAATAAGAAGTCAAGGACCTATTTTACAACACACTTAAATAGGTTTATATATTTTGCCTGCTTTCATGCATATGGCCCCATGAACTTTTCATGTAGCTTCATTTATTAATACAGAACCAATTTCATTTCCACTATATTATACCTACTTCCCCACTCCAATATTATTTTGAAACAAATCTAATAAATCAACACTTGGAAATACATGCCAAAATATTTATGAATAAAATAGGCAGTCTAACCAATAGGGTGCTTAACTCTTTGTGTCTTTCAATGGTCTTGTTGTTGTTGTTCATGTTGTTTTGTAAAGACTTAGAAAAAAGTACAATAGGCAATGGAGAAAAATTCCATTCCTTTGATTTTTGCTTTTAAAAAAAAATCTTTTTTTTTCTTGCAACTTAGTAAAGTTGTTGTTTGGGTTCATTTTTAAAATAAATATTCCTCAATATATAAAAGGTAACACTTTCAAAATTAGAACTTAAAGGTAGTACATACAAAGTATAGAGTTAGCTAGCAGGAAGTACCCAGAGCCACACAGCACATGATTTGTTATCACACATACCTTCTCTTGTTGGTAAATTGATGAGTGTCAGCCAAATGCAAATGGAAATGTTAAAAGACTTGAGATCATGCTCCAGCCATAAGAACAGAGTGGACAGGCTCCTCCCTCTCAATCTTTTCACAGACCACAGACATTACTTATGGCCACATTTGCACAGTTTTCTGATACAGAGGAAATCAGAATTGACCAACCCAGGTAAGTTTCAATGCATACACTTGCACTTCTCCTGTTCCGGATGTTCTCTTCGGCATGAGAGGAAAGAAAAGAAATCAATCCTATAATTTTGGTTGCAAATGATGTGTGTTGTGTGAGGTAGGAGCTGTGGTGCACTCAAGAGGGGCAAACAGCATCCCCAGACCCAGATGGTTTGAAGCTGAAGCAGCTGCCCAAACCTTCCATGGACAGCAGGGCTGAACTCACTTCCATCCGTACAGGTCAGGGTTGCTTTCTTAAAATCAGGAGGCATCCTTTATTTGGTAGTCCCTCTCAAAGTAAGCATGCACAAAATATATCTATAAACATGAAAACAAAAATGTTAAATTTAGTAACTAATATAACTAAATTTAGTGCTTTATTTGTGTGTAGATGCAACAGCTCCTGGTAACCATGTGCAATTCACTTCAAAAAAAGCAAAGAAGGTTAGGTATCAAATCATAAGCAGAAATAGAGGCATTTAAAAAGAAAAACATATTGCATTTTAATAAGCTCATTAAAGTTGTCTACTAAAGCGCAGTGCATGTTAGTGACTCTTCAGACTTTGAATAAAAGGCAGTTAGACCACTGTAGGGATTCACCAGGAAGTCCTAAAGCACCTGTGATTACAGGGCTTAGAGATCAATCGCACTAAAGTGCAGAACAGGGTGGTGGTGGCCAGCACCACTCCTACTGTGCCAGTGTTTTACTGGAATTTCTAGTTAATGCGGTAATTTCAAGAGTGGAAGTAAATAATGAAGCAACAGCAGGATGAGCGATTGCAGGTGTCACTGTCACCATGAAGACCCAAGTGCCTCAGCTGAGCCTTTCATTAGTTCTGGTAGTTTCTCTGCAAAGTTCATTGAAATTACTCGACTCTGTGTTCTAGCAAAAATAAATTAGGGAAGTAAAATTTTAAAAACCATTGCCCTGAGAGGAATTTATGTATTCCATTAGATTGATTCTGAAGAACAGTGAAGGGAAATCTATACTTGTCATTTCAAAAAGGAAAATGAAAACATCTTTCTTCAAGCTTTAACAGCAAATGTTGAGTCTTCCCACTCATAAACACAAAAATTGAACACCCAATTTGTCCCATTAAATTAAAACTTAAATTAAATGTGATTTAATCGTGAGGATATTTTTCATAGAACTAGACATGCTAATGATAGAATTCATGCACACGAATGAAACAATAAATATATTTTGAAAAATAAGGATTCATCATAGCAGCTTTGCTGTGGAGCTACACTAGGCCAGCTGGTGGAGTTAGGGTGTGGACTGTGTTGGGGAGAGAGACTTGAGTCGTGACCAACAGACAGAGGCACCATGTGGGCCCAAACCCAGGGTGTGGGACAGACCGGCCTTGCTTCTTGAGGAGAAACACTGAAAAAATATCAAATCTCTGTCTGCCATCATTAAAAACAGTCTTTGAGATGAACTAAGCTTTTTTTTAAGAAAATGCTTTCCAAGAGACTTAAATGTGAAAAGCGAAACTTTAAAAAATAGGACAATATTTTAATGAGTTCACAGTAGGAAAAGGTTTTTTAAACAAAGCAAACAAATTATTAAATGAACTGCTTAAACTGTTTGCTTTTCAATGCCATGAATGCAATTACACGACAGTCTGAAACTTATGTCTCAGATCAAGGAACATAATTGCAGCAAGGAGGGCAAAGGATTAGATTCGGTGTAATTGAAAAATTCCCAGAATTTGGAGAGGAAAAAGCTGAAAAGAGTGAGAGAGAAGTGAGCACAGAAACAATGAGAAAACTTCACAAGAGAACATGAAAATGGCCAATGGCCACAAAAGAGCTTCAACCCCTCTACAGACCAAAGAAATGCAAAACACACTCACTGGGAGGTAGAAAGAGACAATTCCTTGGTTCATAGGTAGTAGGAGTTTTAGATTTGTCACCACGCTAGTCATGGAACTATCCATTTATGCCTCTTCTTCAGAAATATTGCCAAGGTATTTCATTTTCTGCAGTACAATTGTAAAAGATATTGTTTCTCTAATTTCCCTCTGAGTGTGTTTCATCTGTGTAGAGGAATGTATATGGTTAGATTTCTAAATTTCTGTGTAAAAATATGCAATTGTTTATTCCTATCTTTTAAAATATATTTTTTAATTTTTTTCCTTTTTTTCTTCACATCATGAAGGGATTTAAAGGTTAACATATCAATACTTGATGGAAAATGCCTGTTCTAAGTTATGTCTAAGATGTTTGATATTCAGACAGATAGTGAAGTTAAGCTCAACTTCCTATGTTATAGGGTAATAATATCATTAAACTTCTCTTCTAGAGGGTTAACAACCTAAGTTTGTAGACCAAAAATTAGAGAAAAAGAAGAGCTACAAGGACAGCCAACATTTTGGCCCTAGCCTTTCAAGGTCAGTGAGGACTCAGGATCTAAGGGAACCTGTACTGTAACATCCTATAATTCAGTTGTGCCCCAAATTTACTGATCATGGAGATTATGGGGCCACAGAGGAAAGGGATCAATGATGTATAGTGTGCCTAAGGAGAGAAAAACATGGAGAGAAAAAAACATTCTCTCAGGCTTTTACAGAGAGCAAATTGGCCAAGCAATGGCTGTGACTCATCCACATGGCTGACACTGACAAAGGATCTATAAACTGCAGCTCAGGGTTTCAGGCTAAATCCTGGGGGATTTGACTGACCTTGTCAGAGACAAGAGTTATATTTCTTGTTACATAGGTTTTGCTTTATCTTGGTCCTAACCATCCAGAAGAAAAATATAAAAATGAAGAATAAAAACTAAAGCCCTATTATTATGCTGAGCTGTACAAAGCTGAAGTCAACAACTTCTGACATTGCCAGTCCTACAGATAACCCACCACTATTATGGACTACTGGACTATATTGGATTATTTTGCTGAATTCATGCACCTACAATATTTCAATGGCAATGGAATACCCATCTCTGACAAAACTAAACAAAAAAGGGGGTACAGATAAAGGACCATTTTGTATCTGTATATACAAAATAGTTAGGATAGATATGAAGCTACTTTCTCTTGATTCTATGAGAAGAAAGATTTTCACTAATAGTTTTTGGACAGGATATCATGTCTGCATCTTGTACTCTGAATAACTACTACAAAGACAACAATATGCAATGTATTAATTATTGAAACTGTTCTACTAATTGGTTTTGAAACTGTCTCATTGCTATTTGTTTCTCAATAAAATTAATTAAAAAGTTAAAAAAAAGAAATATAGCCAAGTCTCTTCTCCAAAAGTAGTTTCTGGACCATTGAGTGTATTCTTCTGGGAACATTTTTAAGAGACTGTCCTGTGTACAAGACATGTCTATCAGTGTTTATCACAATAAATATTATGGTTTTGAAAAACAATTGGAAATTCACCTGGTTGTCAGTTTTTAAATGAAGATACTGGGCTACAGTCAATAAAGGCATATTCCTCACCAGACACATGTCTGTGTGTTTGGGAGGTCTATATGTTTGTGCATGTGTGTACATATACACACACACACATGCTGTGTTAATAAGCATGGAGATTTACTTAGAAATTAAGAAGGGGAAAGAAGGACATAAATTCCAGAAGATTCCTAGTATAAGAACATATATAAATTTTGTTAGAAAAATAAAGCTTGTGCTTAAGCCTGTATTTTTATAGGTTCCTTGTGTAGATAACCCAACATAGAGGTATCTTCTTTGTTTAAGAAGAAGCCAATGGTCAAAACAAAAAAAAAAAATCTATAAACCATAAAGTTAGTACATTGAAGTTATTTTAAACAAGCTGCTTATGCCAAGATTTCTTTCTATGAAATATAAAAATTTTCAGGTAAAACATCAGGGCTTCACACACCTAGCTATAAGTCATTCTGCACCCCAGGAAATATCCCAGAACTGATGACCACCAAAAAAAGCCTCTCTGGGCCTTGAAAGACAGCTATACTATCAAAAGCCACTGCTTGCAGCTTCCTGGATATGAGAGTTTAGAAAAGGAGAAAAATGGGGAATTAAAACAACTTCTTTTCTCTGTATAAGACCTCAGAATTCAAGATATTTTGGTAATGGGATGAAATATCCTCTGGATTTGCATGCACAGACTGATCGTTTGTTTATTTGCCCTCAAGCCCCTCAGTGGGGTAGTTCTGCAGCACTTATAGACGTGGCTTTTGGATTGGCCCAGGTAGCTATTTTTACACTAACTACTTTGACCACAAATGGAGGAAGGAGATACTTTCTTGAGAAAGTTGTTAAAGATAACACAATAGCTCACCTGGGCTGAGAATATTCTTGGTGCAAGAAGAACAAAGAGGGCCATCCCACAAAGGAGCTACAAAGCTCAAACAGTGTCTATGGCAGGTTTCCCAGAAGTGTGCATGGGCTGGGCTATGACAGTATTGGATGGAGAGTGCCTGAATCCTCCCATCCCAAGGCAATAACTCTTTACCACCCCCCGAGGCTAAACAGTAGGGTAACTACAAACTACTATAATTTTTATCAATTATTTCAAAATAAATAAAAGATTTTCAAAGTTCTTGGCCCATAAAAATGATGTCTCTCTCAAGAAATGGAAATGGGTTTCTTTGATCATTACACATTGCATACCTGTTACAAATTATGCAACTGTGCCCCATAAAAATGTACAAAACTGTGTCAATGACAATAGGAAAAGAATTTACACTATCAGAAATGTGAAGGTCATAAAATGAAATGTACATCAACGACTTAGCATAGTGGATGTCAGTATAGATTCAATGAATAACAGTAATTTTTAAAAGATTGGTTGAGAGGGATATTGATTTAGGAGTATTCTCCTAAGACACATGATTTAATATCTTAGCACAATTTCCAGGAAATAATGTGAACTTATTACAACATGTCTCTAAATTTAGGAGAAAAATAATGACCTGTCCTGGATAAGTTGACTTTCTCGCAATGCCATAGAAGATGAGAAAGAAACGGACTGAAAGGTTTAGGGCAGTGAGCTTGCTGGAATGGCCACTGCACCTCAGCTGAACACCTATGAAATGATTGTGTCATACAACACAGCCTGTGGCCAGCACTGCATGCCAACCCCAGAAGGAACATGCTACTCGAAGGGCACCAACCGCACAAGGTGTTCAGTGCTAGCTTTGCCTGTCAGTCCAGGGCAACACTTGCAAAGGTTTCTCTGGAAATTGAAGGGAGAGAATAGGACCCAAAACCGTAGAAATCAAGCCAAAGGGTCAGAACTGTCATGGTAAGTGACAAATCTAAAGTAGCAATCAAAGGTAGCCAACCCACACAAAGCCAAGAAGACACTGATGTAAGATGAGTGGCCAACAAGAATCAAACCTGCATCAGCAACAGAAAGCAGAAAGGATTAGAGGTTGAGAAAGTGAATCCCATTAAAAATCTGCAATCCACTGTGTTATTTCTAAACTTGATCTGGTTTTCAGACTCAGTCCCATTGAAGAGGGGACTTATCTCCAGCACGAAGGATCCTACAAGCCACAGCAGCTATACACAGACATGATTCTCTTACCCAGCATGTCTTTTGGGTGTTTTTAATTCACAGAAATTTTGAAGGTTGTTGGTCAAAAAGCATAAAATGGTAATGAAACCTGAAAATCCAAAGCACATTACAGCCCTCTGTCAAATCTGAGGCATGTACATATGGCCAGAAATTAAGTACATTCCTGGCTAATATTTCCTGCATCCTGAGTATGCATGATTAGAATTAGTGTATTTGACAAAGTGTACAACTCTCATATTGGGGTCCTGGTTTCCCTCTATGAAACCTTTACTCTTAGAAGCTAAAATTTCCCCAATTACAGCCAAAGTAGCATATCAAAAGCTACATCATATCTCAGAGAAGATTGTGGATATTGGGCAGTGAATATCACTAGCATCCTAGGTATTTTCTAGATGTAAAGACACTGATCTCCATTATATCTTTGTGTAGGTTGGCATTTGGTTCCTAAGAGGAACACAGGCCTTTGCTGTTGACTAAGCTACGAGAAGCTCAACTGAGCAATAGCTCCAATCTAGTCACATATGCTAACTCCCAGTAACTCAGTGGAAGGATCTGATTTCTATTTACCCTGTAACACCTTGCAACCTGAGAGTGTCTCTTCATAGATACAAGTTTGGCTTCCTTGCATCTGGCAATTACTAAATAAAGATTCACAAAACATTGACTTGATCATATAGCAAAGAGAAGACTACTTGGACATGCAAGACCCACTGGACATTTCTTGGGACCCATTTACCCAATTATGACTCTACATGGACAGGTACTAAGCTGTAGCCTTAGAAGGACATGGTAACTATGGGCTCAGCCACCTCAGTGAAATCTCTGGGGTGTTTTTGTTGTTGTTGTTGTATTTTGTATTTCAGGGAAGGGTCTACAGGGTGTTCAGGGTCTCACTACTAGATTGCATTCATAGTGATCTGCCTGTTTACAGCCTCCCAAGAGCTGGGATTACAGGTACATGCCACCACACCCAGCCTCTCTCAGCACACCTCAAGGGCAAGACCAGCACAGCAGCCCAGGGATCAAACTCTCAGCCCCTGCACCTGCTTACAGGCACTTTAATCCGCTGAGCTATTTGGCCAGCCCAAAATCTTTGGGTTGTTTAAGATTCATAAGTATTTCAGATTTAAAATAATGCTTATGACATGGATATGGTTACCGTATATTCTAGAATCCAAAACAACATTGTATTGACTTCCTTGGTTTGTTGAGTTATTTACTTTTATTTCTACAATGTTAGTGGTGAAAGTATAAACATGGCTTCCTGCATTTGTAAATGTTATGACTTTTTAAATCCTAACACCTTACATAGAAAGATAGCCTGCAGATCTTATTGTTCAGAAATATGTTCCTCTTACACAAAGGAAACCACAAAAAAAAAAATGAGCTGACGTTTTCACCACTTTGTCTCTTCTCTTTGAAGGTCACTATAGATACAAGTGGGAACTCAGAGCGTGACATTTGTATAAACACTGCCCAGCTGTTTGTCTTCCCTCTAGGTCCGAAGGTGGGGGAAGGAAACGCTTAGAGAACCATCACACATTCAACTGAGGGCCCCTGACGGCTGAGGAAACGTGAGGTAATATTTCTCCCCAACCCCATTTTCAAAGAAGTTTGGTGGAAGGGCTGCTGTCTCCAGACCATATTTTATTGCATGGATTCTTACGATTTGTAATAAAAATTCTACTTCCTACACTTGCAACACAAATAATTTGGTTCACTCTGGGGCATCCTAATCATTACATTTTAGACCCACTGAGTAAAAGAATCTAGGGTGAAAACCCTCAACACTGGAAACACACAGTGCTCGCTGGAGACTGACTTGTCTCAGGACCTTGCTATAGGTCTAATAGTGAGGCTAATAAATACACTTAAAGCTGTTTCAAAGTTACCTGCTGGCAGAAGATTTATATCCTTAGAAATGGATTCTCAACTTCTAGTTCAATTCATACCTAAGTATTATCATTTTGGACCTCAGCAGACCCCCATACATTCACAAGAACATTGTAATATAGTAATTTTATCTTTAGTGTACTGTTTTTTTTGATTTAATAGCTAGGTTTCTAGTTCAAACAAGATTTCAGCAGAAACCGTGGGTTCCAGTTGAATGGAGTTTGATTGAACAATTCTAGTTCACACTGAGGAAAAAAATATTGATTGCTATACTTTCAAATGGTAACATTCTCAAACAACTGCTTCCTATGCAAATGACTTGCCTGCAAATCTTCAGCAACTTTGGCTTAAGCACGAAGTTCAAGGAGCAAGGTCAGTCACTTTTAAGATAAAGATATTGATCTTTAGGAGATGTCTCCTGTATTTTCAAAGACCCAGCCTAAAACATCTAAAGATGTATCTCCCGTGAGCACTAAGTCACAGCACAACTAAAGGAACGGCTTGCACTAGTGGTTTCCACATGGTGCAGTGACAGCTTCATAGAAGGAGCACACACATGACCATGCAGTCTCCTGGATTTTAAGATACCTCTCAGATTTCTGGCAGGCAGTAATCAACAGTGAGGACACCTTGGCAGGGTTACCATGGCAACTCTGGGACTGCCAGGATGGAAAGGGAAGACTTAACACAGATAAGAGGTCAGCTACTACACCCACAAGCCCTACTTAATCAGTAAACCACTAAACTCATGGTGTTACCAAACTTCCATCTCAGTGGTTAGTACAAGTTATTATTAGCTAGTGACTGTCCTTCTAAGTACCCTTGAACCAGCTAAGAGCAATATTATAATTCTTCAAAGTTAAATGTGGACTGGCCAAATAGCTCAGGGGATTAAAGCTCCTGAAAATAGGCACAGGGGCCTGGGGTTTGGTCCCCGGGCCTGCCATGCTGGCCCTGCCTCAGGGGTGTACTAAAATGGTGATTGAGACTGGGCGCAGTGGTGTCCGCCTGTAATTCCCAGCTCTTGGCAGGCTGTAAACAGGAGGATCGCTACAAGTCTGATCTAGCAGTGAGATCCCGAAGACCCTGTAGACCCTTCCCTACAATACAGAAAAAAAAGTTAAATGTGTTTTTAAAATGAAAGAATACAGGCCCAACTTGGTATGATTTAGTTCAGACATTAAAATGTAAGGCTAATCTAGGTTCTGTGAAAATTCACATTTTTCTCTTGCTGCATCAGATTATCCAACAAGTTGATAATACCCTTTCTCACCATTCAAAACAAGTACCTGGATCCTTCTTAGCACATGCCAGTGAGAGATAAGAGTAACTACAAGGAAACAGGCGTGCTCTATTCATAATTTGTTAGTGCCTCCGAATTGCTTTGAAAGTCAGCAGGTGCTTCTTCCTGAAGTTTACATAGTATTCACTCAACAATCAAACACTGACCATTCTCAATATCTAGCAAAATCTATCTTGCAACATTAGAGCCCACTATCACCCCTAGGGATTTATATCCTCCCTAAGCCATCAGTTATATACATGTCATGAAAGATTTCCGGTTGCATTGATGGCACTTTATAAATCTCAGTATCTAACCTGCAAAGAGCATCTGATGTGATGCCCTAGTGAAATCTGGCACTGAACGCGATTTATCTCCACACAGATGCTGTCATTACTTAGGTAATGGTAGACCTAAGGGACCTGAGGCTGCCTGATCTACTTACCCTCTTTACACAAAAGCTTCTTTCCTTGAAAAGAGAGAGAATTTCCTGAAGTCCAAAGGTCATGGCACATTAAATGCATGCTAGAAACATAAGCTCTTGGTGAACGCTTTGTTATTTCCGAATGAAGTCTTCAGGAATTCTTGTCCACCAAGCAGCCTTCTGCATGCCCTGGTGGCTTTGACTCCATCACCGTATTGCAGAGCTGGAAAACAAACCTGTTTGGATTGATCACACTCTGGATCCCACAAACACCTCACCTGCTTTCCCCAGCCCAATCCCAAGTATCAACTTTATGGTGATTTTAAATTCTGCCTGCTAATCCCTTGCCACTCTCCTTTTCCAATCAGACTCAGTCAGACTTATCTCACTCTGTCTGGATGTGTCTCTTGATTGAGTGATGTTAGTGCAAGAAAAAAAACTCAAATCAATTTAATGCAAATTCCCATTCACAGTCTGGTTGACCCATCAGGACACTGACAATAATAGATTGGAGTACTTAATTCCTGAGGCATGTGACTCATCGAAGGCTTAGTAATCAATTTCCATTGCAGCAACTGCATAATTCGTCTTTGGTGCTCTTAAGCTCTGAATACCAATGCCTGTTCTTTCTCTTTTTTTTTTCCTACGCATTCTTTTCCAAATAGCAAAGCCCTTTCGTGTCTCTGCAATCATTTCCTTATCTAAATTTCCATATGCTGGCCTGGTGAGATGTCCCACCTATGAAGGCTTTAGATCAATAAAAATAATTGGCATGTTTTGCCTCTTGTTGCAGATGCCTGGAATAGATTACATGTGCCTCTGGCAGTCAATGGGGAGACAGAATGGTGGCTGGCCACTCCCTCCACCTCCGTTAGCCAGTACCTTTCTATCAGACAGCCAGGAGGGATCCTTGTAAGCCAAACTCTGTCTCTGAAATGTCCTTAACCTGTTTATCCTCAAAGCACTGCAGTGAAAGGAAGCTGGCACAGCCAAGCAATAGGAGGACGTCCTTTCCATTTTAAGAAACACATGGCACATCTCAACCCTACTATGTGCACATCTCTTGTTATTTTGGGTCTCTTTCCTTTCAATAAAAGCATTACATAAAATCAGATTATGTCCTGGGAGCTCTGTCTCTCTCTGCGAACTAGTTAAGATTCGTCTCAGTTCTTGAAACTGTAGAAAAGAAAATTTTAGGAAGTTGGGTCACATAAATCTGTACAAAAGAAGCTTTTGTCATAGTAACTTGTTTTTCATAGAAACCAAGTCCTTGCCTATAACTTTGGTCTTTGCAGGCATCATTCATTCTGTTGCTTTCTGATGTCTAGAGATGATATAGCTTAAAGACATTTTGATTTTCACTCCTTTCCATCTGTGACTTGTTTCTGTCCTTTGGAAGTTTTTAAGCTCTTGTCATCTCTATTGCTTAGTATGTAACATAACTTTGGATTCTCTATACTTTCTAGGCACTCCAGTAATCTTAAAGGGCTATATTCATTTTTCCTTTATTGACATTAAAAACTCACATCTTCAGGACAGGATATTAATTTTGGTGCACACCTGAGAACTGTGTTGCCATCTACTCCATACTCATATTTCAAACTTGTACCCTGTTTGTCTGTGCCCATGTTCCTATGTGCAGATGCTGCCCACCACCAAGTCACCCGTGGGAGCTGGAGGGCATTTTGTAGAGGACAACATGGTTTTCCTTTCTAAGTAAACAATAAAGGCACTAGAAGAGTTGGCCATGTAGCTAAAACCATATTCCTTTTATAACTTTGGCCCCACCTCTTCCAGTGTGAGCCTCCCACCCATCCTTTTATAGATGAAGAAGGTGATGCCAAATGGGAGAATTAGAATAAGACACTTCAGTGGTTGTAGTGGCAAAGCAGTGTCTTACCCACAGCAGGAGATTTTGACTGACACTAAAGTGAAGATTTCCTGTGATTAGCTAGCCAAGGAATATTTACAACTGATGGCAAAGCTTACAAAATGGCAAAATTATATTTAACAGCATTAATATAACATGAATTCTTGGTTTCAATTTCATCTACTATTCACTACATTGAAATTTTTCAATTTCTTACTTTATTTTTTTTATCAGTTTCTTACTTTAATTCTTAAAAATTGAGCATCATTGGTCATTTTAAGGAAAACATAACTAATAATAAATTTGTTTTAATTCTAGATGTGGAGTACATTGTAAGTCCAATGCTTTCTAAAATCCCAAGTCTGCACATATAGGAATGGTACTGATCCAGTACATTTGTTTGAAATATGAGTGTGATATTGACTGTACACAAGTTTTCCTTTTGGGTATGCATCACAATTCATATTACAACCTGAAAATGTTACTTCTCGGTGTCAATGAGGGAAAAATTAATATAACTAGTTGCTCTTTTAACATCACCAAAAAAACCTATAAAGCACAGAAGATCCAAAGTTGCAGCACTAAACAACAGTGACAAGAAGGCCCTGACATTTCCCATAAAAGCAAACCAAGTCATCAAAGAAAATGGATAAAAATCAGAATCTGTATGAAGCAGCATCAATATGAGATAGCTGATGGCAATGGAACAATGCCTCCAAACTTCTAAAAACAAAAAAAGTGCTTACACACCCTCACACTTTATTGATGATTTATGTAGGAAGAGAAAGTCAGGCTGAAGAAGATATTTTAAAACCTGGAACTAAAACATACCTCTCGTGCACCTTTTCTCAGATCCTCCTGGAGGATGCATTCCATCAAACCAAGGTTATAAACAGTGCCAGCAACAATAAGATATATGACTCAGGAAAGGGGATCTGGGTATTAGAGAGCAGAGAGAGACAGCCCCAAATGAGTAACAAGTCAGGTCCAGAGAATAATCAATCCTGTTGGGGGGAGGAGCAGAAAGCTGAAAGAAGTTATCTAAGAAACAGAGAATACTGCTACTACATTAGGTTTGAATTTTGACAGAAAAAATGGTTGGCATTTGAATTTTTCAGAAAATAGATGCATAAAACTAACCACTGTACAAGGTGTACAGGATGGCAGAACAGTGAGCAGCAGAGAAAGAGTCTCTCTGAGATTTGCCATCCAGATGCTGAAATACAGCAAAGTGAGGAAAGCCAAAAGGAGGGAAATGGGTTTCCCGGACCCAGGAAAGATCAGAAGCATGAATTAGAGCCCACAGAGGACATGAGGAGAGAAACTTCAGTGAAAAAGATCATCAGTGGAATCTTGAGACAGGACTCACTGTACAAGAGGAGCGATTTGAACCTACAAACACATGATAAGCACTTGGTGTACCCAGAGGCTTCCATAGAGAGACACAGCAGTGGAGGGGAACAGTGGATGTGAAGGACTGCACTACTGGTAGTGACTCCTGGGGCCTCAGTCACCCTGCACCAGACAGTGCTTGGCCAGGAGTCACCTTGGAAAGGACCCACTGAGCTCAGAACTCTGAGCAGCTGCTGGTTCCATTTAGAGGTTCCCAGCTGGGCTCAGGCCCATAGAAGGTGCGCTGATGGCTACAGGCTGAATGTGTCTGGTCTTGGCCAGAAGGTGCAGGCTTACTGGGATTATCCACTATCCAGCAAAAAAAAGATCACTACTGGCTTGCTGGGATCAAGCAGTGAGATTGGGATTCTGTCTCCACACTTTGTCTAACAGTGATAGCAGAGACAAACCTAGAAGCAGACTTCTTTAATTTTTTTCTCTCTCTTGTTTATTTTTTTTTTTGTTGTTTTCATTATGATTTTGGTTTTGTTTTCTGGTTTTTATCTTTTCTTGTTTCATCTCATTTTTATATGTGTGTAAACATGGTCTCTAGCCTCTTTGTGTTTGTAGCTCTGTTGTGTTCTTTTTACCTCTTCGTTCTCTCTTTCCCTCCAGGTTTTACATCAGTTTCAATAGAATCATGCAAAGTCAGCATGATTCCCTGTTCTCCACCAACATTATTTCAAATCTCTTCCCCTTCTCTATGATTGAAAGTGGCAAATTAATGGTTAGTTCAGTTTGTCATTTTCTAGGTTATGTTTAATGCTATTGTTATTGCTGATTGTACTACTTAGCCAAAGTGACATAATTGTTTAACAAATATTTTCTTCCTGGTATTCTGAGACTTAGATTGAGTAGAGGCCACCGAAAATACTGTGGCACAAAGCCAAAGAACCAGGGGCTGGGCCAAACAGGCAGCAACTCCTCATCCCCAACAAAGTGAAGAGGTAGAATCATAAAGGAGACTCAAAGACCAAAATCCAGCCACATCTGAAAGATAGCTAGAAGTACTCACTGCCTAAGTGTTCTAAGTATCAGTAATAAAGTAACCCACCATAGGCAATCAGCAAACATCACCCCAAGAATTAAACTAAATTAAAAGGAAAGAAAATGAGGAGAGCTCTTTCCCATCTTTCAAGATGGCAGGTGAAAAAACTGAGAAGCCATACACTAAAGAGAAGAAATCCAAAGCCAAGAAGGCTTCTGCCAGTGGTACTGGTAAAAAGGGTGAGGTGAAGAAGGCAAAAAAAGTCCAAGAAGGGGCAGCCCCACTGCAGCCAAAATCCTGTCCTGGTTAGAGGAATTGGTAGATACTCCCGATCTGCCATGTATTCCAGAAAGGCTTTGTATAAGAGAAAGTACACAGCTGCTAAATCAAATGTTGAGAATAAAAAGGAAAAAGTTCTTGCTACGATCACAAAACTGGTCAGTGGGGAGAAGAATGGAGGTAGCTGGGTGATTAAGCTTAGAAAGATGCCTAGATACTACCCTACTGAAGATGTGTCCTGAAAGCTCTTGAGCCATGGCAAGAAACCCTTCAGTCAACATGTGAGGAAATTTTGAGCTAGCATCGCTCACAGCACCATCTCGATCATCCTCACTGGGTGTCACAGAGGCAAGAGAGTGGTCTTCCAGAAGCATTCAGCCAGTGGTTTGCTACTTGTGACTGAGCCTCTTAGCCTTAATTGTGTTCCTCTATGAAGAACACACCAGAAATTTGTTATTGCACCTCTACAAAAATGGCTATCAGCAAAGTGAAAATCCTCCAAAACCTCACTGATGCTTAATTCAAGAAGAAGCAGCTGTGGAAGCCCAGACACCAGGAGGGCGAGATCTTTGACACTGAGAAAGAGAGATACCAGATTTCAGAGCAGCACAAGGTGGATCAGAGAGCAGTGGACTCACAGATTTTAGCAAAAATCAAAGCTGTTCCTCAGCTCCGGGGCTACCTACAATCATTTTTGCTCTGACAAATAGAATTTATCCTCATAAATTAGTGTTCTAAATTTCTTACTAAGAACCTAATTAAATAATTGATACATAAAAAAAGAAAGAAAAAGGGCAAGGGAGATGGCTCAGTGGAATAAGAGCTTCCCTGGCAAGTGCAAGGGTCTGAGTTCAATCCCCGGTTCAAAAAAAAAAAAAGAAAGAAAGAAAGAAAGAAAATGAGGAGACACTTAAACAAGATACAACCCCAAACATCTAGTTCACCAAAAGCAAAATGAGGTGGGAAAATAAAAAAGCCACCTACCTTCCTCTCTGAAGTTGTAACAGCAAAGCAATTGAATGAGGCTTTAGAAACAATCCAATGAGAAATAATTTCTCAGATAACTACAGAGATGATGTCCACAAAGAAAACCATGCTTAGTGACTGTAGCACAAATATAGACCAAAAATAAAAGAACCTAAAAAAACTAGGGAAGCCATGAAATGCTCAGCATAGGTAAGAAATGGAATCTTTAGGGCAGCTTCAAGCAGATATATCCAAGAGAATAAAATTTCCATGGAAAGTATCCACAACAGGTTAAGCCAATGTGAGGACAGGATCTCATACATAAACAGCAAGCTTGTGATTATCAATCATGAAAAGAAAAAAATTCTTTTTTTCAGAACCAGGGCTTGAACTCAGGTCCTTGTGCTTTCCAGGGAAGCACTTATTCCACTGAGCCATCTCCCTGGCCCCAAAACTTTCTTAAATATAGCAAGGAGTCAGGCAAAGAACAACAGCAGAAAACTTCCCTGATAAAGAAAAAGAATTTGACATACACTTAGTGAGGCATATAGAAATCTAATTAGCCATGACCAAAAAATCTACAGCCAGGCATATCTTAGGCAAAAATCCAAAAATTTAACACAAGAATAGAATCATTTAAAAGCTTTTAAGGAAAACAAACAGATCATCTATAAATGAAAGCCCATCAGAACCATAGCTGACTTCTCAGCACAAACCCTCAAATCAAGGAGAGTTTGGAGTATTTCAAGTTCTAAGGGAAAATGAACTTAAATCCAGAATGATATACCCTACAAAACTATTTTTTCATAACTGATGCAGAAATAAGATACTTCCATGACAAAGAACATCTGAGGGAATTTATGATGACCAAAATGCAAGATGTTTTGAAGGACATTCCAAAAAGAGATAACAAGGACTAAAACTTTGTGATTCGCTAACAGAAATCATCCACAAGGCAAGGCAAACAATTAAACAGAGAAACAGGAAAATAGTAGAGAGGGCACCAGCAACAGGGAAATAACATGACAAGGATAAATCAATACATAGCAGTTATAACCATCAAAGTTAATGGTCTCAATTCACCAACCAAAAGGCACAGACTAGTACAATGTATCAATAAGATCCAGCAAGATGGTGCATGAAAGAAACATTTATTTCAAAAGGAAATTCTTAAGTGAAATAAATTCATAGTTTGAAAGGATGAAAAACAGTACTCCAGGTGATAAGAACTCAGCAAAAATAAGAGGTGGCTATTCTACTTACAGAAAAAGTAAGTTTCAAGCCAAGGTAGATTGAGAAAGATAAAGAACTCATGGTACTCTTGTAAAGGAACAATCCAAGAGGAAGAGATAGCAATCATAGATATATAAACAAATACCAGTGCACCTAACTATGTAAAACAAATATTAATGGGCATTAAAAATCAAATAAGCACTAATGCAGTTGTATTGGGGGTTGTCTATACCCACTATCACAAAAAGACAGATCTACTACACAAAAAAAATCAACAATGAAATATAAGAGTTCTACTAAACTTTTGAACAAATGGACTTAGTAGGTGTCTACAGACCGTTCCATCATACATTAGAATATGCTTTCTTCTCAGCTGTACATGGCATATTCTCCAAAACAGACCACTTACTAGCTCATAGAACATGTGTAAGTAAATACAAAGAAATCAAAATTACCCCATGCACATAATCAGGGCATAGTGCAGTGAAATTGGAAAACAATGGCAAAAGAAACCACAAGAACTTCACAGATGCATGGAAGTGAAATAGCATTCCCCCTGAGCAATCAAGGGGTCATGGATGAAATTAAAGAAGAAATTATTCAGTTTCTGCAATTAAATGATAATGACAGTGCCTCACAGTGGACCTTACAGAAGACAATAAAAGCAGTCCTAAGAGGGAAGTTCATAACAGTGAACACCCAAGTCAGAAAACAGATCAGGCACAAATAAACAACTTAATGGTGACTCAAACTTATAGAAAAAGAAGTGCAAGCTCATCCAAAAGTTCATACAAAGAAGGAAATAATAAAGATACAAGTAGAAATTAACACACTAGAGACTAAAATAATAATAAGAATAATAATACAAAGAATCAATGAATCAAAGAGTTGGTTCTTTGAAAGATTAAATAAAATCAATAAACCTTCATCCAATCTTAAAACAAAAAAGGAAAGAAAAGACGCAAATCCATGCAATTAAGAATGAAAAGGGTGAGATCACAATGGATCCTGAAGAAATTTAGAAGATCATCTATACCTACTGTAAAAACTTGTATTCTAATAAGATGAAAAATTTGGAAGAAATAGAAAGAATAGATAGATAGATAGATAGATAGATAGATAGATAGATAGATATAGATATAGATATAGATATAGATATAGATATAGATATAGATATAGATATAGATATATGAACTACCACAGCTAATTCAGGAAGACATAAAAATCATAAATAAACCAATATAAGTCAATGAAATTGAAGATGCAACTTAAAATCTGTCAGCCAAGAAAAGCCCAGAAAAGAAAAACTGCAAAATTCTACATCAAATTTAGACAAGACCTAACACCACTACTTCTCAAGTTTTTTAATGAAATTGAAAGGGAAGAAATCTCCCAAATTCATTCCTAAAAGCAAGCAATATCCTGATACTAAAATCAGGGAAGGACCCAACTAAGAAAGAGAACTACAGGCCAATCGCCCTAATGATTATAGATCCAAAAGTCCTCAGTAAGATACTGGCAAACTGAATATGGGAAATCATCAGGATTATACACCATGACTAAGTAGAGACTATCCCAGGGAGGCAGGAATTGAATATTCAACATGCATAAATCAATAAATGTAAAAAACCATACTAACAGAGCCAAGGACAAATACTATAGGATCATCTCAATGGATGCAACAAAAAAAAAATGCATTTAACAAAGTCCAACACTCATTCATGATAAAAATAAATAAATAAAATCTACATAAAATAGAAATAGTCTATGGCTATATCACCCTCAATATACCCGATCTCCTCAGAAAATTAGAATAGATGATGTTTATCTCAATCTGATAAAAACCATCTATGACAAACAAACAGCCAACATCTTACACTAATGGACCAAAACTGAAAGGTTTTTCTTTAAAATCAGGAAAAGACAGGGATGTCCAATGACTCCCTTCTTATTCGCATAATCCTGGAAAATTTAACCAAAACAATTAGACAAAAGAAAGAAATAAAATGGATAATGATAGGAAAGAAAAATGTTAAATTCTCATAACTTGCATATAACATGATACTCTACAAAGAAGACCCCCAAAACTTCACTAAAACACTGCTAGATTTAAGAAGTTAATTCAACAGCATAGGCAGATACAAAGTCAACACCCAAAATTAAATAGCCTTCCTGTACATAAATAACAAATTCATTAAGGCAGAAATTAGGCAAACAATACTTTTTGCAACTGCATCCCAAAAAAATGAAACACCTCCCTGTCACTCTAGCAAAGGATGTAAAGGGTCTCTACATTGAAAACTACATTACTCTAGAAAAGAAGATTGAGATGGATAACAGAAAATAGAAAGATATCCCTTGCTCTTGGGTAGAAAGGACCAATATAGTAAAAATGGCCATATTTCCAAAACTGTTACAGATTTAATGCAATTCTCATCAAAATTTCAATAACATATCTCACAGAATTAGAGAAAATATTCCTAAAATTCATTTGGAATCAAAAGAGCCCTAGAATAAAAAGCAATTCTGGTCAACAAAGGCAAGGGCAGATGGAGTCACAATCACTGACTTGAAATTCTACTATAAAGCTACTATGATAAAAACATCATGGTACTGGCAAAAATAAAACAAAACAGACCTAAAGATCAATTGAACAGATTAGAAGATACAGAAAAAATTCCAGATGTACTCAACTACCTTATCTTTGACAAATGTTCAAATATATTCACTGGAAGAAAGATAGGCTCTTTAGTAAACAGTGCTAGAAAAACGTCTTCTGCACATGCCAAAGATTAAAATTGAACCTTTATCTTTCACCATGCACTAAACTAAATTCAAAATGTATAAAAGATGTAAATATTAAAACAGAAACATTAAATGTGCTGGAAGATAGAAGAGATAAAACTCCTGAAGACATTAATGTAGGCAGACTTTATTAATAAAACTCCAATTGCACAAGAATTAACACAAGGAATTAACAACTGGGATCTCATCTTATTAGAAAGCTTTTGTACAGCAAGAGAAACCACCAACAAGGGAAGCGATAACCTACAATGTGGAGGAAAAATCAAGAACATATAAAGAACTCAAAAGAATCAGACCTCCCCACTTTGAAGACCCAATTCAAAAATAGGTATCTGAGATGAATACACATTTCTAGGAGGAAGAAATAAAAACAGCAAATAAATATAAGGGACAATCTTCAACATCACTGGTCATTTGAGTGGTGCAAATTAAAACGACTCTGAAATTCCACCTCACCCAAGAAAAAATGGCTGTCATCACGAAGTCTTCCAGTAACAAGTGTTGGAGGGGCTGTGAGGAGAAAGGCACACTTGTCCACTATTGGTGGGAGTGTAGAGTGGCACTACCACTATGGAAATCACTGTGGAGATTCCTCTAAAAACCAGGATTGGAGGTCCCATTTGACCCACCTCTTTTCTTTCTAGGTATCTTTCCAGAAGAACTAAAAATATCATACCACAGTGATATATGTGCATCTACATTTATAGTAACACAATTTGTAAAAGCTAGCAATTTTTTTTTTAAAAATGCCATGAACTTAGGAATGGATTTAAAAAGTTGTGGTCTTTTTAAACAAGGGAGTACTACTCATTCATTAAAAGGATAAACTGGAGACCTTCTTAGGTTAAAGGATGCAACTTGAGGCTACACTCATAAGTGAAGTAAAGCAGGTGTGCATTTGCAAACATCATATTGTCTCCCTAATGTGACAAGCTGAAAGAGCAAATAAGATCCAAAACGTACAATAGATATTTTGAAATGGGAAGAAACTTCAAAAGGAAAGAGAAACTGGGATGCAAGAATGGGGAAAAGAAATATACATGTGTCAACTTGAGAGGTTTAGAAGTTCAATTAAGAGATGACAAGGGCCCTCCGGATCCTGAATAGACCCAGAGCGCAGGCCCAACCAAGGCCACAGGATCCTGAACAAACCCAGAGCGCAGGCCCGGCGAGTGAGTGAGATGACCAAGGGCCCTCCGGATCCTGAATAGATCCAGAGCCCAGGCCCAGGGAGTGAGTGAGAGGACCCGGGGCTGTGAGATCCTGAACAGACCCAGAGCGCAGGCCTGGCGAGTGAGTGAGACTGCCTGGGTCCATGGGATCCTGAATAGACCAGAGTGCAGGCCCAACGAGTGAATAAGACTACCCGGGGCCCTCCAGATCCTGAATAGACCCAAAGCCCAGGCCCAGCAAGTGAGTGAGACCACCCAGGGCACACAGATCTTCATTCGACCCAGAGGGCAGGCCCAGACAGGAACCCTTCAGCAGAACTCCCTGCAAAGAGGCTAGAGGCGAGACCCACCCAGCTGATTCAGAAGAAGAACATCTTTCCAGAGAGACACAAAGGATTCAGCTCTAATGACTGCAGCAGAAAGGAGTGGAGCACAGCAACCAGATCCAAACAATACCCACCTGGAGGAATCTGAACTTCATAGATCTGGACCTGGTGCTAAGGTAATAACTCTATCTAAACTCTACACCAAAGGTCAGAAGACAGTGGTATACAAAATGACAAAGAGAAGGAACAAAATGCAGTCTCAGACCCCAAGTCCACCCAGTACAACTGCAGAAGACACTAGCACTGAGGAGAATGGAAATCACAAACCAGATATCTCTGAAATAATAGCTTTGGCAGTAAAGAAACAACTGCAGAAAGGTATAGAAGAAATCAGATCAGAAATAATTTTGGAACTAAAAAATTGAGTGATAACTATAATCAAAGAAGTACTAAGAGCTTCTAAAGAATACACTGATAAAAAAATAGAGCAGAATATAAAAATGATGGAACCCCTGAATAAGCAATTTAGGAAAGAAACAGAATGTATGGAACAGGTTCAAAGTGATATACAGGAAATTAAAACCTCAATCACAAGCTGGTAAAACTGTTTGAGAGAAAGTGAAAATAGACTTTCTGACCTTAAAGACACACATTGCAGCTAGTGAAAAGGCAATAAAAGATCTCCTTAAAACAACTAGAATGCAGGAAAAAATAATTCAATACCTGCAAGACTGCAAAGATGAACAATGTGAAACTAATAGGCATCAATGAGAAGGAAGGAGTCAAAACAAATGATATAAAAAGAATATGGGCAGAAGTAATAGCAGAAAACTTCCCAAATATGGGGCAACAATCTGACATTCAGGCAACTGA
>NW_004524681.1:8483567-8497909 GCF_000260255.1 Octodon degus
CCAGGAGCATACTGCAACTTCTCTTGCCTTTTGAATTATGCTCTTTGTTATTTCCTATATGCTACTTCTGGAGATATTAAAATATTTCAAGGTTGTATAGCTAGAAAATCTTACTTTTAGTTTTCAAAGGTATGTTTGCTAAGTATGAAATTCAAAGAGAACAGATCTTTTCTTTCAGTCCTTTAATTAATCTAGTTTCTTACATCCTTGATCCTTTTTTTTCTTTCTAATGTGGAATAAGATGCTATTTAATTTTGTTCTTCCATAGCTAATATTTTTATGTACATGCTGTAATGATTTTTTTTTCTTCACAAGAAGTTTTGGACAATTTCATTTTTGTGCATCTTGGTATGATTTTATTTAAATGTCTTTGCAAAAGGTTCGTTTTTCTTGGAAATGTGGTATTATAAGTTAAACTAAATTCAGAAATTTTAAATCTTTTTTTAAAATGCTTAAAACTATTGTTTGAAGCAAGGTACAGTTCCCCTATGATGAATGTTATCACTATGTATATATAAAATGTACCAATAAAAAAATTCAAGGAAAGAAAAAAGAAGAAGTTTAATTAAGTGACTTAGTAGTGGACCAGGATTCTTAGTTTATAAACATTGTCCTCCTGTGCAAGAGACGGGCACAGACATTGGGTGGGGTGTACAGCCCCAGCCCCAGGGTAGCTTGTTTATAATATGAGGGGAGAGAGGCTGCTAGAAGCCCCAGCTGCTGCCCTTCCCTTTGCTCTTCACTGTTTTCTGTTGCCTTGAGAAAACATGGCATGTGCCACTCTGCCTGGAAGCCAGCAGAGTATAGACTGAAACCTCCACAAACTGTCAGATAAATAAACCTTTCCTTCCTTTATTTTAGATGTTGGGTATTTTGTCCTAGCAACAAATGAAAAGTAATTGAGACAATAGCCATATGTAACTTCAATGTATTCACCATTGTTACCCTCCTATTGTCTTGTTTTGAAATTTTGGGATTTTTTTTCCTCTTTGAAGAACGAAAATACCATCTGGTTTAACAGAGAGTAATATTGCTATACTCATATTGTAAATGCTAGCCTGACTTGCGTGTATAGATGGAAGTGGATAGATAGAAAAGAGGATTGATTCATAAGGCTCAGAGCCACAGTACAATACAATATTCCAAGTGCTAACGCAAGAAATGGAAGCCTCCATTATTCATCTATGCAGAGGTGGGCTCTGATAAAATAGCTAAGAGTAGAAAGTGCTTCCCTTTGAGAAAAGTGGTACATAGGCAAAGAAAGAGCAGAGTAGAGAGTCAGCCAGATAGCTCAGCAGATTAAAGCACCTACTTAGGCAGTTCAATCCCCTGCATTCAGTGCCAGCCCCACTCCAGGACACGCTGAGATGGCAATTGAGACTGGGCATGGTGGCACACGCCTGTAATCCCAGCACTTGGGAGACTGAAAACAGGAGGATCATCATGAGTCCAATCTGTGTAGTGAGACCCTGTAGACACTGTACTAAATATGTTAAAAAAGAAAAAAGAAAGAGCAGAGTTAGGACCTTTTTTATTTAACCATAAATCTTGTAACATTGTTTGGTTTCTCATTTCCAAGAATTGCTGCTTTGATTAATGTTTTATAAGTCAGTATTAATTTAAGATGTTCTGATTGAAAGAATTCTCCTACTACTAAGGAGGATGAACAAAATACAACCTGGACCTAAACACGCATTGAGAACTTTTTTTTCTCATTAACTTTATTGAAAATCAATAATTATATAGCATATTAAAAATTGTAGAGAAATATTAAAGCATGAAAGATATAAGATGTAGACAGTGAATTTTAGAGAAATATTTCAGAAATGAATACATAGCATGAGATTAGTAATAGATTGCACATTGTAAATAAATTATTCACAAACTTAAATGAATATAACAGTAAAAATAGTCCAAAATAAAAATGAAGAAGAATTTGCATATCAGTCATATAATAGTTCACTCTGTGCCAAATTAAAGAAACTTATATTCAAATAACTAGAATTCTCAAAGTAGAAAGGGGTAGGCAATAAATATTTAAAGATTTTAAATTTCTGAATTTACTTGAAATTATAGCACATTTCCAAGAAAAATGAAACTTTTTCAAAAGAAATTTGAATAAAATCATACCAAGATACACAAAAACGAAATTGTCCAAAACTAATTATAAAGAAAAAAGCATTAATTCTTAGCTACGGAATATTAGCTATGGAAGAACAAAATTAAATAGCATCTTATTCCACATTAGAAAAAAAGAGCAAGTGTGTAAGAAACTAGACTAATTAATTCAAAAGACTGAAAGAAAGTGATCGATGATGTAGAGTGTGCCTAAGGAGAGTCACATGGAGAGAAAACATTCTCTCAGACTTTCACGGAGAGCACACTGGCCAAGCAATGGCCGTGACTCATCCACATGGCTGACACTGACAAAGGTTCTACAATCTGAGGTACAGGATCCCAGGATAAGTCCTGAAGGGATTTCACTGACCTTATCAGACCCAAAAGCTACAACTCTTGTTGCATAGGTCCTGCTTTACCTTGGTCTTAACCATCCAGCAGAAAAGTATAAAAACGAAGTATAAGAAGTAAAGCCATGCTGTTATGTTGAGCTGTAGGGGACTCAGGTCAACAATTTCTGACATTGCCAGTCAAGCGGAAGACCCAATACTATTATGGGTTACTGGACTCTTTTAGAATATTTTGCTGAGTTTATACACCTATAATATTCAAATAACAGAACTTAACGAAAAAGGGTATACAGATGAATGTCCATTTTGTATCTGTGTATTCAAAGTGGTTGGGATAGATATATAGTTACAGTCTCTTAATGAATAGAGTGATTTCTTCTAATGGTGTTTGTAAATAGGATATCACGTCCGCATCTTGTACAGCAATTAACCACTAGGAAGAATGTATGCAATGTGTTAATTATTGAAACTGTCCTACAAATTTGATTTGAAACTGTCTCATTGCTATTTGTTTCTCAATAAAATTATGGGGGAAAAAAAGGACTGAAAGAAAAAAAATCTGTCCTCATTGAATTTTATGCTTAGCAAACATAACTTTGAAAACTAAAAGTGAAATATTTTCCAGTTATACAAGCTCAAAATATACTAATAACTCTAGACATGGTATGATATTTTCTCCTAGAATTAGAAACTTTAAAAAGTATATTTACATTTTCCATTGACTCTATATTACTTCTTCCTTGTCTTTTACATACATGCACATATATATATGAAAAAATATGTATATAATCTGACATAAGATTGATACTGTTTTGTAGAAATCTTCAATGACCTTTTAAATGGGTTCATCTGATATATCTTACTTAGTACTGCATGACTACCGTTTTGAGAGCTCTTTATTCTTTATCCAGGACCATAGAGCAACTTCTCTTGCCTTCTGGATTATGCTCTTTGGTATTGTCTATATGCTATGTCTGGAGTTATGAGAACATTATCATCCTTGGAATTTCTATATTATACCAGCTTTCCAAAAACAAATTACTTTATAAGTAACAACTTGATATCAGACTTTTTAACAATAGAAATGTTTATGTATTATGGTTTTGTTTGGTTTTCCTGTCTGTATGTTGAGTGAATCAAAGTTCTGAGTGAAAATTTAGACTTAGACCTTTACATTTGAGTGATGGTTTGGCTGAGTATTGACCTAATAGCTGACATCCAAGAAAGAAAAAACCCACACCCAGTGAGGGATTTCATTAAAAGTCCCTTTGTTAGACTTTTCTCAAAGTGTAGATGAAACATAGTGGAAAAAAAAAATACACTGTCCCCAGGTCTAGGCACATGAGCCTTTATACTCCTTGCTGTGAAGGGTCATAGAACAAAAGGATTATTAAGAGAACCCAGAAAAGTTTGGAAAGAGGAGATTTATAGGATAGATTAGGCCTTAACACTTGGAAAATTCTTCTTCTTCAAGCAGCAATATTTCAATAATCTAAGATTGTCTACTCCTGTAAGAGTCTATTCATAATAATTGGTTTTAAAAGAACATTTACATAATATGATAAATGCCATTCATTATCTGCGGGTTGAATCTATAAACCAAAGCATGGAAGACTTAGCTGTAATTTATTTTTAAATCAAGTTTTGACATTTACAATCTTTTATGTAACTATAATTAACAGATTGGGTAGAAGAGGTAAGACATTGGGTAAGTTTTGTGAATTCTTCATCTTTTCCAGCAGAGATAATAAATCTTATCTAAATACTCATTCCTTTATTTCTTGATTTATCAGTGTTAAAGTTGTGGCACAAACAATGGAATTAACAGTATGTCATTGCCTCTTTCTTGGTAGTGGGACTGGAGCTTAGGAATGTTTGAAGTTCATATTATTTGTGTCCTTGTGCATTGTTTGAATAGTAAGCCAGTGTTTATGTGTCATAAAAGCCATCGCTTATAGGAATCCCAGCAAGGACATCAGGTGGTTGCCTGAGAAATGTGTGTAGGTTGTAGAGGCATCCAGCAGACCAAGCCAGGCATGGGCAACTTTATCTGTTTGGTGTCACCAAACACTACTGTGACATTTTTAAGTTTTCCCAATTCCTTCCTCATTAGCATCAAAGCCTCAGGCAGCAGAAGCAGAGCAAGATCAAATCTCACATTTATCCTTCTGTAAAGGTGACCACTTGACTCAATGACATGGCTGAGTTTGAAGAGTTAGGATATTTTATGATTCACACCTAACGAAGATTCAATAACCTAGGCTGAGCTCTACGCAAAAGAGAACAGATTTTGTGTTTTTATATTTCTTGTTGAAATCCATACTTGTTCCACATAAGAGAGGTGCTTAGACACAGAGAAAATGAGTGAAAATAAAGGGAGGGGCAGAGTGAACAGTGGCAAAGACCAGGTCCTGAGTGACTTCTATGAGGAAGCGATTTAGTTCCGGATGATAATGCAGCAGACCCGTGTAAAACTGGGGATGGTCCTCCCAACCCTCCTGAGCATCTAAGCCTCAGCATGCCAGGAAGCCAGCTCCTGGAGTCATGGTCCACGGTAGTGGCATGTGTGTCAGTTTCTTCATACATAGTTCATGAACTTAAGGCCCTCTAAATGGCTGTGAAGTAAAAATGTTATTGATGTGTGACTTAAACAAAATCTGACTCAAAACCCACAACTGGCCATGGCAAAAAGCACTGAATTCCAACCTATAATATTCAATAACAGTACTTAAAAAAATGGGGTATAACTATGAATGTCCATTTTGTGTCTGTGAATTCAAAGTGGTTGGGATAGATATATAGTTGCATTCTCTTAATGAATAGAATGATTTGTTCTAATGGCGTTTGTAAATAGGATCACAAGTCTGCATCTTGTACAGCAATTAACCACTAAGAAGAATATATGCAGTGTATTATTTGTTGAAACTGTACTTCCGATTTGATTTGAAACTGTCTCATTGCTATCTGTTTATCAATAAAACTTTGAAAAGAAAAAAAAAAAAAGAAAAGAAAGTGTTAATTGCCTGTCAGCGACCATCTTGCCTGTGATGTTTCCTGATACAAGGAAGTCCAGTTTTGAGGCACTTTTAAAATAGAAGTTTATTTTTCTTTCATAATGAACAGTCTATTGAGAAGTTCAACACTGATTTCAAGGGCCCAGGCATTCTCATGTAGCTATCCTTAAAATATTGGGTTGGTTCACAATATCCAGTCTGGTTTTTTAAATAATTTTATTGAAAAACAAATAGCAATGAGACAGCTTCAAAACCGATTAGCAGGACATTTTCAATAACTAACACATTGCATATTGTTGTCTTCTTAGTGGTTATTCATAGTGCAAGATGCAGACATGATACCCTGTCCACAAACACTGTTAGAACAACTCTTTCTATTCATTGAATTAAGAGAAGGTAGCTGTATATGTATCCTAACTATTTTGAATATACAGATACAAAATAGTCCTTCATTTGTAGGCCCTTTTCTTGTGATAGCAAGACTCCTTGCAGGAAGTTCCTGTGAGTTGGAGGCAGATGGATGGGGAAGGAGAAAGGAAGAGTGCTGCTTAAGGCTTTGCCGAGGAAAAGAGCTGTCTATGCAGTGCTCCCCGACCGCTCATTTGCTGAAACTAGCCACAGTCCACAGCCTTCTTTGCTATACTTCCATGAATATGAGTTTGGAGAAGTCATGATTTATCAGCTGGAGTAAGACTCAACTCTCAAGATAGAACCCTTCCTGAGCCATGGAAACCAGGAGCTCAGGAGAAGGCAAAGGTGTGGAAGGAAGCTCTCTATGTGCCAAAGCTAACTATGGCAAATGAGCAAAAACTTCACCCCCTGAAAATGGCTTATAGATGGGCTGGGGAGGAAGCTCAGCAGTCTAAGACCCTATCTGGCAAGTGAAAGAACCTGAGTTCTATCCCTGGTACCAAATGCCATGATGGCCCTACGCCAAGCCAGCCACCAACATCGTGCATGGTAGCACAGCCTGTAGTCCCAGCACCTGGGAGGCTGAGACAGAAGGATTGCTATCAGTTTGAGTTGTGTAGTGAGGCCCTGTACCAAATCAATTTAAAAAAAAAAAAAAAACTTTAAGAAAAAGACTTAAAGAGCTGTGTGGGAATTTCTCTACTCTTTTCTTTTATGGTTAAAGTTCCCCAAATATATCTCTAATGTTGATTTGTCTAAGCTCTTTATTGAAGCAGAGTGGCATTTGTGCATAGCTCACTGTTAGCTAAGGCTTATGTGGGCTCCTTGAGTGAACTGAAAGTGGCTCGGGAGCAAGATGACAGGAAGGATGGACACCAGGGACTCCACCTCCCTTCCTCCTGACAGGGCGAAGGCTGTGCCTACGCACTACCATTGCTCACAGAGAGTAACAATTACACCAGAAAAGTACTTGGAATTAGTATTGCTTTGGCAAAATCACCCAATATTTAGAAAACAAAAAAGACAAACGTGGCAATTGTTGTAACTGCCCACTTACATCTGCAGCCAGACCAAAAGCATTTTGCTGAGAGCGAACCTCTTTCAAAGTCTAAAGGCCATTTCCTATAACTTTATATGTGAGGCCAATGATTTCAAGGTTTGAATTGTGAGCTTTCAGAAACCCCATATGTAATATTTTTCATTACATTAACTTGTATGCAAGGAGATATAGGGTTTTTTATAATGCTGGGTAAGTGCAATCTTGCTTTTTGATGGAGTTTCAACAATAGAACTAGTTTATTACACCCTCGAGCAACATCCCTATCTGATACAGTACAGTAATGAGAATTTTAATACTTATTAACCTCATGAATTTTGCAAACTGATAAAATTGAAAGAAGGAACATCTATTGCATCACTGAGACTTCGCTCAGTCACTCTGAGCCTAATATATTAAGGTTATTGCTGTTAGCTCTTTGGAAAGTATAAAGAATAATTTTGAACAATTCCTTTTTATTTTTTGAAACAAATTCTTCCAACCATAAAGTATCACCCTTTGCATCCAACTTGGACAGAAAGCCTTACTTAAGTTCTTTAAGCTAGAAATCCTTCTTCCTTTTTCCATGGCAAATTCTCAGCTGGTAGAACAGTGTTTTTAAAGAAGTATTCTGTATAAAATATTAGCTTGCTACTCTCCCTCCATATTCCAGTAACTAATTTTACAATTAAGCAATTGAGCCTTAGGTTAAATAACATCTAATATCTACACACTTATTATTTACCAAGCCTGGATTATCTGCAGCCATCTATCCAACTGAGCTTGCCATGATTGTGTGAATTGCATTGTTTCTGTCCTGTCCAATGTGGTAGCCACCATCTGCATGTATATACTGAGCACTGGATATGTGGTTACCATGCCTAAAAGATGTTTATACTTAGTTATAATTTATTTAAATTTCAATCACCATATATGGTTCTCATAGTGGGCAGCACTAGACCAACCGTGGCCTCTCTCTATGCCAAAAGACTTAGACTGGTGAGCTAGAAAGATTCTTGGGTGAAAAGTGACCAGTATGAAGGGAAAAGACCTAATGAAGATAGCATATTCTCTCTAGTGACCCAGAATGTTTATTCTGAAAGCAGAAAGAGCTAGTGAAAAATTCTTAATATTATTCCTTTCCAGATTCCTCTAGAAGCTTCTTAATTACATGTGTATATGGATAGATAAAGACAGATAGGTAGGTGAAAGACGACAGATGGTAGATAAATAGAAAGATAGATGATAGATAGATAGATAGATAGATAGATAGATAGATAGATGATAGATAGATAGATAGATAGATAGATAGATAGATAGATAACTTAGTTTAAATGAGATGTTGGATAAATATTTCACTTATTCATTTGCTTTTTTTTTTTTTTTCATCAGAAGAGAGCATTTCTTCATTTATTCTTGCCAGGTGTTTATAATAAAATTATTCTGACACAAAAACAGTAAGGAAGACTGCACAACACGGTAGCAAAAGACATCAGGACTCACAAAAGGAGGGAGAAATGGGGCTCAACTCCAAACACGTTAAAAACAGCTGGGATTTATAGCATGGAGCAGGCAGTGCAGAGGCATTTGCTGGACAGAAAATCACTAGAAGAAGACATCACAGAGAGGCATTTTTGCTAACTGAGCAAGGTCCCTGCAGAAGGGAGGTGCCCAGTGATCAGCAGGGGGCTTTGGGGTGGGGAGTGGGGTCATCTGTTGGGGGAACAGCATCAAGCTTGCCGCAACAAACCAAAGACAAGGGCCAAAGTCACAGCCTGGTCACAGAGAGGCATCAGAGGAGCCCAAATGAAGTTTAATGGAGGAGAAAGCCTTTGTCACAGTGGCCACCTCAGGTGACTAATGCTATGCCCCCCCCCAGACTCCTGGAAGGCAGGCAACAGGACATCCAGAGCTCTTCCTTTCCATTAGCAACATGAATCATGATCTACAAGTCTGATGTGCCACTCCTTCCTCTCAGCCCCACCCAGAGAAGGGTCCTCAGGATAAGCCCAGAGAGGCTGCTGGACAGGGAGAAGACGTCAGTGAACAGCTCTCATCCCCAGGACAGGACTCTTGGCTGCCAGTGTGCCTGCCCTCCCACTCCCTTCTTTGCCACACTTCTAGTCCTTTCTGGCAGCAATGGGTTCTTGCAAATTTAGGATGTCACTTCTTCTCAGAAAGAATTCAGTGTCCTCATGAGGAGGAAACAGAATTAATAGTGTCATGAGCAGGTGGCCAAGCCAAGTGAGAAAGCATCCATTCCCATGGCTGCTGTGAGCACTCACTCAGCTGTGAGTGTCGCAGCAGTTCTGCACCTGGAAAGCTTCTGTCCCCATCCTGGAGAAGCCTCCCAAGGCTGGACCCCTGGAGTGTCTTTCTTCTCCCTTGGCAATAGCCTGTCATTTCACCCCTGTGTCACCCCAGCACCTAACAGAGGTCAGATGAAAAAACACTCTAAGGAATGCAAAGCTTATCTTTATAAAAATTTGGGAGGAGTTGAGAGTCTCAAGCCTCAGGAGGCTTTGCCCTCTCCACCTCTTGGGGTAGCATTGTGCAGCAGGAGCCCTGAGGGAAGGAGACCGGCCCTCCACTCTTGGGTCTCTTAGCAAACCTCCCATTCGGATGTCTCTTCTGTCACCAGCTGGGTACCCATGGGCTTCAGAAGGCGCTGTCATTCTAGAGCTTCCTCGTCTCCGATATTAAGTTCCTGGAACTTCCTAGTCACTCGCACTGGTTCATTTTAAACAGGAAGACAAGCTTCTCTCATTTTACATTCCCCTGTAGAATCCGCCTCCCTGCTCAAGGTCAGACATTAATGGATGGAATATTCATCTCCCGCAGCAAATATTCATAAACATGAACTCTCCTAGGCTCCACGGAGCTTTCCACGGAGCTGTTCAGAATACTTCATGGTAGCTAGTTTATACCAAAGCCAAGGTGGTAAGGATAAAGGAAATATCCAAAGCTGCATTTAAATCTAAACTCTTTAGAGGCTTCTACATACTTCGAGTAGATTAAAAAAAATTACTTTGGCTTAATTGTGAATAATACCTTGGTAATATTGTAATGTGGGGTAGGGGAGAAGAAAAGCTGTAGTTTAGACCCAGCCCCCTAATGAAATAGCCCTGTGTCCCTGTTTTGTTCAAACACTGAAACAGGCGGTCAGAAAAACACTGCAGAAACCCCAAGCAAGATAATGGGATTTCTCTTAATTTGATTTGCTATGGCGAATGCCGGCCTATTTAATACATCCGTGTGGAGTTGCTGTTTATGTTTTGGTTTCTCATTAGCATAGTCATTCTGAAGGCTCGCTCTGACTTCCCCTCCCATATAAACCTAATTTGGCCTTGAGGAGGGTTATTAGAGCAGCACACGGAGCACAAACAAAGGAAAATGCCTGCCGAATGGCAGGCAGGAGGAGGGCTTCTGGGGCCCAGGCCAGCATCCAGGCTGCACTTTGAGCTGAGAATCAGGGAGAGACAGAGCCCCCAAAGCAGCTCCCACCTCGCCCCAGCCCCGCGACCTGCCCAAGGCAACTGCATAATGATGAAGGGATGATACTGAGAGGCTACAAAAGCTATAAAGAAAAGATTTAAAATTGATTTTGAAAGTTCCTAAACTAGGCCATAGAATGGATGGTATGCGTTGAAGTAAATACTTAGTCTCCCTCCTAAAACTGCCTGTAAAGAGTGACATTTCAATTTTCTCTGGCTTTGGGGAGTTTGATTTTTTTTTTCTTAACAGCTCTACAACTCAGCCTTTGAGAAGCACCTTCTAACAGTGATAATAAAGTATCCAGAGTGGGGATATGGACAACATTGATAAAGAGGCACTAATCTTTATTCTCTGTGAAAAATAGTTGGAAGCCAGATTCTCTCCCAAAGGGTGAAAAAGAAGAATGCTAAACATGACTAGCGGTGACCTATTTTTCACCACGCCATTGGGGCTCGGCTACATTTTCACTAAATTGTTGTTCTCGGGAAAAAGCAGAGGACCTAAAACTCTTTTAAGGGCATTGAAGTACAAACCTCCAGTTCTGCGATGGCTCTAAAGAAGAGAGATAACACAGGTGTTCTAAGATCTGGGATTCTGACAACACTGAGCTGGAAGGCACACCCTAGGACCTGCCTGTGCAGCGGCCCATTTGTCTTAAGCAGGTTTGGCACCCTTTCTGATGTTGGCAGAAGCACCCTCTATGTCTCAGAAAGTGCTGGTCACAAAGGCCCCTCGTTGCAAAACTCTCCCGTGCTGTGAGAGAATGCTAATGATAGCCAGAGCAGTGACAGTTATGACCCCCCTTCCCGCCAAGACACACAGGTCTCTAGGTCTCTAGGATGCAATTTTGAAAGGCACACTTCTGCCACATGCTGCACGTTCCACACAGTGGGTATAATGTGATTCATTTAGCCGTTTCTCTAGGGATGAACCTGTAGATTGATTTCATTGTTTGGTCATACCGATAATTCTATAATAAATTATCCACCCATATATCTTTACATTGCCATAAATTTCCCTCAAAACATTACACCTGGATTGTGTTCACAGCCACCACCGGACTGCTGTGGCTCTCTAACGCCAGCACCACCTCTCACTTGCTGAGCTCCAGTCAAAGGAGAGGGTGTAAGGAAGTCCAAGGCTTGTACCAAACCTACTGCCCACAAATCCATGGGTGGTAAAGCTCCCAGGACACAAATGGCTGCAATAACCACTTATAAGAGTGTGCCCTCTACTAGAGGGGTGAAGAAACCTCCTAGTTCTGGATTAGACATTATCAAGAATCTACTGAACTTCTCATTCACAAACTTCCTTTCCAGCACCTGGTTCCAGAAATTGCTCAGGACTTCAAAATAGATCTGCATGTCCAGAGCACAACTACAGTGATTTGCAGGAGGCAAGTGAGGCCTATTGGGTTGGCCTGTTTGAAGACACCAACTTGTGTGCCATCTACACCAATGTGTAACAATTACGGCAGAAGATATCCAACTAGCACGCCGCACACATGGAAAACATGCTTAAGAGTCCACTGTGGTGGGAAACATTTCATTCTCAAAAAAAAAATTGTCTTAATAACAGAACTTAACAAAAAAAGGGGATACAGATGAACATCCATTTTGTATCTGTGTATTCAAAGTGGTTAGGATAGATATATAGTTGCATTCTCTTAATGAATAGAGGGATTTGTTCTAACAGTGTCTGTAAATAGGATATCATGTCCGCATCTTGTACAGCAATTAACCACTAGGAAGAATGTATCCAGTGTGTTAATTATTGAAACTGTCCTACCAATTTGATTTGAAACTGTCTCGTTGCTATTTGTTTCTCAATAAAATTATGGAAAAAAAATTTTTCTCTTCCTGCTATTGGTAGCTCTGAATGTTGGACTTCTTTTTCAGGGGGCCAAAAGATACCTACGTACATGGCCACCAGTGGAAATTAGGGGGCAGGAATCAGGCACTGGCAACTTTTCCATTTTCATTGGTGTCTGAAATTTTAATATTCAAGCAGGGATGTAAAGCATTAATGCAAGTCAAAGTGCTTCAGTGAACAAGTCTCAGCACTTCAACTTTATGCACAATTATAAATAAAAATCTGTTAAATCTCTCTGGAAAATGTCAGAATTTGGATTTCTTCAAAATAAGTAAATTTCTTATTGACAGCAACTAAATGGTGTTTGTAGCATTTGTATCATTCAGTGGATTCCATTCAGTCACTAGACTTTTCTGTGTGAGTTGTCTTCCATGTCTTCCATTAAAAACCTGTTTTTAATGTTGTCTGTCTTTGTGTGCTGTTCTCGTAAGTTTGCTATTAAAATACATTAAACTATATTTAAAAAAAGAAAATACTGCACCTGGATTTAGTCACTTTTGTTCCATTCGTCTTGCCACTGTCTGAAGCAGTGCTAGAAATCCTCTCTCCTGGGAGTCTTTATTTATACTCTCCTGGCTGCCTCCACATCCTGCATGTGTGATTCACATGTTCCTTTTCATGGTCATTTTGAGTTTGAAGAAGAAAGCTCCAAATCCAGGGAATAAGGCAACCGTAATGCTCTTAAGAGCCTGTCTTCCTTCGGGTGGCTCTGGGCAGCAAGAGTTGCTGAATTTTTCATCATACCTCATAAAGACATGAAAGATACCCAGAACCACTTCAGCAATTGGCAAGAATGGTGAGAGGGTATGTTCAAAGCAACAAGGAGTGATTTTAGGTGGGTTAAGGGCAATGCGTCCTTCATTGTAATAAATATTTAATTTAATCATATACTATATATTTTGATACATATACAGTTGTCCATGTTTCAGCACCCCATAAAATGGCCAAACTCCAAGAAGGCATGAATGTCTTAAAAAAATGACAGAGTACTGACACACAACCTGTGCACATTGTCTCATGAACTTCAGCTCACCTTTAGATCACTGGTAATGTAAATAGTGCAATAAATCAGACCTGCGTGTGTAAACATCGTTCTGTCTCCCTAGCGAAGAACCTGAAAGAATAAATAAAATCTGAAAGGAACAATAGGTTCTGTGAAAGGGAAAGAAACTGCTCAAAGGGAAGAAACAACCGGGGTGAGGGAAAGAAGAAAAGAAAGAAGAAAGGGAGAAAAATGTGTGTGTGTGTGTGTGTGTGTGTGTGTGTGTGTGTGTGTGTACACAGGATAGCTTGACTAATTGTACTGCAAATCTCTACTGGTCCATTCAAAGGTACAGTTAATGCTTAAATTATTTTTTCAATTTTTGACCAAATTTGCTTATTTAGATCTGATAATCTGAGCAACTAATTTAAAGATAACAATAAGCTATCACTTATTCAATCACAATTCTGAATCATTTAGATCATGTTTACTACTTTTACTTCTTTAAATTTTTTTAAGTCTATTTTAAAGATTTTAAAAAGATGCTATGTCAAGAAATTTGTATTTGCACTGTTTAGGGGACGGTGATGAAAGAAAAAATCTGTATATATTCAGTACAGATGCGACATTTTGCCAAATATTTTTGCTCCCTTATTGGTTGAATTGGCAGGGCATATTCACAGATAGAGGGGACAGCAGAGATTTGCCAAGTATTTCTATAGAGCTAATTCCTGGAATTAGAACTGATGATACAACATACATTTGTTTAGAAGGAAGGAAGGAAAGAAAGAAAGAAAGAAAGAAAGAAAGAAAGAAAGAAAGAAAGAAAGAAAGAAAGAAAGAAAGAAAGAAAGAAAGAAAACAAGCAAGCAAACAACAAAACAGAATTAAGTGCAAATGTAGGCAAAATTCGCATGTATGTTCTTACTTTACCACAAGTCACTCAAGGAGATCATGTTTTCATCCTCTGGTGGTTCTAGATACAATGACCAGATAGAGATAGATGGAAGGATGGATGGATGGATGGATGGATGGATGGATGGATGGATGGAAGGAAGGAAGGA
>NW_004524681.1:8498009-8501222 GCF_000260255.1 Octodon degus
GGAAAGAAAGAAAGAAAGAAAGAAAGAAAGAAAGAAAGAAAGAAAGAAAGAAAGAAAGAAAGAAAGAAAGAAAGAAAGAAAGAAAGAAAACAAGCAAGCAAAGATTGCTCGATACAGCAGTACAGACCTGTAATTCCAGGAGGATCGTAAGTTTGAGTCCAGTTTGGGCAACTTAGAGGCTTGACGATAACAAGAATGAAAAGGAATGAGACTGCAGTTCCATGCGGAGGTCCCGAGTTCATCCACCTGCCTCCCCCCAAAAAAGATAAGCAAAATTTTATTGTTGTATTTTATTTAAGGGTTTTATATCTTTTGTCAAAAGTGAGGTTGGTCTAAAGTTGTCCTGTGTAGATAAAAAGCTTGCACTAGACTGCGAATTGAGAGGAGGCATCTATATGCTCAGAACTATTTATATGAATAGGAAAGTAATCTATTCCATGAAGGTTTTTAAAAATTTATTTCTGAATTTGATTTGAAACTGTCTCATTGCTATTTGTTTTATCAATAAAATTATGAAAAAAATTGTTTTGGAAACTGTCTGTGTCCCATGATTTCTTAGAAGGAGATCTTTGCCAATTATGTTAGTGGTTATTGTAAGTTCCAGCTTGCAGTCAGTCTCAGGAGACAAGACAGCTTTAAACTAATACTACTTTAACCTCACCAAGGAGATAGCTCAGGAGATGCAGCATCTTTACTGCATCCAGAAGACCAACAGTTACCCAAGCATGGGGATGCTTGGCACCTCACACATAGGAGTTGTGAGTGGCTGTCCTGGATGAAGGGAGGGAGAGACAGAGGGATGGGTGGGTAGATGGGTGGGTGGATGGATGGATGGGTGGATGGATGGATGGATGGATGGATGGATGGATGGATGGATGGATGGGTACATGGGTGGGTGGATGGATGCGTGAGTGGGTGGGTGGGTAGATGGGTGGGTGGATGGATGGATGGATGGATGGATGGATGGATGGATGGATGGATGGATGGATGGATGGATGGATAGGTGTGCGTGGATGGGTGCATGGATGGATGGATGGATGGGTGCATGGATGGATGGATGGATGGATGGATGGATGGATGGATGGATGGGTAAGTGGTGACCAAGATGCATGCAGATCACCTTGAGGCAGAGCCTCGATTTCCTGCAGTGATATAAGATCAAGATCCATGCACCTGCTCACCACCCCCACCTCCATCATACAGGCCATCCTGGGGCCACAAGTCCACAGCACACACATAAAGGATGTACACAGTACGTTCCAGTTCTACAGCTCTAGGTCCTAGGAAAGTGCAGGATGCTGGTAGGCTGTGACCAGGAGTGAGGTAAACCTGCTACCCTCACTAATCCTCCTCCAGGGCTTTTTCATCTTTTTGTGAGACAATTTTAAATAACTTCAAATAATCCAAGGGAATTATGTCTTGCATTTATATTCTCAAACTCATGGGCAAAATGCCACTTTTGCCAGGGAATTGCCTCTGTTTATATGCTCAAAGAGCAGTTTTATGGCATATTACCATGAATGTTTTCCCTATGTTTTATACTTCAGCAGTTTCTGGTTTTGTCTTAATTCTTACGTGTACTTACTTTCGATCACTTTCCCCACCTCTAGATTCTTGAATTGTTTACCTCGTTTATTTTCCATCTGTCTTGTTTTCTAACAAAGGAATAAGGTTTCACATTTCTTTCTTTGTATTACTTCAACTAAATCTTTAAAAGCTGTATTCTTATTGTGCTAACCCCCAAATGTTTTTAAGAAATAAGTCTAAATTCTATGAAAATGTGTGTATTAGTTAAGGAAAATTTTTTCCACTTTTTTAACTACTAAAGGATTACATAGACTAAGAATGTGGTGTCATGCTTGCTAGCTGTTTTTTTGTTTTTTTTTTAAGTGGTGTCCCAAGTTTTCTTATCAAGGAAATTATGGGGCCACAGAGGAAAGTGATCAGCAATTATAGTGTGCCTAAGGAGAATCATCTAGAGAGAAAAATTCTCTCAGACTTTCACAGAGAACAAATTGGTCAAGCAATGACCATGACTCATCCAGATAGCTGACACTGACAAAAGATCGACAAGGTGCTGTACATGGTTCCGGGGTAAATCCTGAGGGGATTGGACTGACCTTATCAGATAGCAGAAGTGACATTTTTAGTTATATAAGTCATGCTTTAACTTGATCTTAACCATCCAGCAGGAGAGTGCAACCACCAGGTATAAAAAGTAATGCTGTATTAATATGCTGCGCTAGAAAAGGCTCGAGTCAACAACTACAGACAATTGCCAGTTGTGCTGGTAGCTCACTACTGTCATTGACTGTTAGACTATATTGGGTTAGTTTGCTGAATTCAAGGACTTACAATCTTTGTTCTGGCATCAAGTATGAAAAGGTCCTTTAAAGACTTCACCAAATACAGCTTCTCTAACAACAGCAGAACACCCATCTCTGACAAAAAAAAACAAAAAAGGGGATATAAATAAAGGACAGTTTTGTTGTGAAAATATATGTGCATATATAAGATAGGATAAATATAGTTATTTTCTCTTAGTTCAATGAGAAGAAAGTCTTGTACTAATATTGTTTAGATAAGATAGTATGTCTGCATTTTGTCCTCTGAACAACTACTACAAAGGCAACAATATGTAATGTATTAATTATTGTAACTGCCCTACTAACCTGTTCTAAAACGTTTTTATTGCTATTTTATCTTTTTTCTAATTAAAATGAATTAAAAATGTGTTTACTTAATCAAGTTTTATAGTAAACTATGTTGTTAATTTCACAAATAATTTATATTTTTATATTTAAAATACTTTCATGTCCTAGTTTCCAAGAGAACATATTTTAAAGTTATAGGTTGATAGGTTTTGGAAATTTACCATAAACATTTGAGTTATGTTGATAAGATATGCCTCTTACCAATATCAAATTTCCATCTTATTACCTTTAATATTTATATCCTTCTGACAATACTAATATTAATAAACAAAATATTTGCTAAGTTTTTGTCTGATACACTCTTTATTTTTTATTGAGAAATAAATATGAATGAGACAGTTTCACAGCTGATTAATAGGACAGTTTTCATAGTCAATACACTGTACATTGTTATCTTCTTAGTGGTTATCCATAGTACAAGAAGCAGACAAGACAAACTATCCAAACACTATTAATACACCTCTTTCTTCTCATTGAATTAAGTGAAAGTAGCTATAAA
>NW_004524681.1:8501322-8513956 GCF_000260255.1 Octodon degus
TATTCTATTGGCATCTAAATACTATAGGTGTTTGAATTCAACTAAACAATCTAACACTGTCTAGCAGTCTATAATATTAGTGGGTTATCCTCAGAAGTTATTATTTTTTTTTTCTCAGAAGTTATTGACTTGAGCCTTTTACAGCTCATTGTATTAATATGGCTTTACTTTATATATCTTATTTTTATACTTTCCTGCTGGATAGTTAAGACCAAGATAAAGTAAGACCTATATAACAAGAAATGTAACTTTTGTATCTGATAAGGTCAGCCAAGTACTATCAGGATTTATCCTGCAGCCCTATAGCCCAGTACCGCCTTTTGTACATCCTTTTGTCAGTGTGTCTGACACACTCTTGCGCAAACTTCATTTTCAGGTTTACTTTGTCATTTAACTCAAAGGGGCTCTTTTTTTTCTTTATATTTGAGCTTACTATACATAATTTAGGAATTCCTTTGTAATGATTGTGTTAACTTTTATGACTATATTATTCATGAGCACTTAGATATTGTTTGTGTTTTCCTTCATTATGGCTCCTGGAGTCTGAGAAATAAAAAATAGACGACTATGTCCTTCGGAAACTGATCCTCATGGAGTAAACAAAGTCTTGTCTTTCAAATGATCTGTGCTGCCTCTTTACCCAAAAGACTTGCATATAGAATTCATGATTCAATCATTTTCTTTAGCAGTTTCCTTGAAATTCTGCTCTTAGTACCTTTTGAGTGTTTCCAGGGAAATAATAAATATCTTAGTTTAAACTTAAGAGATGGCATCTTTAAAGGAGCAAGGCCAAGGGGTGAGCCGGGGAGGGGACAGCAAAGATGCAGATAATAGGCCTTGTGTGAGCCACCACCATGTGTGTGTGGCAAGAGGGATTAGCGGGTGACTTGACAAGGATGAAAAGATTTCCCTCCCAGGGTGGCACAGAGAACATGAACCTCGGCATAGTGTTTCCCAGCTCCTTCTGCAGGGATTTCCCCTGTGGGAAGCTGGCCCCATCAGCCTCTTTGATCCTGCATCATTCCATCCCTTCACAAACTCCAAGGAGCTGGTTCCCATGTCCCAAAGGCAACGTCACCTCCAAGGCCAGAAATATGCAGATGACAATTAGAAACAGACTGCATGGTATCCATTTCTCCTTTTATTCTGGAATATCTCCAGGATACTCATATGCTATTTTTAAAAATCCCCTAAATCGCATGTTCTTGTAAGGAATTTAATATCAAATTCCACTCAATGATGCCACTGATTTAGACCCAAGATTAGTATTTCCCGTGATCACAAGTTCTACTCATTTGTCAGTTCGTAGGACCCACAGTCTTCATAAATCCTTTCTAGGACTTCCATGTAAGTTTTGTTTTCCACCTTATAGTTGAGTAAATATATTTAGGTTACTAAGACACTTGCTGATAGGTGACTTACTGAGTTTCATAATGCATGGGTAGTAAACTTCAAAATTTACTACCCATTTTGTCAACATTTTATTTGTGCTTTGGATCCAAGAGTCCCCAGTACTTTCTCCAGTGTCATGGCTGAGTTTCTGAGAAGCAGATTATGAGGCAGGAGTTCATGTGCATGTGACTCACTAAGAAAAGGGCCCCAAGAAATAAAAGAGAGCTGAGGAAGGAGACCAGGGATGGTAAAGAAGCCAACTGAGGGAATGTGGGTGGCTGCAGGACCTGAAAGTCCAGGTCTCTTCCTTCAAGTAAGGGTAAACTCTGAGGAGCGGCCTCCTGAAAGCTGGCTGACACAGTGCAGAGTAGGCGGTAATTGACACTATTACAATACAAGTGGAGAGTCTGTCCTAGGCCATCATGACTTGTGGCGAAGTCCATGGCTGCCTTGCAGAGAGATTAATCTTTAAGCCAACAGCCAGAATTGAGACTAGCAGAGTGTGTGGGAAGTTCTCATGCCTCACTGCGAGATGAGGTGGCAGCTGCGGACTTGACCCATCTGATATCCTCTGCAGAAGTCGCTCTTCACAGATGATCAGGCTACTAGTTAACCACAATCTGTCCCTGTGTGCTTTTCCCAAAAACACATAGTTTCTCAGTCCTTGAACCTTGACCACACCAGCAGTTCACCCCCATCATTTCCTGCAGTCCACCAGCACCCCTAAATCAAGCTGTATACCTCGTAAAGGCCCAGGACCCCGTGCTTGGGGTCTTAGTCCCTACTGCGCTTTGACCATTGTGGTTCCCCTTGAAACTAAAAGATGCATCTTGTCTGTATTTCATTAAGTCATTGTGCCCCTACCAGGAGACATGTGGCCTTGCGCCAAGGCCCTGATAGTAATCCATATTCCAGCCAGTGACTACACAGAGCCCTTTATGGGGGTATGAGAGGGAACTGCCAGTCTTTCCGGCTGTCTAGGCCCATGTTGGAGCATCTGCAAAGGGCATTTCTCAGGATGAAAATGACAATCATAAGCTGCTGGAAACAACAACATATCAAAGCCAGGTGAGAAGATCTCAGAAACAGCAGGAATCCAGAGGGACCTGGGTGGAGCCCTGGCAGTTTCCACCAATCAGTTTCCTCACTCTCCATTGTGACAGATAACTCCCCCTTAACAAATACTCAACTCCTGGAAGAAATAGCTGAATTCATTATCTAGGCGGGAATCCAGGCTGATATCGGAGGACAGCAGCGGACCTGCCACATCCAGACACTGCAGTCCAGGCCAGGAGGACGCCCACCAGTACTGGACTTGCTAATGTATTCCTGGTGCTTTGCAGTCAACAGAGCCAGGCAGCATATAGTTTTATGAGCTAGCGAACTCCTATTGCCAATAGCTGTGCTGCAGGAGTGAGGAGCAGGTGTAGTTGTGCCACCACCTGCAGAATGACGGGCTGCACCTGACGCCTCACTGATGTAGCGAACCAAAGAAAATCAACCCCAATAAGTCCTGAAAGCAGTAAGAGACTATGGCAAGGCTGCAGGTCACAGTGAAATTAAATAAGCCAATAAACTTGAGAAATTGGAGGCAAATTGATATACATTGACACCATAATGTTAAGTGAAATAAAACAGACACACAAGCCCAAGTACTGCATCATACGGTTTCTCTTATATGAGAAATAGAGTGAAAATAAACCAAAAAATACAAGATAGATAAGAAGTAAGAAGACAGATGACTCTCAGGTAGAAAGGAGAGTAAGAGATGCAGGGAGTAAGGAAAGACTGAAGGGATAAAAAATTGGAGGGGAATAAAAGGAATTGGGGTGTGTTACCATACAAACCTGTGCCACGTGCACACGAGGAATGCAGACATTATGTACTGCAAACAGGTACCAAAAAATAAAGACGGCATCAAGGAGGAGGGGGAGAAGGAGAGAGGAAGGAAACGGGATGAGCAAAGGAGTGAGGCTGTGTTATATTCAGGCACAAACTCCTCGCAAGGAATGTAAACACCAGGTACTGCACACATACACTAATAAATTTAAAAATTAATAAAGAAAATAAAATGGCTGGCCAAATAGGTCAGCAGATTAAAGCACCTGCAAGCAGGCACAAGGGCTGGGGGTTCAGTCCCCGGGCCTGCCATGCCAGCCCCACCCCCAGGACGAGCTGAGATGGCAATTGAGACTGGGCATGGTGGTGTGCACCTGTAATCCCAGCTCTTGGGAGGCTGTAAACAGGTGGAGAACTGAGTCTGATCTAGTAGTGAGACCCTGAACACCCTGTAGACCCTTCCCTAAAAATACAGACAAAAAAAAAAGAAAATAAAAAAAGTCAATTGTTTTCTTGACTGAACAAGTGGAAACTGAAATTAAAAACAATATCATTTATATTAGCACTCTCAAAGTAACTACTTAGATATAAATCTAATAAAATATTTATAAGATCTGAACAGGGACAACTATAAAACTTTAAATAAATAGAAGGGAAACTAACAAAATGAAGACACTCCAAGTTTGTGGATAATGTTTAATAACTTCAACTCATTCTCAATAAAAATCCCAGAAAATTATTTTATGGACAGTGATAATAGATGATAAAATTTATATGGAGAGACAAAATGTTCAAAATACAATAATATTGAAGAACAAAAATTGCCAAATACAGACTACCAAATTTCAAAACTTAATATAAATTTTTAGTCATCAAGATTGCATAACAGGGCTGGAGAGATGGCTCAGTGGTCTAAAGCACCTACTTAGAACAAGCTTGGCAAGGCATCAGGGACCGCGGTTCAATCCCCCAGCACCACATGCCAGCCAGCCCCGCCCCCTGGTGGGCTGAGCTGGCCACACACACACCACTCTCTCTCTCTCTCTCTCTCTCTCTCTCTCTCTCTCAAATAATAAATAAAAAAAAAAAGATTGCATAACATTTGTGAAAAAAGTCAAATGGATTAATAGAAAAGAATGGAAAAATTTAGAAATAGATGTAAATAAAAGGTCAACTGATTGTTAATGAAAAATAAAGTCAGTATATAGCGCAATAAAGTTAGTCTTTCTAAACAAATAATGCTAGAATAAATAGACACTCACTGCAAAAATTAATCCAGGTATAGTCCTTGTGGCCATCACAAAATTAAACAAAACTGAATCACAGATATAAATACCAAACTGTTGAAAGAAACAAAAGAAAAACTCTAGATAACATTGGGTTTCACACTGACTTTTTGGATAAAAATACAAAACATGATCCATAAAAAAAAAAAAATGAGAAGATGGACTTCATTAAAATGTAAAATTTCTGTTTTGTGAAAGATTCTGTCAAGAAACCTAAAAAATCCTTATTGGAAGAAAATATTTGCCAAAAGAAAAATCTGATAAAATGCTATTAGTCAAAATATACAAAGAACATTTAAAGCTTAACAATCAGCAACCTATTTTGAAAATGTTCCAGAGACCTTAACAGAACTCTGAAGATGACAATTAAGCACATAAAAAAATGTTTCACATCATTAACTATCAGGGAAATGCAAATTAAAATGACAGTGAGCCACCACTGCACACCTATTAGGTTGGCCCAGATCCCAAACTCTGCCATCGCTGGATCTTGGCAGAGATGTAGAGCAACAGGGACTCTTTTCTCTGTACTGGAATTGACATGAAATGAGTGGTATGGCCACTTTGGAAAACTGTTTAGTAGTTTCTTACAAAAACAAAACTGCCTTGCCATATAATCCAGCATATTTACCCATTTCAGTTAAAATATCCACACAGAAACCTGTGCAGGGGTCGTTATAGTCTCATGTACAATTGCCAAGACCTAGAAGCAGCTGATGTGCCCTTTATTACATGGGTGAATAAGACATGACCCAGCAAACAATGGAATATTATCTACCACTGAAAAAATGAACTGCCAAACCATGAAATACCATGGAGGAGACATAAATGCATATTGTTATGTGAAAGAAACCAATCTTTAAGGGATACACATTGTGTGAGTCTAGGCATGTGACAGTCTGAAAAAGATGAAGCAACAGAGACAGGAAAATGATCCATCCTTTCTCATGGCTAGTAGAAGGAGGATAGAGCACAAAGGCTCTTCTAGAGCAGTGAAACAGCGCTACACCACCTTGCCCTGGGCAACACATGTCATCAAAAATGTATGCAAATCCATAAGACGTCCAACACCAAGAGTGGACCAGACGCTGACAAGGGGCTTTGGCCAACAATGAGGTGCTAATGTAGATTCGCCAGCTGCAGCAAATGCACCACTCTGTGAGGGAAGGCCAGTGATGGCAGCAAGGTGCATGCTGTCAGGAAGGCTATCTGGGATGGCATCGCTGTCATTTTGTCCGTATCACCTCATTGACCACCCAAAGAAGCTTCCCTCACCTCACACATCTTCATCTCTACCCTAGTTCCCTATAATATCATAAAACCCAGCATCAAATGACATATTTTAGCTTCACTGTGATGTCAACAATAGCATTCATTGTTTATATTGTGTGTCATCATGATAAATAGGCCGAGTTTCATCATCGGGGTTTCTATCTGGGAATGAAACTCTAGGGTTCCACTAGGCAGACCCCTGCGTACTCCATAACATGGTGAGATCCTACTTGAGGATGAAATTAATTACATGGTGACTTTTTCCATTTTTATTTCTGATTGCATATTCTTCCTGAAGAACTACAGGAAAGTCATAGATGAGTAAGCCCTGGGAGAGTAATCCATGCTTTCCACAAGCAAGTGTTATTAATTATATTTGGAAGTATAACCCTTAGCAAGCAAGACATTCACCACTAAACCCAAATGTTTTCTCCTTGAATAGGAGCATACTCTTCCATAGTCGGATCCACTATTCCTGAGGTTTTTGCTACTCAGGCCTCGGTTGATGCTCCCTCCCTTTGCATTTTGAAAAAGGATGTCAATAACTCACCCCAAAGACAGAGAATAATCACTACCTGTTTTACCACTGTAACATACTCCCACCATCTTGGCCTTTTGGGAAATGTGCTTACATCAGAAACTGCTTTATTTTCACTCTTGGAAACCTCAGAGAAATAACCTAATATTGGGTTAGCAGTTATTTGTATCTGAAGACTGATCAGCAGAATCTAAGATTACCAATCCTGGTGTCTCTCTCCCTATGTAATCCCTTCCCCTGGGTGGAGTTTGTAAGTAGGATGAGATTTGATCCCCTAGTGGGGCTACATTATATGGCCTTGGTGATTAGAATTCAACTGATATTATGAAAGTCCCTAAGTTGGCTTTGAATTAATCAAAGGGGGAGTTTCCTGGGTTGGCTTGCATTAGTCAGAGAGCCCTTTAAAAGAAGATCAGGAAGTCACTGATTCAAAGCAGAAAACACACTCTCTTTTTGGCTGTCAAGAAGCAAACTGTCATGCATGGAGAGGGCGCACAGCTGAGAAGAGCAACAGCCTCTGGGAACGCAAGGCCTGCGCTGTCCAGTCACAGGGAACCGAGTCCCGCCATCAGCCAGCAGGCAGACCCCATGCTCAGATGAGCTCTGCATCCTCACCAGCCCTTGATCCCACACTGCTGAGGCTCTGAGCCAACCTCCGCCTAAAGCCTGGCCCACATACACTCCAAGATGATAAATGTGTCTCGCTGTAAGCCTGGAGATGTTTGCTAATTTGTTATGCAGCAACATAAAACAAATATCATAATTCATGTAGAACTAACCTATAGCCTGAGGGTCATGTCTGCCTTCCGTGTAACTACCTGACATGTAGCTATATGTGGCACAGGGCACCTCTGTCTCTTTTAATAAAAACTCACATTCTACAGAGCTACTCAAGCAACCGGAAATCAATGAGAAAGCCTAATAACCAATAATGGCGACTGCACTGAGGTCACAACGCCTGCTGCAATCAGAAATCTCTATGGGAGAGAGAAGGGCATAATGAGTATCTGCCTTCATGTTGTGCCCACAGACCACAGACCCGGGAATGGATGGTCACCAGTTGGCAGAAAGGCAAACTACAAATGGATTTAACAGTTGTTTTTCCATGGAGTTTGGAAGCTTCTCTGCCACTCGGAGAACATTTTCCTGCAGCTGGTTTATTTGTCTGGGATTTGTGGCACAGGGCTGGCTACAGAATGGACTTCAGCAGGAAGACCTTGGTGGTGATGGGTGCATACTTTCAAAATAGAAAGGGAGAGAAAAGCCATCTGCTTGGTGGGTCAAGCAATGTGTCAATTACTTACTGGTGCATAGTGGATGTCTGCATAACTTAGCAGTACAAAACAGTAAAAATGTATAACTTCTGTGGGTTGTGAAATCTAGCGTGGTTTAGCTGGATGGGTCCAACTCAGGGTCTTCCGCGATTTTGCAGTCAAAGTAGAACAGGGCTCCTGTGATCTGAAATGTTTGAGACTTGGATTCTAAGCTGAGTAACAGCTGTCTGCAAGAGGCTTCCTTTGTGGTTTCCCCGGTAACACTGCCCACAAAATGACAGCAGCTGGCCTCCAAAGATCAATTTATGTAGGGGGAGGCACAGTAGGAGAAGGAAGGATAGGAGAGGAATCAGAAGGAGGCCACAGCTTATTTTTTTTTCTCATCTTAACAGTGATAAACTGGCCACATCCAATTATCACAAAGGCAAACTCTATTATAATATGCAAAGGGACAAATTTGCAAACGTTAAAAGAAATCCAGGAGCTAGAGAACATCTTTGAAGCTGTATAAAACAAATGGAGAATTTGGTCTAACATTTGAATCTTTTTTTTTTAGGGGGGGGAGGGTCTACAGCGTGTTCAGGATCTCACTACAAGATCCGACTCATAGTTATTCTCCTGTCTATAGACTAGCAAGTCTCAATTTCCGTCTCAGCATGCCCCGGGGGTGGGGCCAGCACAGCAGGCCCAGGGATCAAATCCCCAGCCCCTGGGCCTGTTTGTAGGCTCTTTAACACAATGCTGAGCTATTTGTCCAGCTCTCTAATATTTGAATCTTGCCCCTATGATCCCTGTGACCTGTCACTCCTCCAAAAATTAGAACACATTTCACATATCTAAGATAGAAAGTTCTTTGTAGGGTAGGAACATTGGGAAGCTCACCATCTTGGAGTGACACCTCCAGACACGACCACCACCTTCCTAGCTTCTCTTGCCTTGGCTGCTGTTTTCTCCCCCCTTCACAACGCTCACACTATTTTCTCATGGACCTTTCTTGGGTGGGAGGTATAACCTGACCCTCACAACCAATGGCCGTAATTATTCTCACCAACTTCTTGGACGTTTATGTCCTCCTTTTTCAATATCTAAAAACATCTAGATAAATATTGCTGGCTTACCATGGGTTCTGTACAAATCAACCTTATCATGCCTTTGGAAAACACAGCCCAGAGAATCAAAGGAAAGATGTGAATCATTGTATGTCACAGAAGAACTCTTAGAATGTGTGTAAACTCTTAGGGAAATCTGCAGGGAAAGATCACTCTTGAATGAGTGGGGTCAGGGTCAGAAAGCAAGGGGAAAAAAAAAAGTTCTGAGATTAAGGATACTCCCAAGATTATTTTAAGAGGCATATACAATCTGAGACAATTATACATTGTCTTCTTTGCCTCTAGAATGAGACTTGGAAGAAAATTAACCAAAATGCCAATATGGCCTCCTGTCCTCAGAAACTGCTCCAAGGTCTTCCCAGTGTCAAATTCATTTGCTGGGCCTAATCCAGCCCTACTCCTGCTTGGCTTCTAGTGAACTCTGCTTCCACCACTGGGATGGGATGACTCCAACAGAAAGGTGATTTGAGAGCAAACTCCAGCTTTGGAATAGAATGGTAAAATGCACACGAAGAGAAAGTGGCCTCCTTTAGTGATTCCACAGGCTGGCTCCCTGCATAGTAAGGATTTCCAAGTCAGTCTGATTTATGTAAGGGTCCTTCCTCAGAGCTAAGGTGAAGGCCTCATCTGCCAGGTTTCCTGAACCTGCTTGGCCTTAAGTGCCTTCTAAGCAACAGTTTAAGTGACAGTGTTGTTCTCTGAGAATGACTTTACTGGTCCTTGTAAAGTAATACTTCCTTTCATGGAAATAGGAAAAGTTCTCTAAAAAACAGAGTATCAATGTGGAACAATTCTTATAACAAAAACAATTTGTGGGGGTGGTCTTGTTTTGTTTTACTTTATTATAATGCACAAAAGTTCAGATTTTTAAGAACAATATTTTTAAATGTTTCAAATTCATAGATGGTTTCTCCAAAACAAAATTCTATATCTGGATGGTATCCATACTTTAGTCTACCCTAAAAAAAATTTTAAAAAAAGATGTTGTGACAAATATCTCTTGAAATAGACTTGAGTCTGTTGTTTTCCACTTTGAAATAGCTTCTTACAGTTGAATCAATATTGCACGTGTCCTTTCCAGAGCAGAAAAAGCGAAATTTCCACTTTTAGTGCTTGCTACAATGATACACAGACATGTGGCCAATGCAAAAATAAATAAATAAGCAAAACAAAACCCTGCTGTGCTGTGTTTAGATCTGACCCGTCAAGGTCAAGCTCTAGGAAACAGCTTGAATCATTAGCCCAGTGTGTTCATTGTGGACTGATCCACTGGTGTGTTCGTAACTAACTGTGCCATCAGTAGGTGAGTCCTGGCTCAAGAGAAGATCCCCTGAGGAGATGCCTTGTAGGGTGAGTCGCTCACCCAGCTGCTCCCTTCCGTCTCTGCTTCCTGGCCACCATGACAAGAGCAGCTTCGCCCTGTGATAGACCCTTCCATTTGGCATTTCCTCCTTGGTGCCACCAACGCATGGGCTGAATGCACTAAAAACCATGAGCCAAAAAAATTTCATCCCCTTTAAATTGTGGGTATCAGGGACTCGGTCCCAGGGCTGGGAAGATGCCTAACACATGCTGCTTCCACCCTTTCCCAGCACCAAGCCCAGGCCTCACCATGGTCTCCTGGGCTGTTACCCCGGAGGTGGTGAGTGGCACCATCAATTGTTGGGTCAAGCACAGAGATACATACCTCGGATCCTCCCTCAAGACAGCCCCACCTAAGATGAGAATAGCAAGCTAGTACCCTCAGCTATCTACTCAGTCACGTCTCTAGTTTTGAGTTCCGATACATTTCTTGGGGTGGAAGCAAGCAGCAAATGGAAAATCTTTTCTCTGAAACTCTGCAACTTCTTATTATACTGGCACAAGCTGTCTGAGTCCAATACATCAGAGTCCAATACATCCTCTGCCCACCCTGCTTCTTACTGGTTGTGGTCTTTGAAAACCTTTGACTCTTCCTGGCAGTACTCTACTGTCTGCTTCCTGGGGTCTCAACTAGCATGTTAGAATCAAATGTGGACTGAAACTGACGCAGATGGTAAGGTGAGATGTGGGGCTGTGTCACTCACTGACACATTCCAGGTGACATGTGGGGCACAGACAATCCACAGGAAAAGATGGCATCAGAAGCTGGAACATTCACTAGCAGCGATTTGAGAGAATATTTTGAAGGAAAGGCATGTCCTAGCAGTTGCAAGGGCTTAATTTTTTTTTAAAGTGGAGCAAAGGAAAGCAATGCCTACTGGGACAATAGCATTAGCTCATTATTAAGTGGCTCTGATGTCCTGCAAAGGGCCTATGAGACATGAAGGGACTGAAAATAAGTGTGAAGACCAGGGGAAACGTGAGATCCTACATGGGCCTTTTCCTATGTCACAGAAGAGCAGAAGAAGCCGAAGTACAAGCTCAGGATTTAAGAGTAAAAGACAGAGGTCTTCAAGCCTGAATGTTCAGCCAGAAAGCAGAGCTGCTGAGACAACCTGGGTGTCCAGATGCAGAGGGCGAGGTGGTTGGTCCTAGAGGTCTCCACTCTCCTGACTGCTCTGAGCAGTCGTGCTCCTAGCACTTGTCGTGGTCCCTCCTCCTCCCTACTATGAGGTCCCTATGTGGGGCAGGATGCCCCAGAGACCTGATACTCAGAACACCAGAGACAGAACTTACTGTCGACTCCTTTCTTAACTGCTTGGTCATAACTTGGGATCAATTAACACAGCTTGAGATATGCAGGGCCTGAGAAGAGGAGAAGGAATGGTACATGAAAAGGCCTGCAAAAATGAGCCAAAATACACTGACAGGAGCCACAGAAGTAAAAGAGGGCCTGAGTTCTGGAATACATGATCAAAGAGGCAGGAACATAGGAGAGTAAGGAAGAGATTATTGGCTCAGGGAGAAAATACTCACTTGGGATATAAGATTTACACCTTGACAAAAACTTTCAAAGCACAGTATAAATCACTGCCAGAGTAAGCCTTAGGAGGCTATATCAAAAATGTTGCATCATACCGTAGCCTGGAGTTATGATGCCTAAATTTCCACGAAGAGTGTGGCAGAAAGAAGTAGACAGACATGGTGTACAGCATTGGACTTATAATTAACAATGAGAGTTGCTAAGTACATGTTTTAATTTTTAAGTAATGTAGATTCAAATATTGCTAATCAATTTTTAGTATTCTTACCACAGTTTTTAAAAAATGAATAAAAACCTAATTAGTTTGAAAAAGAATAAAAGAGAAGTCTCAGGAAAGTAAACATAGCTGCAAGGAACGTGCAATTATGAGTCCAAAGACTCATTAGAAAACTCAGGCTTCTCATAGGGATATATGTGTGCCTATGTTGATAGCAGCTCAGTTTGTGATAGTCAAATCTTGGAAACAACCAAAATGCCTGTCACATGAGAAATGGATGAAAAAGATGTGGTATTTTTACACAATGGAGTATTATTCAGCTATTAAGAATGATAAACTTGAAGACTTTATATTGAAGTGGATGCCACTTAAACATATACTCATAAGTGAAATAAACCAGACAAACATGTGTAAATATCGTATACTTTCCCTAGTATAAGAATTCAGAAGAAGAAATAAAAACAGAAAGGTATAATACAAGTAAAAGGAAAGCAGGATCTCGAGGACTAACTAATCAAGAGAGGGAAAGGAGAAGAGCTAGGAGACATGAATAAGTCAACTTATACAGTTATATGTAGAAGATGGGCAAGGCAATGATCCTGAGAATCTCCAGAAGATTTTTGAATCTAACAGTTAATTGGAAAGATTCTCACTCTGACTAACTATACATACTGATACCTGAGAAATAAGCAACTGCACTGAAGATGGTAATCTGTAATAGTAGTTTCATGCTTGGAGTGCCTGTCATTCTGGTCTTCTGAATATGGGCTGCTTGTCATGACATGCCAGTTACTGCTGTGCT
>NW_004524681.1:8514056-8523782 GCF_000260255.1 Octodon degus
TGTTCAAAAAGAAGGGGGTGGTGAATGAAGGCAAGAGACAGGAAAAAAAATATTGTAGGAATGTCCTGCATCAAGGTTGTATATGGTTAGATTTTTGGACTTATGTGTAAACATAAGAAGTATATAATTCTTTATGCTTATTTTTAAGATATATTCTAATTTTTAAATGTTTTTGTATCATATTCTGTAGGGACTTAAAGTTCAACATATCAATGCTTGATGAAAAATACCTGTTCCATGTTATGCCTAAGATATTTGATATCCAGACAAATAGTGAGGTTAAGCTTAACAGCCTAAGTTGTATGGTAATAACAATAAGCTTGTCTTCTGGATGGTTAAAAACCTAAGTTTGCAGACCAAAATTAGAGAAAAACGAGGGCTGCAAGGAAAGCCAACATTTTGGCCCTAGCCTTCCAAAGTCAATTAAGACTCAGGACATATGAGAACTTGTACTGTAACACCATGTAACTCAGTAGTGTCCCAAATTTTCCGATCAAGGAGATCATGGGGCCAAAGGGGAAAGTGATCGAGGATGTAGAGTGTGACTAAGGAGAGTCACATGGAGAGAAAACATTCTCTCTGGCTTTCACAGAGAACGCTTTGGCTAAGCAATGGCAGTGACTCATCCACATGGCTGACACTGACAAAGGTTCTACAATCTGAGGTACAGGATCTCAGGAAAAATCCTGAGGGGATTTCACTGATCTTATCAGACCCAAAAGCTACAACTCTTGTTGCATAGGTCCTGCTTTACCTTGGTCTTAACCATCTAGCAGAGAAATATAAAAATGAAATATAAGAAGTAAAGCCATGCTGTTATGTTGAGCTTCAGGGGACTCAGGTCAACAATTTCTGACATTGCCAGTGAAGCAGAAGACCCAATACTATTATGGGCTACTGGACTCTTTTAGAATATTTTGCTGAGTTTACACACCTATTCAAATAACGGAACTTAACCAAAAAAGGGTATACAGGTGAATGTCCATTTTGTATCTGTGTATTCAAAGTGATTAGGATAGATATATAGTTACATTCTCTTAATGAATAGAGGGATTTGTCCTAATGGTGTTTGTAAATAGGATATCATGTCCGCATCTTGTACAGCAATTAACCACTGGGAAGAATGTATGTAATGTGTTAATTATTGAAACTGTCCTACCAATTTGATTTGAAACTGTCTCATTGCTATTTGTTTATCAATAAAATTATGGGGAAAAAAACAATTTCTGACATTCCCAGTCAAGCGGAAGACCCAAAACTATTATGGGCTACTGGACTCTTTTAGACTATTTTGCTGAGTTTACACACCTATAATATTTAAATGATGGAACTAAACAAAAAAAGTAGATACAGATGAATGTCCATTTTGTATCTGTGTATTCAAAGTGGTTAGGATAGATATATAGTTACATTCTCTTAATGAATAGAGGGATTTGTTCTAATGGTGTTTGTAAATAGGATATCATGTCCACATCATGTACAGCAATTAACACAAGAATGTATGCAATGTGTTAATTATTGAAACTGTGTTACCAATTTGGTTTGAAACTGTCTCATTGCTATTTGTTTCTCAATAAAATTATGGGAAAAAATAAAATAGAGAAAAAATCTGAAAAAAAAAAAAACCTTATGCTTCACAAGAAGGCTTTTAGGATACACTCTTCACCAAGGCCACCAGAAATGCATTAAGAGGAGACACTAGTATCACTGTTAAGTTCAGCCAGACCTGACAATAAGAGAGGTTGTCACAGAGTTTGCTTATTGATTACACTGAGGGAAAGATGGTCCTGAAGCAATACAGGTTTGCTGGCAGTACGTTAACACATAGACATTACGGCATTTCACATGGCATTTCAATGACAATAAGTAACCTCCAAGTGACAGCCAAGAGGGCTTGACCCACGGAGAGCTGTGGAGATGAGTAATGGGACGTGGTTTTTGCTATTTAGATCTAAAATGGTCCTTGAAAGTGTCATGTGCTCATTCTGAATGGCGATTGGATCATTCTACTCATCAGTGGATTAGCGAATTCGCCCAATGATAATAGCTGATTAAATGTGCTGTGGGGAGGCAGGGTCTGGCTGGAGGAAGTAGACATTCCGGGGCACAATCTGGAAGGGTATGCTGTACTCCAGTTCCAGCTTCCTCCCTGTGTCTCCGGTTGTCTTGTGCTCGCTCTGCTTTCTGGTTGCAGTAGGTTGGGCAGTTTTCTTCTGCATGCCCTTCTTCCACCATGAGATCTCAGCCCTGCAGCCCCAAACTGAAACTTGTGAAACCATGAACTGAAATACAGCTCTCCTTCTTTAAGTTGTGGTGCCGGGCATTCTGTGCAAGCCATGGAAAAGTGACTAATACAGTTTCTAGAGGGAAAATGGGTGGACACCCAGTGAGGGTGTTACATGAGAAAATATATTATCACAAGCAAGCAAGAAAGAATGATCAGGAAGCCAAGAAAGATCACACAGCCTCTTCCATAAAAATTTAAAATCCTTTGTCTGATTTCCGATTTAAGTCAGTTTTCAGACTGAACTCATAGTCAAATGACAAAAGCAAGCTCAAGGTCACAAAGGGCCCTGAAGTATTACAGTAAATAAATACCAAAATGGTCCCCCTGGTCTTTTTCCAAAGAGACAAATTCCACTCACTCAGGTAACTGTACATTGAGGAAAGAATATTTTGACAATTTAGATATATGCTGTGGTCCTTATAATGTCTCAAATGCCCAAGGACCTTCAAGATTACTATGGTCTCCAATTATAATGGAGGGACAGATGGGACAGGAAATAAGTGGATTCCTAGAAAAGGTTCATCTTACAAGTAATATAATGGATAAATCAACATAGTTGGTGGTTGTTTCCTTAGTCACCTTCTGCAAAATTTAAAATAAAAGCAAAATGTGGTAGCATATGTATGTAACCCTGGCACTCAGGAGGCCCAGGCAGGAGATTCAGCATGAGTTCAAGGCCAGCCAAATTGCAGAGCGAAGCCCCGTCTCCAGATAGGTAAGAAAGATAATTGTACTAATAATTTCTATTAGTTCACTGCAAAAACAGTTAGTGCATATATTGTTTCATCCATTTTGCATGCCTACGCTTGGTGACTTGAGCAACTGTTTTGAAGCTAACAATATGCGATATTATATAGTAATTATTATTAATTTTCTATCATCTTATTTTGAAATTCTGATTTTTTGACCATTTTATATTCTCCTTTAAAAATGATGAAAAGAAAATTAAAAACAAAATACTTGGTAACTAAAAGAGCGCTCACGTTGCACGTGGGTCTTTCTTTCTATGAGAGCTTTGGCCATTTGGTTACACTGGACATTTGTGAAACTGCCCCCTTCCAACTTTCTGGAAAAAAATGCACCACCAAGTGTGATAGCACATTTCATGAAGTAGCGGTGGTGAAGATTGCTGTCAGAATTACAGATGAAAGAATTCACGGCTAGCAGTTTTAGCAGTATATTCCTAACTTATGTTCCCCACTATGCCCACTGCAGGTACAGTTGGATCCTTCAGCCTACAGGGATTCCAGTGGCCGTACAACCTAGAAATCCCAGTTCTGGGCCCGTATCTAAAGGATTTGAAATGAGTATGTTGAAGAAACTGGGAGGGAGGATATTGGCCAAAATGTACCCTATTTTGATTAAATAAGAGCAGTGCATTTTGAAAGATGTGTTGCACAGTTTGGTGACTATGATTAGTAGTAACATATGCTTCAAAATTGTGAAGATGAACAAAAGGTGTGATATATACCAAATGGAACACTACTCAGCCACAAAAATACTAAGCCCTCTCATCCGTGATAACGTGGAGAGGACAGGGGATCATTATGTAAGTGAATAAACCAGGCACAGAAAGACAAGCAATAGATAATCTCACTCATGTCTGGAATATAAAGTTTATCTCATAGAAGTTGAGAGCATGATTGATTACTGGAAGTCGGAGGAAAATTGCTCAACGGGTACTAACTTATAGCTAGATAGGAGCAAGAAGCTCCAATGTGGGAACAACAGGTGTGTTCTACACTTCAAAAAGTTAGAAGAGAGGACTTGGAAATATGTTTTCCACAAAGAAATGATAAGTGTGAAAAAAAATATATATATATACACAGGATAGCTTGGATACTAGTATGACTGATTACTACTTGTCTATTGAAAGGAACAGTTAATGCCTAAATTTTTTTCTTCGTTTTAATTTTTTGACCAGGTTTGCATGTTTTTATCCGGTAATCTGAATAACTAATTTGAAGGTAATGATATGCACTGAGACAATTCCTATTATTTGGTTAAGTGAAATTTTGTATTGTTTCTACTTCTTTACTATTTTTTATTCTCCATAGAAAACAAAAAATAAATGCTAAATGTTTGAGTATGTGGACAAGTCTAACTTGGCTGCATCATTTCATAATAGAGATAAATAACTTCTCGTGGCAACCCGTAAGTATGTGCAGCATGTACATTTTTACGTTGTACTTTATTTTTTTTATTGATTTTTTTTTTAAGTACCAGGGATTGAACTCAGGTCCTTGCACTTGCCAGGGAAGTGCTTATTCCACTGAGCCATCTCCCCAACGTTGTAGTTTAAAAGTTACTAGTTGATTTAAAATTAAAGCCACCCTGAAGCTTCTCTTTAAAAATTAAGAGCATATATTTCAAATGCTTTTACTCAAAAACGTAAAGAATTTAAAATGACAGACATATTAGCTTGATTGAATCATTTTTCATCTAATACACATATTGTAACATCAGTTGCCCTCAAAATACATACAGTTGCGATTTTTCTCACACAATAAATTTTTTGAAAGACAAAAATTGGTTTAAGATTCAAGAGTTTCCTGAGATCTTGAGATGTAAATAACTCCTAAACAGTTAGGCCTCAATTTCACTGTCTCCCTAGTGCAAGCAGACCTACTCAGAGGTTCGGAAGCTTTTTTCACTTTTTTGCTTCATTTTCCTGGTGGCTCTCTGGAATTCTGAAATGGAGAACTGAACATCTCGTTTGCAACCCTCTGCATGAACTGAGAATTCAGCCTACATTTCTTGTAGCCTTCTTTTTTGACACCCACCACCTTAATTTCCTAAACTGAAATCCTCATAGACAATTGCCTTCAAACATGGCAAATAAGTACATGAGACCAAGAAGTAAATCAGTATTTGATTCCATTTTATCTTTTTAATTCATACTTAAACTTCCATTCTTACTGTCCCTGCTTTAGTTCAGCCTCTAAGTATCTGATCTGCTTCAACAGTCTTCAGATTAGTCTCTGTCCTTTCCAATACGGCTTCCCCAGAGAGCCAGGTGATCTTTCTAAACTTAATTCACTTTTGTCTTGGTTGACAATATAACTTTCTGTTACTGGCTCAAGTAAATACTGACAATCTCTGTGAGGTATTAGGGAAGAGGGCAATTCTGTAGCATTGAATCAGACAAGCTATCATCACTAATCCAGCAGGTCTTGAGTTTTTACAAAGTAATTATCCATGCTTGATATAAAATACAAAAAGATATTTAATTCGGAGAGCTATGTGTCATGTACTTTCCCTTGCTAAGAATCTCAAGATCCTCAAACTTATATACAAGAAGTAACTGTCAGTGTTGGCTTATTTTAGTCATAGTCATGTGTAGTGAGGCAATTTGATCTGTATTTTAACTGTAAACTGAGACAGGCATTGGATATCTACACAGAGACACAAAGCCATTGATTTGTATTTTCTGAACCACCCATAGTCTATAAGATTGGAAATCTCAAATTTGCTGAACAAAATAGTGGATAACACATTTTACTGAAGAACAAAGAAGAATAAATTAATCTCTACGTTCTTCTGGATGAGCAAATTGTTTAAGGAAAAAGTGATGCTGTTATCCACAGAGAGTAGGCCTTTGAGCTATGTCTTACAACCATAAGACTGTTAAGCTATCCAAAGTATAGTTGGAAACAAACAATAAAAGTACTGAATAGAGTGCATGGAGCCCTATTGGATATAACATTGCTAAGAACTTACAATGTAGACTTGCTGATAACATTGAAAATTTGGTTCCTGTCCAAAAGGTATAATGCCATACCTGATGGTATAATTGCCATAAAGAAGGATAAAGGTCATCCAGCTATATGAAGCCTAAATAATAAAACAAAGGTGATACCATCATAGGTACTGAAGATTTATATGGGTATGATTTATATATAGAACAGGTGGAAAGTATGCCACGTGGATCAGGTGACACTGGCACCATGAGTATGTCTAATAGCATCAAGGGAGTCATGGGCAAACTGGACCAGGACGTAAGTTCCATAACAAAAGTGCCATGAAAAGATTCCCTTATCTTACCTCAGACACTGAATACAAAAGCGATAACAACTACCTACAGAAGTACAGTCTCTGGAGATTTTCAAAAGAGAAGTGATCCAAATTGCCCTTAGATTTGAGAAAGGTGGGGAAAATGCAAAAAGGCTGAGTGAGAAGACTAAAGAACAAACAGCTTTTTAAAGTACTGCTAAGGGACTCATGAAGATGATTCGCAACCCCTGAGATAGCTCGCTTCAACCTCCCGGTAAGTAATCTACAAAGGCACACAGTCCACTTGGGATAGAAGCCACCAGCTTGGAATCAGATGCATGTCCTACCACACACACACACACACACACACACACACACACACACACACACACACCATCTGCCCTTAGTTGATATACAGAAAGTTATATAACAAGATCATGAAGCATCTGCCTCTCCACTAGCTTCCAAAAGCATTATCTACAAGCAAAGCACTTTGTCACTCTTGATCCCTACCAGTTCATCTTTCTTTTTTTTTTTTTTTTTTTTTTTTTTTGTGTGTGTGGCCAGCTCAGCCCACCAGGGGGCGGGGCTGACTGGCATGTGGTGCTGGGGGATTGAACCGCGGTCCATGTGCTCTGCCAAGCTTGTTCTAAGTAGTTGCTCTAGACCACTGAGCCATCCCACCAGCCCAGTTCATCTTTCTATAAGTCTGTAAAAACTATAATTCCAAGAATATAATAGCCCATGAAATGGAATTGTTGGAACCCACCCACAAAACTATAACCCCAAAATTTTCCACCAGGTGGGGTTTTTTTAAACCATTTTTGCCCACAGTGTTCTAGTTGATATTCATCTGAATATTAAAGAGTCCCAGAGTCCCGTGGTGTGGGTAGAGTAAAACATTTCCAGAAAGACTGAAGAGGTAAAGACAAAACATTTCCAGAAAGACTAAAGAGGTAAAGACAAAGCGCAGAAACACTAATGACCAGGCAGGGAAGCTATATAAGGCAGCTTCCTTCCCAGCTCTCATCCTGAAAAGAGGGTTTCAGGAAGCTAAGTAAAACTCACACAGCACATTTAAATGCATCCTTAGTCAAGAAAGGCTCATATTGGTTTTCTTCTCTCTAATCATTGAAAAGAATACTGAAAGAAAGGCATATCATTATAACCCCAAGAGAAGTAAACCTCCTAAGAAATTACTTTCTACAAAACTTAGAGAATTATTTTAGGGAAAAAATGCTTGTCATGCTCACTGAAATGCATGAAAATGCAGTCCTTAGGGAGCGGGAACAAAAAGTTATAAGAAATACAATATGTGAGATGCGAAAAAAAGAATTGAAAAAACTTAGAATATGGTAGAATAATTTGAATCTGCATTAGGAAGAGAAGAGAATAGCATTCATCCTGCAGATAATAGAATCGGTGAGATAGAAGACACCCTGATAAGCTCTTCCCAGAGGCACAGAAATGGGGTCAAAGTAAATGTCAAGGTGAGGGGAAAAATTAGATGTCCATTTTTTGTTTCCCGTGTATATAATTGCACATCTTCGAGGATAATAATAAAACAATCAGAGCAATAGAAAACCAAAGACTAAAAACTTTCCTGAGATAAAAACCTTCATATGGAATATAAAATGGTCTCTAAATTCTATATAAAAATAAAAGACCATAGTTGGAGATAGTCCAGCACAATTTTAAACTGCAAAGCATTGGACAACTGTGAGACAAAAAGGAAATGTTATTTAAGATAAATACTGGTTTTATTTACTTATTTTATTGGCTATATTCTACTTAAATTTGAGAATGTTTTATAGTAAGTAAGAGGTTTATTTAACAATTTGAGTTTTTAGAGGGGGTAGTCGTGATAGCCTTCTATAAGTCAACCTCAAAATTTGCATACATGTGGTATAAATTTCAAATGTAAGAAAGTCAAATAAGAAATTAATCCTGATAAATTCACCCAAATAGTAATCAGAAGTAATGCAGAAAATACGTGAAGGTTCTAGGAAATGAGATGAAACTGTTCGATCATAAGGCTAGGAAGGGTAAAGTTGACAGGCAGATGGTCCTCCATTTGGACCCTTACAGGAAAACTACATAATCAAGAGAGTATGGTATTGACAAAAGAACAGAGAAATTAATGAAACAGAAGAAAGAAACCAGAAACAGACACAAGTAAATATAGCCAACTGATTTTTGACAAAAAATCAAGGCAATACAATGAAGCAAACATGGATGTATCAAGAAATGTGCTGGAACAACCAGACATCCACATACAAAAGAATAAATATAGACAAACAGCTTACTCTTCACAATTATTAACTCAAAATGGATCACAGACACAAATCTAGGATAACAAACAATAAGGTTCCCAGATAACCCAGGAGAATACCTAGATGCCTCGGGAGTTGCAACTGGCCTTGTAGCTACAACACTAAAACCTGAATGATGGAGGAAATAATAAGATGCACTTCATTAAAACTTTATAATATTGCTTTATAAAAGATACTGTGATGGCAACTGAAAAACAAGGTAAAGATTGGGAGAACATATTTCTAAAAGACATATCTGGTAACAGACTGATATCTGAAATATACTAAAGACTCTTCAAACTGAACAGGAAAACAAACAATATAATCAAAATATAGGCTGAAGACACTAGCAGACACTTCACCAAACAAGATAGATGACAAATATGAATATGAAAAGATGTCCCACATCACAAGCTATATTAATATATACATTTAAAGTTCATACTTAGGAATCAATCTTACAAAGAAAATGAAAGATTAGTACAGTGAAAATTGTACTACTCTGAAAAAAAGAGATCAAAGAGGATTTCAGAAAATGGAAAAATATTCCTTTCTTGTGGATAGGAAGAACCAACACTGGAAAACTCGCAAACTCCACTGACCATACTCTCAAAACTTTTATAGAGACTTAATGCCATCTTGATCAAAATACCATTAGCATACCTCACAGATCTAGAGAAAACACTCCTAAAATTCTTCTGGAACCAGTAGAGACCTAGAACAGCAAAGACAATCTGAGCAACAAATGAAAGGAAAAGCAAGAGGCATCATGATCCCTGACTTGAAATTATACTAAAAAGCTACTGTAGGGCCACCCTGATAGCTCAGCAACCTCAGCACCTGCTTAGGCAGAGCACAGCAGCCGAGGTTAGATCCCTGGCATGCCACACTGGCCCTGCCCCGGGGCATGCTGAGATGGCAATTGAGATGGAGCCTGGTGGTGTGTACCTGCAATCCCAGCTTTTGGGAGGCTGAAAGTAGGAGAATCACTATGAGTCTAATCTACATAGTGCGATCCTGTAGACCATGTGGACCCTACCCTAAATACAGAAAAGAAAAAAAAGGAAAATGTTGGGCCTGGGAGATAGCTCATAACAAGAAGTACATGTTTAGAAGTACATATTTTTTAAGGGT
>NW_004524681.1:8523882-8524741 GCF_000260255.1 Octodon degus
CCTGGCATGCTCAAGGACCCGGGTTTGATCCCTGACACTACATGCCATGCTGGCCCTGCACTGTGCTGGCCACCAAGGCCAGGCGTGATGGTTCACACCTGTAATCCCAGGGCTCAGGAGGCTGAGACAGGAAGATCACTATAAGTCCACATGTACCAAATAAATAAATAAATCCTTTTTAAAAAAGAAAGAAAAAATACAGAAAAAAAACTACTTTGATAAAATCAGCATAGTACTGGCAAAAAAAAAAGAACCAAAGATGAGTGGAACAGATTAGAAGATGCAGACACAACTACAAGCACAGGGACTGGGGAGATGGCTCAATAGAACAAGCGTTTACCTGGCAAGTGCAAGGGTCTGAGTTCAATCCCTGATTCCACCAAAAAAAAACTATAAGCACACTCAGCTACCTTGTCTTTGACAAAGGAGCCCAACATGCTCACTGTAAGAAAGAGAGCCTCTTTAAGATATGGTGCTGGAAAAACTGACTTTTCACATGCCAAAGGCTAAAATTAGACCCATGCCTATCGCCATGCACAAAACTGGGTTCAAATGGGTCAAAGAGCTAAATATTAACGCTGAAATATTAAATTTTCCAGAGGAGAAAGTAGGTATAAGTCTTAAAGGCACACAGGTGAGTAGAGAGTTCACAAACAAAAACCAAACTGCATGGTAAATACTTCAAAGAATCAATAATCGAGATCTCATCTTTTTGAAAAGTTTCTGCATGTTAAAAGAAATCACAACCAGAATAAAAAGACAGGTCACAAATTGGGAAAAAAAAGTATAGCCAACTGTCCCTCAGATAAAGAACTTCTGAGACCCAGTCCTAGCCCAGGTCCGGTGAGTGTGTGGAGAG
>NW_004524681.1:8532481-8549840 GCF_000260255.1 Octodon degus
AGAAGAATATATGCAGTGTATTATTTGTTGAAACTGTACTTTCGATTTGATTTGAAACTGTCTCATTGCTATATGTTTATCAGTAAAACTTTGAAAAGAAAAAAAAAACAAAGAAGAAATGTAACTAAAAAAAAAAGATAAAGAACTTCTATCTAGAACATATAATGAATTTTAAAAACTCAGCCCCCCCCCCAATTCAAAGACCCAATCCAAACACTGGCATCTGAGATGAATATACACTTCACAAGGGATGAAATACAAAGAATAAATATATGAAAAAATGTGCAACATCATTGCTCATTCAGAAGATGCAAAGTAAACAACACTAAGACTCCACCTTACCCTAGAAAGAATGACTATTGTCAAGACATCAAATAGTAACAAATGGTGGAGGGGCTATGGGGAAAAAAGGAATCCTTCTCCACTGTTGGTAGGAGTGCAGGCTGGTACAACCGTTAAGGAAATCAGTGTGGGTTTTCCTCAAAAAGCTATGGTTAGAAGTCCCATTCAACCCAGGTATTCCTCTCCTAGGGAGATACTATGAAAGGGAAAGAATCTGTTCAAAGGGAAGAAGAAATTAGGATGAGGAAAAGGGATAAAAGAAGTTTTTCCTTCTTTCCTAGATAGATAGAGATAGATGTAGATGTAGATATATAAAGATACTTGGAGGGATAGAATAGCTTTGATAATTGTATGGCTGATTTCTGCTGGTCTATTGAAAGAAGTTAATGCTTACTTTTTTTTTTCCTTTTTGATTTCTTTTAACTTTTTTTTTTTTTACCAGTTTTGCATGTTTATATCTGGTAATTTAAACAACTAATTTGAAGATAACATTATGCAATACAACCATTGTCAAATTCCCATTATTTTGTTCAGTGAAATTCTGTATTATTTATAATTTCTTAACATTTTGTATTATCTTTAAAAAAAATTTTAAAAACCCTGTAATTTCACTTCTCACCTATGAGAATAGCAAAAATGCAAAAAGTCGACAACACCAAATACCGACAAAAATGTAAAGCGCAAGAACGCTTATTCATTAATGGTAGGGACACGACACGGTGAGGCCTCACTGGAAGAAAATTCATGATTTCTTGTGAAATATACACTTACTGCATGATCCAGTAAGTCTTCTGCCCAATATTTAGTCAATACCTTCAGGAATAGAGCACTAATACTTTCAGGAATAGCGCTCAACCAGACAGGAACTTCTGACATTGTCAATCCTATGGATAACCCACTACTATTTTGGACTACTGGACTATATTGGATTATTTTGCTGAATTCAAGCACCTACAATGTTTAAATGGCAATGGAATACCCATCTGTGACAAAATGAAACCAAAAAAGGGATACAAAGGAAGGACCATTTTATACCTGCATATATAAAATAGGATAGATAGATAGACAGTTACTTTCTCTTAATTCAATGAGAAGAAAGATTTGTACTAATAGTGTTTGGACAGGATATCATGTCTGCATCTGGTACTATAAATAACTACTAGGAAAACAACAATATGCTATGCATTAATTATTGAAACTGTCCTACTGATAGGTTTTGAAACTGTCTCATTGCTATTTGTCTCTCAATAAAATTATTAAAATGAAAAAAAGAAAGACATGGATAAATACCCATTTCCCACCCTGGAGAAACAGCTCTGAGAGACGCACCCCACAAGAGTGAGCCACAGCAGTCTCAACAGGATTGAGCGGGTGGGGCTCATTTGGTAAGACTATCAGAGGAAGAGCAAAACACATGGAATCCCAGTTATGTTTCACATCATATTTGCATAAATTGGGCCAAGTAAAATGTCTAATCTGTAAAAGTCCTTTTATTTTCTACCTAAAATACTGCCCCAAAGATAGTTGGCTTGATAAAAAATGTTCTAGAGGCTCTACACCTAAGACACAAAAAATATGGGACATGAGCACTAAATCTCTAGGATTGTTCCTTTAGATAACAGGTGTTTCAAAGGAAGAGAAACTAAAGAAGTTATTGAACACAACAGAAAATTTCTTACACCCTTGAAAGCCCTGACTGGAAAACTATCCATCCTGGAAAGTCAAAGTCAGTGCGGAAGAATAAACACAAGACACTAAAAGCTACTAAAAAGGAAAACTAAGTTAGCTGCTGCAGAACAGCTTTTAGAAACAACTTAACAATTTGTTAGCTGAGCCTGGCAGTACAGGGCTATCACCCCAGCATTTGGGAAGGCTGAGGCAGGAGGATCCAAGTTCTAGCACAGAAAGGGTACCTCAGTCACCTAGCAAGACACTGTCAATAAAAGAGGGGTAGAGGCTGAGGTGTAGCCAGTGCGCAGTCCTGGGTTTCATGTCTAGTACTGAGAGGAAAGGAAAAAAATAACACAAGTCCAAGAAACAATAGGTCATTAGCTTTTATTTTTTATTATTTCAGTTTATGAGTAAATGTGTGTGGTAAGCATGTCTACATTCCTGCGTGCAGGTGGCCTGTCTGCATGACCCATCCCACTCCCGCCTTCATGCCTCAGGCCTGCTCTCCTCCCTACCTTACATCTTCTCATCTCCTTCCCTCTAAGAAGGACCTAGCCCCCTTCTTCCTGTTATCTCTCTTTTTATTTTGTTGTTTATTTTTACTCTGGGTTCTCACATGAGAGAAACCATGTGATATTTAAACTTGTGTGACTGATTTATTTAGTTCACCTAATACTATGATCTTCAGGGGCATTCAGTTTCCTACAATTAACTTGTTCATGCTGATTAACAGAGTGGTTGGACTAATTCACATTCCCACCAGCAAAGTAGAGTGGAAGAACACATGAGCTCAGAACAACAAGAATGTTAATTAATTCAAGAACATTAATTAGTCCAAGAACATTAAGAATATTAATTAGAAAAATAAAAGCTGTGGCTAGACATAGCGGAGCACACCTGCAATCCTAGTACTCGGGAGGCTGAGGCATAAAGGTTGCCACAAGTTTGAGGCCAGTTTCTGTGCTATCTAGTGAGTTCAAGGCCAGCCTCAACTGCCTAGTGAGACCCTTCACAGGAAACAAAACAAAACACGACTGTGAACTTTGCATAACTGTTGGTGTGGTGGCAGTTGTTTTCACTGTGTAGTCCAGGACGTCCTTGGATTTAAGACCAAGGTCATATGCCTATGACTTACTGATACATATCCACGAGTGTGCTTTACTAATCTGGGCATCTCTCATGCCACTCAAGTTGACAACCAAGATTAAACATCAGAACACTTTTAGTAAAATGCACATAGAGTAAATACTGTATTACTTAATGAACTTTGAAATAGACCATAACTGGGACTCCCTTCAGGTTGAGCAGTAGAGTAATGCCCTAGAAACTTGCCCTTCTCAAGCTCCCGTCTGCTCACTACCTTGCCCTATCATATGCAAAGATACCTACAACCCTCACTTCTAGCATGGTAGGTTTAGTTTTGCTTGATCTTGAGCTTTATAAATGTGTTCATAAAAAATGCATTCATCATGTGTACAGCTTTTCTTGCTCAGCATTGTTGTCAGGGTAAATGATATTGTTTGGAATTGTTTGTCCATGTTCATTGCAGTATAGTGGGAATATATATATATATATATATATATTATATGATTCACATTGCAAAGTAGGGCAGAGATGATGTTGGTGTGAAGTACTCAGAGCCAGTGTGAAGTTGTCCAGTGGGTACTGCTGGAATCAGAGATGAGGAAGAAACAGCATGAGACTTCCCACAAGAGGGTCTGATGCAGGAAGCATGTGCACTTGCTAGCCCCATGGGAAGGGTATGTGTACCGCTGCCACACAAGCCCAGGTAAAAAGTGAAGGCACTGTAATGATTTGTCTCCTACTAAGCCCTGAGGAAGGCAGTATCCCTTGGGGTTCCCTGGCGTATTTTAAATGGTTTCTCTGTATACAAGGCTCCTGAAATTGCCTACCTTGAGTGTGCCACCTGATTCGGATTATTGACTTTAAAAGATGGAGCACCATTGTGTGGCAGCCAGTGAAAGGCAGCCCTTCCCCATCTCCATGCCCACCACTGTCCCCTGCAAATGGCGCAGTGTGGATTTGGTTCAAGTGCAGCTGCCCTCCACATACAATGCTCTTCTTTGTTGTGCCGTAAGTCGTGCTCAGACAGTCCCGATCCCAGAGCGCCTTCATTCACTTAGATATTATTGAAAAGATTTCTCTTTCAGACTACAGCTCTCAAAATGAGTTTTCAGGGACAAAACAAGAACCAAAGCAGCGCCCGGCAGCTTCTTCCTCCTGGTGCCACGTACATGTTGAATGGGCTTTATACAACTGGGCAAGCAAGCTATCTGCTGGCCCGGAAGTGACAGTAATTATTGTATTGTATGCCATTGATAGAAAGCAGTGCCCAAAATGTCTCTTTAATAAAGAAATTGTGTCTACAATTCACCCTTTCTTTATGGGCTTTAGTTGTCAACTATATGGGTCTTTTATAGCTCTCAGCAAAAGTGGGTATTGTATTTTCTGTGTTATAACTTTGAATGATTCTTCTGATGTTTCAGTATCTTTTCTGCCTTGATAACAAACAATTTTTATATAAAAAGCATTATTTTGTGCTTTTCCTCAAAAAAAAAAAAAACACATTTACTTTGCAAGATCCATCATCGAAATTTTACTTAGAGAAACAATGCAAAAGCTTCAAAGAGTTTCATACCACTTTCACAAGACTTGTCTGTGGCTCTATCCAGTGAAATTAATATTTAGGTCCTTCATCATCTTTCCTTTCTTTATTGAAAATCATCACTGCAGCCAAATCACTTACTAAAAGGCTGCTCAGCACTTGTATATTCAACACTATATTCAGTTGCATTATTTGCTCTAATCTCATCCTTGATAAAATTTGTTTCAATGTCTTTATAGTCACACTATTGTTCGGATGTGGAAAACCTTCAAAGGCCCAGGTGTTAAGGCAGCAACAGGAGGTGTGCAGCCTTCCTGGGCTGGCACCTGATTGGAGGCCTTTAGGTTATTGGCGGCGTGGCCTTGAGCAGGATGGCAAGCTCCGCACACCTTCCCCGTCCTCTCTTTCTCCTCCTGGCTCTGCAATGAGCAGCTCTGTCCTGCGCATGCTCCTGCTGTAATGCGTTGCTTCTGAGAGGGCCTGGAAGCCGCCAAGTTAACCCAGTGTGGGTTAAAACCCCCAAAGCAAAGAAAAAGGCAAAGATAAAGCTTCTCTTTTTCTAAAGTGATCATTTTTATCGTGATGAAAAGCTGACTAACATTTGATTTTGCACTGTTGTAGAACTACAGATATCAGTAAGCGATAGACACAATGACAAAGTGAAATTGTCATTTATTTTCACAGAATAAGTTATCTGTAGTTGTTCTTAAATGCAGTCTATCTTAGCAAGGGTACAATGTATTGCATCAGCTAAGTCGGTTAATTATCAGTATAACATTTGTAATCTTTCACAACTCATTTTACATATACCATTGGTGAAATATGTGACATAAGTCATTTCTAAGTATGAAACTTCCCTCTGGGCTATTAGATATGACACCAGGAATCACCAATCCTGTAAAACCACACCAAGAAACACTGGTCCTGAGTTGAATCGTGGGATTCTGAAGTTTGAATTCTGGCTTTTCTTCTTAATTTTTGAAAGTTGGACACACTTTTACATCTCTCAGCCTTACAGAACATCACGGTCCCAAGTTTACAGAATTCACTGGATGCCACACAACTATTATCATTTATTATTTTCTTTTTATATGTAGAGCAGTGTTTTTTAACAAGCATGTGAGTGTGTGGGTAGATATGAGTTGTGATCTTGCTTCATAACCTAACCTGTCCCATCCTGACCTGAAAATCTCAGGAAACTGAAAATGTCTCAATTATTGACATTAAGTATAACTCTTATTTCTTGCTAATGCTATGATCAAGTGCAGACTAGAAAGTAGGACCTATTCTTCATTGTTTCTCTGGACTCTAGGTTGGTAAAAATGCTTCTCAGTACTCCCGAGTCACCGTGTCAAAGAGAGACAGATATAGAAAATTATGCCTTGCCCCACAAAAACTGTGCCAGATCTTCTCACTTCTACTTCTCATTTCAGTCAAAATCTTATGGCCATCCCTAATTTTAAACATCACTAAGAAGTATAATCTTGCCCAGTCACAAAACATGTATGGCAAGTGGAAATGACAACTACCTAGAACATAAGGGAAACTGGTAGCCAATGACAGACAATATTTATGCCAAGAGGTTCATGTCCGTATATGTTCACACATTCTCATTTTTCCAAATACCAAATATTTTCCATAAAAATTATACCCATAGTAACATAGTTGTAGTCTTATGGGTTAAAATCACTCTTACATTATCAGTAAGTGAGTCTGGCTTTTCCTCAACATTTGGCTGTGTTGTTTAGGAAGCAGAATCCAAGCTTAGGACATTCATTAGGGCATAGGACTGAGTAAGCGGGGCTTGGGGACAGAGGAATGAAATCTCGGATGAAGGTGCTGCAAGGGTTGCAAGCTAGCACTGCAGACTCCACACACGTGTGCCACTGCTTTGTTTTGTTCTTACTGATCAAGTCTCCTATGTTTCTAGATTATGCTTACAAATGTATGATGGAGACCACTAAGAAGCAGCTCGGAGTGGGATTTAATATTAACCAGTTGGCTTTCCACATTTATTTGTGAGCATGTCCAAGGCACAGGGCCTTGTCTGGTGATGGGCAATGGGCTCATAGTAAGTGAACCCCTGTGAGTCACTGGTCCCTGGTCCCTGGTCCCATTGAGGTCTGTAATGGTGAGTGAAGCCCAGATGCCTCTAGAGGTCAAGACAAGACCATAGCTAAGGATACCTGGTTCCAACCTCCACTAACTAGATAAATACTGCAGCTGCAAGCATCTCACTCCTGGGTGGAGACTTTCCTGGAGATAACATAGTTCTCCTAAATTAACATAATGTCTTACTCAGAGAAGCCCTTGAGGAAACTTCCAAGGTCCTCAAAATGTCCCGCCACTCAAGACAGAATCCTTTGTCTCTTCAGTATTCCCCATCTTGGTTGTGATAACCAAATAAATTTGAGGGCACCCAAAGATCTTTGTCTTCACCCACGTCTCTGTCTTAATTCTGTGAGAGGCTTTGGATCCTCCTGGAGCCCTAAAGTCATGCCACTTGACTCATTGATTTAAGCATTTGCCATCTGCTTGCTGGCGAGATCGAGGCCCTGATCAGCTGACAGTAACTGAGGGGTAATATTAACATGTCAGGCATGCATTTATAGAAGTGCCATGTAGGTGCCCATTTTTCCCCAAATGGTGGCATCAAGAGACCCAGACTACAGATGAATGTCCATTTTGTATCTGCGTATTCAAAGTGGTTGGGATAGATATATAGTTACATTCTCTTAATGAATAGAGGGATTTGTTCTACTGGTATTTGTAAATGGGATATCATGTCTGCATCTTGTACAGCAATTAACCACTAGGAAGAATGTATGCAATGTGTTAATTATTGAAACTGTCCTACCAATTTGGTTTGAAACTGTTTCATTGCTATTTGTTTCTCAATAAGATTATGGAAAAAATAAAACAATATACATTAATTAAAATTTTGAATAATATGGGAAAGTAGAAATTTTAAAAATCTATAAACAATTTATCCTGACAAAACCAGTTATATTTTGGTTTCTTTCCTTCCAGAAATGTGCAAATATTAGTATACATTATGATACATATAATATTTTCATATTTTCTCAGTATATTTTTCTTGCTATTTTTAGGAATAATTTTCCTATTATCACTAAATAATATATAATTTTACTATGTCAATTAATGAGGATATATACCATATTGCCTTATATTTCATCATATATAATGGACTCAATCTTACTGTACTACTAAAGATTTATACTTGATTTTTATAATTAGCAATTTGTTATATGCTTTTTATTTGATTTTGATTAGTATGTGTTTGTTTTTACAAATAAGATTTTTAAATTCCTAAACAGCATTTTACCTACAATTGTGATTTGGAGAATTACTTCATGTCCTATATAACATTCTTTAGGAATGAATTCATACATACATGCATAAATCTATGGCCATATGTGCGTGTGACATGAATTATTTAAATTATATGTTTAACAAGGTTTATGGAAAGGTAGAGTTAATGTTTTAACAATCTGATCAGCCTTACAGGCCTGTATCTGTTAGTCTGAGCAACATTTGATAATAATAATACATATTATAGCAACCGTTGTTAATTTCCTTTTCTTGTTTTCAGTAAAATTTTAAATAAAATTTATAAAAATAAAAAAGAGACCCAGACTGAGAAACAACAGGGAGATCCTGTGAGGCTGCACTTGCAGAAAGCTGGCCTGTGCAGAATCAGTCATCTTGGCTCAGGGAAATCAGGAAGCTATGAAACTATGCACAAAAGATTTCTACTCACATACCCAGGCACGGGCTTGAGCTCACTGGGTGCTTATGGTTTTATTAGTAAATTTTGCAGAACATAATGATTACAATTATCGTGATGAATTAGTAATACACATAATGCAACTCAATTCTTTCTTCCTTTTTTCATTATCTCCTCTCTTCCCATCCCTGCCTGCTCCTGGCAACGGTGGGTCAGTCCCCTTCTCGTGGACCAAAGTTCTGTTTTACTTTTTTACACTTACATATTGAATGACATTATTTTATTGCTGTTAAATGCATAGTGCAGATGAAATATTTAAGATGTGAAAAATGTAGTGAAAATTTATAGAGCACTTAAACCTGACCTTTTACAGATGAGTGATATTTCCAAAATTCATCTGTTTTAAACCAAAGAGCTGGTGGTGCATGTTAGGATCTGCTGCAGACCGGCCATGTGTTTCTCCAGGCTGCCTCTCAACCAAAGGCTCTTCTCCCAGCTCTTTCTTTCCTTCTGTCCTTTCACAGGTATCCGTCTGACCTGTTTTGTAGTTCTAAGGTTTTCTTCTCCATCTCCTGCTGCCTCTCACCTCGATTCTTCAAGGAGTTTTCCCAAATGAATCTCACGTACAAGGTGCATTTGAAAAGCATAATGACTATCCTTGTAGCCCTTCTTTTTCTCTAATTTTTTGGTCTGCAAACTTAAGTTGTTAACCCTCAGGTTATGTCGCTGAATTCATGCACCTACAATATTTGAATGGCAATGGAATACCCATCTCTGACAAAACTAAACAAAAATGGGGATATAAATGAAGGACCATTTTGTAGTGAGAAAATATATATGTATGTATATATGTGTATACAAAATAATTAGGATATATAGCTACTTTCTCTTAGTTCAATGACAAGAAAGATTTGTACTAATAGTGTTTAGACAAGATATCATGTCTGCATCTTGTACTATGAATAACTTCTATGAATAACTAATATGAAGACACCAATATGCAATGTATTTTTAATTATTGGAATTGTTCTACTAACCTGTTTTAAAGCTGTCTCATTGCTATTTCTTTCTCAATAAAACTAATAAAAGAAAAAAATAATATAAAAATAAATAAATAAAATTAGTTGGATCAGCAAGATAGCTAAAAAAAAAAGCAAAGAAAAATATGATGAGTATTTAAATTCTTAAAAATCACTACAGTAAAAGAGCCACTGGCATGAATATTCTCCCTTAGCCCATCCTCCTTGCCACTTTTTTTTTTTCTGTACCAGGGATTGAACTCAGGACCCTGCACTTACCAGGCAAGCGCTTATTTTACTGAGCTATCTCCCGGAGCTCTGTGCTTGCCACTTTCTGAAGCAGTTCTGGAAGTCCTCTGTCATGAGTGTGTTTAATTACAAAGTCATCGCTGCCATCATGTCCTGAATCAATTGAAGTTATTTACTTTTCATGGTCCTTTTGACTTTTGGGAAGAGTGCGAAGTTGCACAGTGCCGGTTCTGATCAACAAGGTGGATGAGGACACACCACAGTCCTTATGAGCCTGCTTTTCCACTGCACAGCCCATGACAATAGGATTCACTCTATTTTTTATCACACCTCATAAGGACATTCAAGGAAGAGGACGTCCAGAGCTACTTCAGAAAGCAGCAAGAACCTCTGGGATGAATGTGTGCTCAGAGCTAAGGGGTTCATGGCATTACATCCTGTACTGTACTAACTTGTTTTTTCATTAAATAAATATATTTGTACATTTTAGGCACAAAAAATGATCACATTCATTGTAAGCAATTTGTAGCTATACATAATAGTTCCTTGATTCTTTCTTTCCCTATTCCCTGACCCTGGTTTCAACTCCTCTTCCCCCTCCTTATTTACAAAAGCTTTGTTTCTATTTTTCCTTCGTTTCTCATTTTTTCTTTTCCCTTCCCTCCCTTCTGTCTCTCTGCTCCCTAGTTCCCTTTCCCATTTGAACATTTCCCTCCTGTTTCTCAGTATCTATCACATATTTTGTGCTTATTTACACTTTTAGTTTCTCACACCAGAGAAACAATGTGGCATTTACACTTGTGTGTGTGGCTTAATTCACTTAAGAATTTGGTCCCCGAGTCCAACCATTTAGCTAGAAATGTCTCAGAGTTATCCTTCTTGATGGATATACTCTAGTACTACAGTACTACCCTAGTGTATAAAAAGCACATGTTCTTTACCCATTAACCCACTGATATGCCTTTGGACCGTTCCCAGTAGTTAGCGATTACAAACCCTGACGCTAAAAACATGGGTGTGCATATATCACTATGCTATGATGCTTTCACTTCTTTAGGGATGATGCCAAGAAGAGGAACAGCTGAGTCAAATGGAACCTCTAGTCCTAGTTTTTTAGGAATCGCCACACTGATCACAGTGGCCATACCAGCCTATGCTCTCACCAATACGGGAGAAGGGTGCCTTTTTCCCCACAGCCCCTCCAGCATTTGTTATTGGCTGATTTCTTGATAATAAATATTCTTTCTAGGGTGAGATGGAATCTCTTTCTGGGATGAGATGAAGTTTTAATCTTTGGCATGTGGAAAGTCAGTTTTTTCTTGAACCTTTTACTAAAGAGGTGTTCTTTCTTCCAGTGAAGGTATTTGTCCCTTTTGTCAAAGATTATGTGGTTTAGTGTGTCTGGCATTGTTTTAGCCTTTTCTAATCTGTTCTGATTTTCTTGTTTTGGTTTAGTTTCATTCAAACCCCCATGATGCTGGGGGATTTTTGTTTGTTTGCTTGTTTTGGTTTGCTTTATTTTGTTTTGTTTCCATTTATGTATTTGGTACAGGGTCTCACTACACAGCTGGGACTTGTAGTGATCCTCTTGTTTTTAGCCTCCTCAGCGCTGGGATTACAGGTATACACCACCACGCCTGGACTCAGTAGCCAGCTCTGCATGCCCTGGGAGGAGGCTGGCACAGTATGTGAGACCAGGGATGGAACCCTCCCTGGCCCCTTTGCTTGCCAAAGCAGGCACTTAGTCTGCTGAGCTACCTTGCCAGCCCTAGTACCATGCTATTTTAATCACAGTATAATTTTAAGACAGGGTTTGTGATGCCCCCTGACTTGCCTTTGTTTCTCAGAATTGCATTCGCTGTTTTAGCTCTCTTCTGGCTCTAAATGAATTTTAGCAATATTTTCTCTTATTCTGTGAGATATGTTATTGAAATTTTTATGGGAACTGCATTAAATTTGTGTAACAGTTTAGAAATGGTCAGTTATGACTGACCACTTTCACTGTGTTGGTTCTTCCTACCCAAGAGCAGCACATATCTTTCCATTTTCTGGTAAAAACTTCAATCTCCTTTTCTAAAGTACTGTAGTTTTCAATGTAGAGATCTTTTACATCCTTTATCAGAGTGACTTCTAGGTATTTAATCGTTTTGGATGCAATTGTGAAAGGTGTTGCTTCCCTAATTTCTCCCTCAGTGAGTTTGTTATTCATGTATAGGAAGGCTATTCATTTTTGAGTGTTGGCTTTGTACCCAGCTAAGTTATTGAATTTGCTTATTAAATCTAGCGGGGTTTTATTGAAGTCTTGAATGTCTTCTTCATAGAGTATCATGTCAGGTGCAAATAATAAGAATTTATTTTTTTCCTTTCCTATCATTATTGCTTTTATTTATTCCTTTTGTCTAATTGTTCTGGTTAAAATTTCCAGGACTATGCTGAATAAGACCGGAAATAGTGGACATCCTTCCCTTACTCCTGATTTTATTTTATTTATTTGTTTGTTTGTTTTTATGTATTTGTTGTTGCAGGGTCTTACTATGCAGCTAGAACTCATAGTGATCCTCCTGCTTTTCAGCCTCCCCAGCACTGGGATTACAGAAGTGTACCACTATGTCCAGACTCTGGCAAACTCAGCCTGTGGTGCCAAGGCTGCACTTGCCTAGGGTTACCTAAGCAGGCACATTTGTCCACTGAGCCATCTCGCCAGCTCACCCCCCCTTTTTTATCTTTTTCTTTTCTTTTTTTTTCATTTATGTATTTGGTACAGGGTCCCACTATGCAGCTTGGACTCATAGTGATCCTCCTGTTTTCAGCCTCCTCAGTGCTGGGATTACAGGCATGCACCACCATGCCCAGACTCAGTTACCCAGTCCTTTCACTCCTGATTTTAGAAAGCTTTCAAGTTTTTTCCATTCATATGACATTGGCTGTTAGTTCGTCATAGATGGCTATTATCAGATTGAGATAAAGATCTTCTATTCCAATTTTTATCATGAATGAGTGTTGCACTTTGTCAAATGCCTTTTCTGCATCTATTGAGATAATTGTATGGTATTTGTCCTCAGATTTGTTAATATGGTGCATTACATGTATTGATTTACATGTGTTGAACCATCTCTGCATTCCTGGAATAAATCCCCCTTGGTCATGGTATATAATCTTGATGATTTGCTGCATTCTTTTACCAGCATCTTATTGAGGATTTTTGCATCTATATTTATTAAGGAGATTGACCTGTAGTTTTCTATTTTTTTATTGTGTCATTTTCTGGTTTTGAAATTACAGTAATACTTGCTTCGATGAATGAGTTTGGGACTACTTCCTCCACTTCAACTTCATCAAAGAGTTTGAGAAGTAGTGGCATTAAATCTTCTCTGAATTCCTTGTAGAATTTGGCAGTGAATCCATCATGGTCTGTGATTTTCTTTGTTGAAGGGTTCTTAATTACCTATTCAATTTCATTGACTGACACTGGTTTATTTAGAATTTTTATACCTTCCAGGTTCATCTTTGATGATTCATATGTATCTGTAAGTCTGTCCATTTCTTCTGCATTTTCCATCTTATTAGAATTCAAGTTCTCAAAGTAGATATAGATGATCTCCTGGATTTCTTCAGGTTCATTGTGATTTCACCCTTTTCACTCTTAATTGAATGGATTTTAAAGGGTAAGGGGAAAATAGAGAAATGGAAGAAAAATAAGAGACTAAAAGCAAGGCTGGAGGACAAAAGAGGATCATGCAAACTTTGAGAAACTGGTACAAAGAATAGGAGTGAAAGAGAGAAGAAAGAAATAGAAACAAGAACAGAACAACATTAACAAAACAAAACCTAGAAACCATGTCCACACTCAAATATAAACAAGATCAATCAAGAAAAACAAAAATTAAATAAGGGAGAAAGACAATAAAGAAAAAAAGTAAAGTAAAAAGAAAAGTCCACTCTAACCTGTGCCTCTGCTGCCCCTAGTGGATAACGTGGGCAGACAGAGTCCAGATCAGTGTCGATCAAACCCAGCAAGCCAGCAGCAACTCCACATTGGGGTGGTGGATTGTGCTAGCAAGTCTGCACCCCTATTTGCACTGAATCTCAAGCTGGAACCAGACCCTCCCAGCTTGCAACTATCCTTGAGTTTCCTGCCAACTTGAACTCAGCTGAGAGCGCTGTACTCAGGTGCAGCCACCAGCCACTGGAAGTCCTGAGCTTTGACCTCTCCACATTCAGCTCTTTTAGTCTCTCTTTCATGTAGGTATCTGAAACAATCCAGCAACACTCGCAGCCTGCGTGTCCACCAAGCTGCTCCTCTGGTGCCCTTCTCTGTGGAGGCCTCTGCGGTCCACAGCAGTCACCCTGTGTCTCCTGGCTCTGGCCATCATCATCCTCCCCTCCTTGCCCCCCGGCAGTGAGTCCAGGCTCAGGGAGAAAGCACTGCCTGCCTGGTCCTTCTTCTTGCTTGAAGTTTCCCTCTTTGTTCTCCTATAGGTTTCAATTCTTGCTTCAGGGGGCCAGAGAGATAGCTCAGTAGAATAAGCACTAAGCACAAGGGCCTGAGTTCAATCCCCGTTCCACGAAAAAATTTCTTGCTCCAGATGATACCTCATCCCGGAGACCCACTTCCCTTCTTCTCTTCCTCAGGTTGCTAGAGTCCAGTGTCTAGACACCAAATCTCTGGGAGACACTTTCTCTGCTGCTCACTACTCTGCCATCTTTCCCAATGTCCCTGGTATACTATATTTTTGTTTCAAGATATATTTTTTACCATGCACAGGTGAATCTTAAATAAATTTGGTTTGATTTCTTTCAAAGAACTTCTACCTGGCAAGGTGCCCAGTCCCAGACTCAGCACTATGGAAGTCCACTACACATTGCCCAAAGTGGTCACACAAGTCAACTTTCCCACCACCAGTGCCGTTTATGCATGAGATGCAGCCGTCAGACCCATCAGCCAGCATCCCATGGCCAGCTCAGCTAGCATGCAATAATTTATTTTCAATTTAAATATTGACCATTTATTTCTAGCACACCTCATATGAGGATTGAAACTAACAGAAATCTACAAAGTCTAAATCTGTTTTTTTGGTTTTCCATCTTCTAATATATTAATAAATTAATATGCTTCCCATATGTAACTCAACTCACTGAATAATTGTCCTTATTTTAACATTTTGTATTTAACTATCATGAATGCAGAACTGGTGATGACATCATCACAGCGACCCCTTCCCAGTAAAGCACATTACAACCTGACTCATTCATATGGTAAAGTCAGGGCTCCTGTCCCTCACCAACTTGTCGTTTACTGAAGAGAATGAACATACTGTGTATGATACTTAATAACTCCTTAGCTCACTTGATCTGCGAGTGTTTCCCAAACTGATCATAACCCAACATGACCATTATTGAAATGTTTAACTTGGGGTTTTTTGTGGTTGTTTGTTTAAAAAACTTGCAAGCAGATCCCAAAATGCTTAGGTAATGACAAATAATTCTGACTAGCCAAACAATCTTACAGAAGGGACAATGTTTGAGGACTCAAACATCTCAACTTCAAAGTTTAACTACAAATCTGGAGTAGTCAAATCAGTCTGGTACTTGTACAGGATTAGACATACATAGAATAACAGAGATGAACTGAGAGGCAAGAAAGAAGCCTGCACAGTTATGGTCAGCTGGCGATCAGCAAGGTGATTTAACGAGGAAAAGAGCAGTCTTTTCAAGAAACAGTGCTTGAACAATAGATATCCACACACAAAAGAAGGAATCATATTAAGATGAAAACTTTGTCCTTATCTTACCTAATACAAAAATAAATGGATCCTCAACCTAAGTGTAAGAGATAAAATCACTAGACTCCTAGCAGAAACCTATAGTAGTAAATGTGTGGGATCTTGGAGAGGCAATGTTACATATAATACTGGAAATACAGGTATATAAAAACACAGTGACAAAATGTAAATTATGTAAAATTGTCATTTCAAAGTGAAATACTTTTGTGTTATAAATGATACCATCAAGAAAGTGAAAGGTCAGTCTACGCAGTGATAGAAGACATCTGAAAATCATGTAGAGCTGACAAGAGCACACATAAAGAAAACCTTACAACTCAATAATAAAAAGTCAAATAATCTGATTTTTAAAACGGTAAGGGATTTAAATAGACATTTCTTCTAAGACAATATGCAGTGGTAACAAGTACATGAAAAGATGCTCGATCAAAACAATGAGACACAACTGCACATGAACTAGGATGGAGAAATCCGAAAGTACAATAATAAGAATTAGCGAGGATGTGGCCACGTTCCGGGAACCCCCAGACCCAGTCCTAGTCCAGGCCCAGTGAGTATGTGGGAGAGCTTCCAGCTACCCTGCGCCAGTGGGACCTGCTGGATTCAACCCAGGCGCAGCGTGGGTGAGACCCCCTTCCACCCACTTGGGACGCCCCCCACCACTCCGCAGTACCTTCCCTACACCACCCGCCCAGTAGGAATTTGTGTCATGATCCAGGACCCCCAGTCTATGGCCATACCACCCTGAATGCACCCGATCTCATCAGCTAAGCAGGGTCGGGCTTGGTTAGTACTTGGATGGGAGATCCAGGACCCCCAGACCCAGTCCTAGCACAGGCCCACTGACTGTGTGGGAGAGCTTCGGGCTACCCTGCACTGGAGTCCAAGCCTAGGGACAGCGTGGGTGACACCCTCTTTCACCCTCTTGGGATGGCGCCCATCACTCCATAGTACCCCACACACACACACACCCCACCCACAGAGTAGGAATTTATGGCACATTCTGGGAACCCACAGATCCAGTCCTAGTCCAGGCCTGGTGAGTGTGTGAGAGAACTGCCTCTCCCTCATACTCCACATTGTCCCCTCCAGACCAAGCTCAGGCCTGGCATACAGGCATGGGGTGAAACCCTTCAGCTGCAAACCCTGCACAGAGTGTAGGGGACAGAACCACTCAGCTAGCCCAGTAGCAGAACATCTTGACAGAGGGGCACAACAGGTTCACCCCCAAGGGCAGTAACAGGAAGGAACTGAGCACAGCAGCCAGACCCAAGCCAGGCCCAGCTGGATAAATCCAAACTTTGCAGATCTACACCTGAACTTCAGTAGGTGATAAGGCTATAACTGCAAGAAAGATCTACAACAAAGGTCAGAAGACAGTGCTACACAAAATGACAATGAGAAGGAGCAAAATGCAATCTCAGACCCCAAGCCCACCCATAACAAGTGCAGAGCACACTAACTCAGAACAAATTGGGATTCACACAGCTGAAAACAATGAATCAATGGCTTCTGAAATAAAGAAACAGCTGCAGAAAGGTATAGAGGGACTCAGATTGGAAATGAAATAAGAAATCCCTGAATTAATAACATCTGCAGTAAAGAATCAAATGCAGAAACATATGGAGGAAACCCAATGCCGAGCCAGAACAAGTGCAGAGGACACTAGCTCAACTAAAATATATGAATTAATCGTGTCAATACTAAATAAGCAACAGCAAAAAGTCATAGAAAAACTCAGAGCAGAATTCTTTTCCATTAGCTCAGCTCAAATGTACAAATTAATAGTATCAATAGTAAATAAGCAACAGCAGAAAGTTATAGAGGAACTCAAAGTGCAATTCCTTTTTTCTTTTTTGAACCAATATGTCTTTCTATTGTAAAATATACAAATTTTATTTTTTATTTAAAATTTTTATAT
>NW_004524681.1:8553794-8556162 GCF_000260255.1 Octodon degus
TCCTTTTATTTCTTTCTCTTGTCTAATGGCTGTAGCTAAGGATTCCAGAACTATATTGAATAGGAGGGGTGATACAGAACATTCTTGTCTTGTACCTGATCTAAGAGTAAAAGATTTCAGTTTTTCCCCATTTAGGAAAAGTCCAGGTCCGGATGGATTCACAGCTGAATTCTACAAGACATTTACAGAAGATGTAGGCCCTATACTCCTCAAACTCTTCCAGGAAATTGAAAAGGAAGCAATCCTCCCAAAATCATTCGTGGAGGCAAGAATTATACTGATACCAAAACCAGGGAAAGATACAACTAAGAAAGAGAACTACAGGCTGATCTCCCTCATGAACATAGATGCCAAAATCCTCAATAAAATCCTAGCAAATAGAATACAGAAAATCATCAAGAAGATCATACACCATGAGCAGGTAAGATTCATGCCAGGGATGCAGGATGCTTCAATATTCGAATATCTATAAATGTATTACACTATATCAATAGAGCAAAAACTAAAAACCACATGATCATCTCCATTGATGCAGAAAAGGCTTTTGACAAAGTCCAACACTCATTCATGTTCAGAAGTCCTACAGAAAACTGGAAGAGATGGCCTCTACTTCAATCTGGTAAAAGCCATTTATGAAAACCCAACAGCTAACAATCCTAAATGGGGAAAAGTGAAATGTTTTACTCTGAGATCTGGTACAAGACAAGGATGTCCACTATCACCACTCCTATTCAATGTAGTTCTGGAATCATTAGCTACAGCCATTAGACAAAAGAAAGAAATAGAAGGAAAAAGAATAGTAAAGGAGAAGTTAAATTATCTTTATTTGTAGATGACATGATACTTTACTTGGAAGACCCAAAAAACTCCACCAAAAAGCTACTAGAATTAATACAGAAATTTAGTAGCATAGCAGGTTATAAAGTCAATACCCAAAAGTCAATAGCATTCCTCTACACAGACAACAAACAAATTGAGAGGGAAATTATAGAAACAATACCTTTTACAATAGCACCAAGGAAAATGAAATACCTTGGAATTAATCTAACTAAAGAAGTCAAAGATGTTTTCAAGGAAAATTACAGTACTCTTTAAAAAGAGATCGTAGAGGATTTCAGAAAATGGAAAGATATTCCAAGCTCCTGGATAGGAAGAACCAATATTGTGAAGATGGCCATACCCCCAGAATTGCTGTACAGATTTAAAGCAATCCCTGTCAGACTACCACTGACATACCTCACACACATAGAGAAATCATTCCTAAAATTTATCTGAAACCGGAAAAGACCTAGAGCAGCAAAGGCAATTCTGGGCAATAAAGACAAGGCAGGAGGCATTACAATTCTTGACTTGAAATTATACTACAAGGCTACTGTGATAAAATCAGCATGAAACTGGCATCAAAATAGACCTGAGGATCAATGGAATAGATTAGAAGACGCTGAAGCCCCTACGAACACCTCAGCCACCTTATCTTTGACAAAGGGGCCAAACATACTCACTGTAAGAAAGATAGCCTCTTTAGAAAGTGGTGCTGGAAAAACTGGCTCTCTACATGCCAAAAACAAACTTGACCCAGGTTTATCACCATGCACTAAACTAAAGTAAAAATAGATTAAAGATCTACACATTAAAGCCGAGAAACTAAATCTCCTGGAAGAGAAAGTAGGAGGAACTCTTGAAGACATAGGGGTAGGAAAAGAGGTCATGGACAGAAATCATTTTGCATGGGAAACAGTTGAAAGAATTAACAACTGGAACCTCCTCTTACTGAGAAGCTTTTTCACGTCAAAAGAAATTACCAACAAAGTGAAAAGGCATACCAAAAATTGGTGAAAAAAATCATGACAAATAAGTACTCAGACAAAGGTCTGCTCTCTAGAATCTATAAAGAACTAAAAAACACTAGGGCCTGAAAATTTAAAGACACAATCCAGAAATGGGCATCCGAGATGAACACATACTACTCAGAGGAAGAAATTAAAGAAGCAAATAAATATATGAAAAAACGCTCCACATCACTATCCATTCGTGAAATGCAAATTAAAACCACATTGGGATATCATCTGACCCCAGAAAGAATGGCTATCATAAAGAAATCAACCAACAAAAAATGTTGGAGAGGCTGAGGGGGAAAAAAGAACCCTTCTCCACTGCTGGTGGGAATGGAGACTGGTGCAACCTTTATGGAAATCAGTATGAAGACTCCTTAGAAAAGTTGGACTGGAAATCCCATTTAAACCAGCTATTCCTCTACTGGGGATTTTCCCAAAGGATCTGAAAACATCATATCATAGGGATATATGTGTGCCTATGTTTATAGCAGCACAATTTGTGATAGCCAAATCTTGGAAACAACCAAGATGCC
>NW_004524681.1:8556386-8579446 GCF_000260255.1 Octodon degus
AATTTGTAATAGTAGTTTCATGCTTGCAGTGCCTGTCATTCTGGTCTTCTGAATATGGGCTGCTTGTCATGACATGGCAGTTGCTGCTATGATGTCTCTTGGGTAGATGGTTGTTCAAAAAGAAGAGGGTGGTGAATGAAAGCAACAGACAGGAGAAGGATATTGTGGGATGGTCCTGCTTCAAGGTTGTATATGGTGAGATTTTTGGACTTACGTTTAAACATAAGAATTATATAATTCTTTATGACTTTTGAAAATATAATCTTATTTTTAAATGGTTTTATCATATTCTGTAGAGACTTAAAGTTCAACATATCAATACTTGAGGATAAATACCTGTTCCATGTTATGCCTAAGATGTTTCATATGCAGATAGTGAGCTTAAGTTTAACAGCCTAGGTTGTATGTTGCATAGGTCCTGCTTGGTCTTAACCATCCAGCAGAAAAATATAAAAGTGAAATATAAGAAGTAAAGCCATGCTGTTATGTTGAGCTGTAGGGGACTCAGGTCAACAATTTCTGACATTGTCAGTCAAGCAGAAGACCCAATACTATTATGGACTACTGAACTCTTTTAGAATATTTTGCTGAGTTTACACGCCTATAATACTTAAATGATGGAACTTAACAAAATAGGGGATACAGATTAATATCCATTTTGTATCTGTGTATTCAAAGTGGGTAGGGTAGATATATAGGTACATTCTCTTAATGAATAGAGGGATTTGTTCTAATAGTGTTTGTAAATAGGATATCATGTCTGCATCTTGTACAGCAAATAACCATTAGGAAGAGAGTATGCAATGTGTTAATTCTTGAAACGGTCCTACCAATTTGGTTTGAAACTGTCTCATTGCTATTTGTTTCTCAATAAAATTATGGAAAAAATAAAATAAAGGAAAAAATAAAAAATAAAGGAATTAATGAGGATGTGGGGGAACGAGCACCTTTGCTCACTGCCTATGAGCGATTCAAAATGGTACAATCTGGGAAGCATTTTAGTACTTTCTCAATGTTACACATAAGGTTGCCGTAGGAGCCAGCAATTTCACTCACAGACACACAGTGGCAAAACTATGGCACATGTTATCATTTTTGTTTGTTATCCCTGAATGCTACAGAAGGTTTTCCATCACTGGTCTTAAGGATGAGCACCTATGTGCACACAAACACTTGTACACAATTTCTCATACAACGTTGCTTATGCTAATCAGAACAGTGAAAATCATTGTCAGCTGACAGATGGATCTAAGAATCTCATACTGGGTTTAACTTTAATGTGATGAAAAGATTGTTGACTTGGTTTGTGCTGACTATTGTATAACTGCGAATATACAAAATATTAAATTTTACAATTTGCATTGATGGATTGTGTGACATATGAATTATATCTTAACAAAAATCTTTAACTATGTAACAGTTTAACCCAAATGTCACTTGTACAGCAAATTTGTTAAAGTACTATCCCAAGTGACACTCTGGTCTTCTAAATACATACTACTTGTCATGACATACCAATTATGGCCAGACTGTATCTCAAGTAAATATTTTTGTTTAGAAAAAGATTTTCGGTCTCATGCCTAAGATGTTTGATACTCAGACAAATAGTGAGGTTAAACCCACCTGCATGTGTTGTAGGGCAATAATAAGCTTCTCTTCTGGAGGGCTAACAACCTAAGTTTGCAGACCAAATATTAGAGAAAAAGAAGGGCTGCAAAGACAGTCAATATTTTGGCCCTAGCCTTTCAAGGTCAGTGAGGACTCAGGATATAAGGGAGCCTGTACTGTAACACCCTATAACTCACTTGTGTCCCAAATTTACTGATCAAAAAGATTATGGGGCCAAAGAGGAAAATGATTGATGATGTAGAGTGTGCCTAAGGAGAATCATCAAGAGAGAAAACATTCTCTCAGGCTTTCACAGAGAGCAAATTGGTTAAGCAATGGCTGTGACTCATTCACATGGCTGACACTGACAAAGGATCTACGAAGTGCAGTACAGGGTTTCTGGATAAGTCCTGAGGGACTTGACTGACCATGTCAGCTACAGAAGTTACATTTCTTGTTATATAGGTCTTGCTTTATCTTGGTCTTAACCATCCAGTAGAAAAGTGTAGAAGCAAGGTATGAAAAGTAAAGTCATGTTAATATGCTAAGCTGTGGAAGGCTTAAGTCATCACATTCTAACATTGCCAGTCCTGTGAATAACCCACTATTATTGTGGACTACTGGACTATATTGGAATATTTTGCTGAATTCATGCACCTACAACATTGTGATGGCAATGGAATACCCATCTCTGACAAACTGAACAAAAAAGGTGACATAACTGAAGGACAACTTTGTATCTGTATATACAAAATAGTTAGGATAGATATATAGCTACTTTCCCCTAATTCAATAAGAAGATCTGTACTAATAGTGTTTGGATAGGATATCGTGTCTGCATCTTGTGCTATGAGTGAACAATATGTAATGTACTAATTGTTGTAACTCTCCTACCAACCTGTTTTGAAGCTGTCACATTGCATTTTTTTCTCAATAAAATTAATTTTTAAAATGAAGTGAAAGTGACAACATGCCACTTGTGACTGGCACCGGGATTGGGGGTCGTCCTGTGGGACTCGGCCTGTGCTGACACTCTGTGTGGTAGACAGTGTTGCAGCTGACAAAAGTAGGGGACAGCCAGCTGGTGCTTGGTGTCAGATGTCAGAGGAGACAAACACTGTCTTTTCTGTCTTCAAGATGACCCTTTGGTTGGGGCTGGGAGGATGGCTCAGTAGAATAAGTGCTTGCCTGTCAAGCACAAGGGTCTGCGTTCAGTCCCCAGTTCCAGAAAAAAAGAAAAAGATGACCCTTTGGGCACAATAAGCCTACAGGGTGGAAAACACCCTCCCTTTATCTCCACAGACGCACTGCCTCACAAATGCTGGGAGCTGATGTGCACTTTCATTTTTTGTTTTTAAATAAGAAGTGTACTATTTTCCCCCAGAACAAGACTGGCTACGACTGTACTAAGAAGACACCTACTGCGGAGGGTGCAGGACCTTGTACTTCCCAGGAGGAAACTTATTCTGCACAAGCAGCTACCTAAGTGTGCAGGTCTACACACCTTCTCACAGCACAATGGCTTCCTGCACAGCAAGCGTTACTCTTTCTAGCTCTTCTGTAGCACTGAACCATGCTGTGGAGTCATGCCTAGTTCTAAGTCCTTGTTTGACCACTAAGGAGCCACCTACCTTCTCAGGGCCTCTGTCCCTCTGTCCACTGTTTTACACAGGGCGGCGGGGAGGAGTCACCATCAGGTGTACCTGAAGTTGGGGCACAGAGATTTTACCAGTATCTTTGAAATCCCCTCCCACTGCAGAAAGACGCTGAGCCCCCAAGCAGGGCAAAGGTAGTTACCCTTCTTTCCCCCCTCCGTGCACACCTCCAAATGCCCAGTGCTCAGTAGCTAGGGCTAAGGAATTTCCACTCACTAGCATTCCAGGAAAGCTGGACTCTGGGCCCACACCAGAGACAGGCTGCAATAATGCCAGCTCCCTGTGAGTGCCAGGACTCACTTCCTAGGCCAGGATTCAGCTCTTGCCTCTTCCTTGAGCTCTCAGCAGCACAACCCAGTGCACCAGTAAGCCTCAGGAATATCTCACCCCAGCAGCAGCACTGAGTGTGAGCCCCCCCCCCCCCGCCTCAGTTTCTCTCTGGTTCACCTTAATTATTGTTGCACAAAACTGATTTTTCCAGGCATAGAAGGGCAAGTAACAGTGTGTCTTTTACAACTGTTCAGGTTGTGGTTAAAGTAGAATAATGAAAGCCTTCCTCCCTAGCCAGCTGCAAATGCTAGGGTCTCAAGCTCGCTTTGGCATTGCCGGCTCTAAGTCTGGGAGCTTCGTTCCCTCTGACTGTCCTGGGACTCCAGGATGATTCACTTTAGTTGTACAAAGATGGTGACATCTAGATTCTTGGCAAATGCCTGCTGGTACTTTAGCTTGAGAGGAAACCCCATGGCCTGGCAGAGAGTTATATTTAAAAATCCAACTGGGAGGAGTTACAGAAACTAACTGTTCTTAATAGACCACGTTTGCCAAGTGCATCTCAACTTTATATTTTATTTATGAATAAGTTTAATTAGCATAACAATAAAGGAGTGCTTGAAAGGCCTGTTGAATAAAATTGACTTTTGAGTGTCATCACTGCCCCCGTCTAGGTACATCAAAATTTTTGTTCAAGAAAAGAAATGCTCAGTATGTAATGACTTTGTACTTGGACATTTTCCCATTTTGTTTCATAAGCAGAATATATTTTAAAGATACTATTTCCATTTACTTTTTAAAGGTTATCTTTTTATTGATTTTCTCACTGAGAGGTAGATTGTTCACTATCTATGGTAATTTCACTATGAAAGGTTTTACTATCTGTGGAAGTTGGTCACTATTGACAGAACTGTTCACTATCTACTGTAATATTTCCAGACTTTATGGAATTTTGGCCAATGCTCAGGCCCTTATTTTCCAAGGCCAGTATTAGTTCAATGATAAAAGGTCATTTTAACAAAATAAACTTTAGAACGGGGTATTGCTAGATTACCTTGTGTAGCAGACCATCCACACATGGTAGTTTTAAAGTATTAAGATATTTTTGTTCATTGATTTGCTTAACGTACTAAGGAATCAACCCAGGACCTTTGCTCTGTGAGCTACATTCGTGTGTGTGTGTGTGTGTGTGTGTGTGTGTGTGTGTGACAAGCTCTTACTAAGTTACAAAGTGGATCAGGACTAGCTCAAATTTATGATCCTCCTGCCTCAGCCTCCCAGAGTGCTAGGATTACGGGCATTACTAAGTTTAGTATACATGTATGTTTTCTTGCTCTGTCAGTTGGGAAAGAATCTTAGTAGCAAGTTGACAATTGACTCCTAGTAGCAACCTATGCATATTCATATATTGGTTTCTAACACCAGTCTCTAGTCCAAACAAAGACCAGCGTTCCTTGGAAAGCAGCTTGCTTAGTGACACTGGAAGTAAGCTTGAAGAACTCAAAGTACCTTGTAGTATCAGAAAAAGAAGTGGAAAAAACCAAGCCAAACAGAAGCCACAGTGAGGGAAGTATGTCAAGGGAGGTAAAAGCAAAATTAAAATCTACACAAGATAATCTAATGATACCTTGTTCTAAGTTTATAGGTGAAACTGTATTAATGTGTGAGAGGACAATAGTATAGAATTATAATACAAATACTGAAATTACCATCCACAAGTCAATACTAATGAAAATAAATGATTAAATTAATAGATGGTCAAATAAGTAAACGAGAACAGAGACTGTGATGAAATATTCCAAATAATTTACTTAAATACTCTTCCTTCCAGGAGATAAAGTCATTATTTATGTGTGATCTATGTATCTTAATTTCTTTTTTTTTTCATTTATTTTTTAAGGAAGGGTCTACAGAGTGTTCAGGGTCTCACTACCGGATTGGACTCGTGGTGATCCACCAGTTTACAGCCTCCCAAGACCTCGGATTACAAGTACGCACCACCATGCCCAGTCTCAACTGCCATCTCAGCACACCCTGGGGGTGGGGCTGGCACAGCAGGCCCAGAGATTGAACTTCTGGTCCCTGTGCCTGATCCGCTGAGCTATGTGGCCAGACCCTCTATGTATCCTAATTTTGATAGGTTTTGATGATTGTTGCAGAAGAGAAACAGGCAGAAGATAAAAGGGAAAGGTGCTTTATTATCTTAGAGGACACAGAGAGAATTTGGGAAGATAAGAAATTCTCTGGATTGGAACAGGGGAGGCTGAGGCTTTCATGGCCTGTTACCCGGGGTGGGGTTTGAGGGGGACATTTAGATAGACCTGAGGGGCTGATGGGGCCTTCCCTGAGGTGGCGGAAAGGTGAAGGGAAATTGTATCCTGGGCTGAGTTGGAGAAGAAGAGGGGAAGTGGTCTCTGGGAAGATAAGCTGTCGTTGTAAGGGCTTCAGCCATATTGGAGGACCACCATTATAATTCAGCAAGTCATACTAGGGCCAGAACCTATCAAATTTCTTTCCAAAAAGTACATAAGAAAAATGAAAGGAGTAACTCCACAGCAGAGAACCTAACAAACATTTTCTAGAATAAAAGTTAACACAACAGTAACAAGTTATATTCATATTACACAAAGTACCCTATTTTGTACTGTATTTAGAAGTAGGTTGGTATTTTTCTGGTATTTGGACACTCACACATTCAGCTACAAGAGATCTTGGCTTGCCTCTGCCTCTTGACTGGGAGACAAGTGATGATGGTCGGCTTGTCACAACGTCCTCAGCTCTTCTCTGTGTAGCCTTGGTGGTCTCCCCAGTGGTCACCTCATAATGGGGTAAAAACATGGCCAGGCTAATCTGCTATGAGAGGAGAGAAAAAAATGTAGCAGGCCTTCAGTTTTGGAATTAAAAGGTTGTCTCTTGTTTTGGCCAATAGGTGTGACAAATCCACATTGACAATATTTCAAAGGACTTGGAAACTGCAGAAGCTCCCATTAACAAGCAGAGTCTGTGATTAAAATTGCAAATGCAGTAGATACAGGAAATAGGGAATACATACTTCAAGTCTAGTCCTAGATTCTACAACATGAAAGATAATTTGACAGCAAATTGTAGAATCCTTGATGTCACAGGCTGTGAGAAAGTTAGGAACACAACTATGACACGGAGCAAGATAAGAGTATGATGGGAGGAAGCTGACATAGTTTGGATCTAGAATGTCCCCCCAAATCCTCATGCATTCAGTGATGGAGATTTGGAGAGGTGTTTGGATCATGGGAGCACATGCTTATTGTGAACTGACCCACTGATACGTGCATAGCTGACTTGCCCTTAGGAAGTGGAGCCTGGTTGGAAGTGGGTCACAGGAGGGGAGGCCAGGAGGAGTACATCTTCCTCCCAGACTCCTCCCTTCCCTTTCTGCTTCCTGCCCACCATGATGTGAGCAGCTCGTCTCTGCCAGACACTTCCACCAGCTCTTCCGGTCTTGGATCCAGCCAACTGTGGACCAAATCCTCTAAACACCCATGTCGAAGTCAGCCTTTCCTTCCTTAGGTTGTGTCACACACTTCACCTGTGAAGAGAAAGTGACTAAGACAGACAGAATCATGGAAGACTTCCAGACTCAGTTCTGATGTCTCTTACCCTGGGAAAGATTAGTGTCTTAGGTACTTTTCTCATTAGTGAGACAAAATACCTTACTCCCAAATAAAGAAAAGGTTTGTTTAGCTTACAGTTTGTAGAGGTTTCAGTCCATCACTGGCTGGATCCAATGCAGGGTGACATCTCAGACAAGCATTACAGAGGAAGAAACAGTTAACAGCAAGCACCTATCCCATCTATCTTTTTCATTGTACAGGTAGAACTCACACCCTTAATCCTAGTGCCCTTGATCCTAGCATTGCACCATGAATCAATCCCAGCATCACACATTCTAGATCCACCCACCTCTTAAAAAGCTATCGGGCTTGTACTATGAACACACAAGGCTTTGGGGAAATATCTAGACACAAGTCATAATACCCTGCCCCTAGCCTCCAAAACACTCATGCAGATCCCCTTATGCAAAAGGCATTTAGTCCATCTCTAAGAGTTGCTGAAGCCCTCACAGTTCCAGCACTGCTGAAAACTCCAAGCCCTAAGTCTCTTGTGATTTGAGGCAAACTCTGAGCTTCAAGTCCCTGTAAAAATGAAAAGAAAATTAGACACTTCCAACATCCAACAGATCCAGACAGACATCTCCATTCCAAATGTTACACATGGGAATAGCAAGGAACGCAAACAAAACAAGACTAAAATCCAGCAGGGCAAACATTACATGTCACAGTTCCACTTGCAGCATTCTTGGAAATCTGTGGCAAGTTGTGAACACCAAAGAACCTGGATGACTTTATTCCTCTGTCACTGCTGACAGCTGTAGCTCCTCCGGCTTCTCTCTTAAGCCACTTCTGCTTCCTGCTTGAAGCTTTCCTCAGATGATCCATATTCTTGGCTTCTCCAAACTGCCAGAGTTTCCACCAAATCTTCGGGACTTCGCACTCAGAGCTTTATACCCTGCCTTGTCAGGGGCATAGCCTGGCCTTTAAGGCCTTCTGAAATCTTGACCCCACAACTGTTGCATTCTGTGTGCACTTAAAATCAGCACAACATGGATGACGACTAGGTCTTCTGCCAGCTGGAGCAGCAGCCAGGCTTTCTTCTCTCTTGGGCCAAGTGTCCTTGAAGCAAATCCAGAGGAACAACTTCCCTAGGCTGCCATCATTCTGGAACATGGTGCTCTGGAGCTCTCTGCTTACAGCAGTCTTTCATGTGCAACTATGAGGATGAAAAGGGTCAAATCCTGCTGCTACGTGTGTGCCTCAGGCCATATTTTTATTTTCATTCCTGCTCAGCAATCAAGATGTCTCCTGCTCTATCTTTGTAGTTCCAGATTTACTGGAGATTCCTCTCTGGCTAAATTTAAAACATTTTGAATCATCCTGCTGGGCTCTTTGCTCTTGACCCTCAACATAAATCTGGTTAAAAGCTCCCAACAGTAGCCATGCCACTACCTCAACATTCAACAGTCTTGAAATTTTTTCTGCAAGGTTAATCAGTCTGATACCTGTAATTTTAGTTTCAGACAATGTCTCTGGACACAAGAAAATACAGACAAACTTTGTGCCAAAGCATAACACACATCATCTGGACTCCAATGGTTAATGTGATCCTTTTTCACAGTAAAATCCTGTCTTTACCAGCAGGATTTATGTTAGCCTTCTGGTGTTCTGAGCTGTGGCCTAAGCCTCCCATCAAGTACAGTTTAAGGCATTCTAGATTAGCTTTTCAGGTGGCATCTCTGAACCTTCCCAAACTCTTCCCACAAGCCAATCTCAAAGGATTTGAATCACATGGTCGGGTATGTCACAGTAACGGACCCCCTTTCTCGGGCACCAAATTCTGTCTTGGTTACCTTTGTCATTGCTAAGACTAAATACCCAATACCCAAAGTTAAAGGGATAAAGATTTATTTAGCTCATCATTTGTAGAGGTTTTCAGTCCATCATCAGCTGGCTCCAAGGCAAAGTGGCATGCCAGACAGGCACTGCAGAGCAGGAACAGTTCCTGGTGGGAAGAAGATAGCAATGCAACAAAGGAGAGATATGGCTTTTCCTGTCCCTTATATCTCATCCAGGCTACTTAGGGTGGGTAGTACTCATGCCCTTAATCCTAGTGCCCTTAATCCTAGCTTTGCACCATGAATCAATTCTACATCACACTCTAGGTGCAACCACCTCTGAAAAAACCCCACCTATAACCACATAAGGCTTTGGAGAGACATCTAGACACAACCATAGTGATGCACTGAGGAGAAAGGGCAAAGCCAAGGACCACAGGCTGCTTAACTGAAATTCCAGGAATCTCAAATATGTGGAGATTGGAAATGTGGGGCCTGCAGTGTCTCCCTGGAGGGCCCCCAGTACACCCCAGATGTGCTTTCCAGACTCTTCTCTCACTGAGAAGCATTGTTCTGGCATCTCTATTCACAAAAGAACAAGAGAAATGGAATTAACATAATTTTAATACCAAAATTTATGACACATCAGAGACACATATTAGGAGCAAGTTTTGTTTGTCTTTATTAATAAATTATTTAAATTATTAAAATTGAACACTTTAACTCTTGTGAAATCTGGCTATAAAGTGGGGCTTTCAATAAAAACTTGTAGTTGGTCAATTCCATTTAGTATGATAGATGATTTTCTTCGACTGTCTATACTCCAGCCATTGTTTCATAGAAGATTGAATTCACAAGACAGAAATATGAGTAAAGTAGTTTAAAATGCCCAACATGAGTTTATTTTCTCACTTCCCTTCCCTTTAACATGTGACCCAATCCAGCAGATTCTCCTGAGGCGAAGTACTCACTTTCGAGTCAGATGTTATCAACACACACTGTCTGGAATGGAGGCAGCCATCTTGTATCCAGGAAGGAACAGTGGAAACATCGAACCACAGTGCTAGCAGTCGCCAAGGGAAATCACAAAATTTTCTCATGAGCTAAGTCAAGAATAAATAAATAAAGAGTTGAATGAATAGTTTGAATTTAATTTAGCTTGTGTGCAAAGCCCAAGCCTGCATTCTTCACATGGGTGAATTCCCAACTCAATCTTCTGTGCTCCAATAGCCCATGAAATACAGCATACATAGAAAGTAAATCCTAGGAAAAGAAAAAGAGAGAGACAGAGACAGAGACAGAGAGACAGAGAGACAGAGACAGAGAATAAACACCAAGACCTCCAGATTTGGTTGGAGAACAGAGTGGCTGTATTATGACTTGTGTATACATGTTCCCACCCTCAAAGCCTCATGCAGTCCCAGGTGCAACTTTTTCAGAGGTAGCTGGATCCAGACCATGTGAAGCTGGGATTAATTCATGGTACAATGCTAGGATCATGGGCACTAGGATTAAGGGTGTGATTGCTGACTACCCTAAGAGCCAGTCGCCTGGATGAGATATAAGGGACAGAAAGAGCTGTGGTTGTCCTTTCCACATTGCTATCTTCCTCCCACCATGAACTGCTTTGCCTCTGCAATGCCTGTCGGGCATGCCACCTTGTCTTGGAGCCAGATGATTATGGACTGAAACCTCTGCAAACTGAGCTAGGTTAGCCTTTCTCCCTTTAATGTTTAGTATCAGGTATTTTGTCTCAGCAAGAAGAAAAAAGTAACTATGACAGGCTGTTTACTTATATTAACACTGACAATGGATATGTAACTAAGCACCAATTTTATGAAGACACCACTGAAGTGTTTTTGCCTCAATCTGTTGAAAATATGCTGCACCATAAAGGAATGAGGAGGGGAAATCAGACATGAGAGCAGTTTTACATCTGAGCATAGCATTTCTTCCTTTAACACACTTATGTGGAGCCCACTCTTTGGTTCAGACATTACCAGGCCCTGAGAATACAGTGGTAAACATCACAAGCCAGTGAGAAGATGGCGCTGAAAGAGACAGTTATAAATGGTTGTGATAGTTACAAATAAAAGCCCCAGGACACAGTAGAAAAGTAGACTGTCAGGCCAGAAATCGATCCCTAGGGAAATGGTATTTCAGTTTATGACTTTGGTTGGTATCTAATTTAAGACCATTTTATGATATGTAAAGAGGAGATGCCTTTAAGTGTGCATAGCAGTTTAGTAGAGGGTTATGAACAGAAATGCATAATTTTAAAATTTGCTTGGAATTTATTCAACCTTCGGGTTAAGTCTCCCTTCTATTTGAAGCTGTTACCTAGCCCAAATGCCTCTCTTGCATTTCTCATTTGGCCTTGTTTTCCAAATATAATAAATTTAGGTTTGACCCTAAATTGCACCTGAACCCTAGTGGACAAGGTGAAGGCATAAACAAGAAATACCTATTTTTCCCACCCTAGTTTTTCTATGAGATCTGAGATGTCTTTAATCATCATTATGTAAGAAATGCTCTACTGCAGAAAATTAATGAGATATTTTAGTTCAAATCTCATCAAAATAGGGTGAGGGTGGAAAAATGTGTCACTGAAGGGCTACACAGAAGCCCACATTTCTATGTGCCTAGAATAGAAAAGGTTACATTCTGGCTTGTCCAATAAAGTTTCATTTGAACTATTCTAACCGTCTCCACCTTTCTGATGGGTTTGACATACAGTCTGGTCCAGAGAGACTTGGAAGCATGAGAATCCAACTTCTGTGTGAGCGAGTGATTCTTGTGGATTACAGAGCAAGGCTGTGACCTTGTCCTGCCAGCCTTATGTACAGCAAGAACCCTGCCCTAAGTCATGAGGGTCCCTGGATATACCAGGAAGGCCTTTGGTCTCAGGCCCAAAGCAAACTAAATATTTAAATAAGGTACAAAATGATCACATTTATTTATCACATAACTGTTCCTAAACTCAAATCCTTGGGTCAGGGCCAGCTTCTAGGGCCACAAAGCCTCAGGCAAGATGCTAAAGGGCCATGTCTAGAGGAGCCAATTCCAGGAAGAACTGAGAGCAGTGTGAAGAACTGGAATTGAGAAGGGAAAGTGTATCAGTGGAGAGGAGTGCTACAGAGAAGGTTATGACTGCATGCAGCTAAGCCACAGGTGACTTCTAGAAGACCAGGTAGAATACACGCCAATCACTTACCAAGGTTCAAGGGCTGCTCCAGGGAGAGCTAACTGCTTAGCACCTCCTGCCTGCCTGTGGCACACACAGCAGCCTTGGAAGCTTGAGAAAGTACTCTGGCAGGGATTCGGGTACTTTTGGAACAAGCCTTTAGCAGGTACGTGAACAAGTGCAAGGAGCTGTGGCAGTAGACTGATAAGTTCTTAATAATCAAGCTACAAGGATGCTTTAAGGCAGCTGCTCTCTGGTGAGAAATAATGAAAGTGGGATCCACAGCAGCAACAGTGGGGATGGAGGAAAGAAGGAACTTTTAGAAACGAATTTGAAAGAATCAGTAGGACTGCAACCAACAATGAGGAGGAGGAGGAGAAGGAGGAGGTAAATGAGGAAGAGGAAAAGGAGAAGGAAGAGATAGCATTGAAAATACTCCGGAGCAGCACCCAAGTCTCTAGCTTGAGGGTTCAAGGCTTGGGAAGCACAGTATACCCACCCCTCTTCATTATGTTTATGTTCAATTTCAGAAATGGCATCGCGGAGGTATCTGTGAGAATCGCAAACTGGATTTCCTGGAAAGTTGGCTCTCAGATGGACATCAGCTCACCAGAGATCTGTCAGGGTGTATGCATGGTGTCACCTCAGGATGAAGGGAAAAATCAAGCTGGATTGAACAGAGGGGAAAGGTGAGCACAATGCAGTCTATCAACCGGCTTTATGAGGAGTTCTGAGCATGGCTTCACCCTCAGATGCTCTACCGCCAACCGTCCCCAGCTGAGTGGGTCAGGTACAGAAACCCTACATTATTCTTTTATTAGAGAGAGTGTGCCCCATGAGAGGGGAGCGGGGGATTTGACAAGGGCCTCTCTTCAACCCAGACAGTCACTGAAGAGGGATAACAGCTTCACAGATGTGAACACCCCAGTTACTGAAGTCGAAGGCACTTTCTTCCTGACCAGGGCAGCACAGCGTCCACCACAGGCAGTAGTCTCATCACAGGTACCCAATTTTTATCCACTGGGTCTCATGAACAGAAGAAAACTCTGCGTTAGCAACCCACTCGCAGAGAACAAAAGAAGTCGGTAAGTAGCTTGAATGGATGGCGGAGAACAAATATTTCCTTCTGAAACACTCCAGATACGATTACTCGTTGGTAAATAATGGTAATTTTCTTTCCTTAGAAAAGACAAAAATAAAGTCATTGTAACACTGTTCAGCAGATTATCTGCTGACAACAAAATGTTCAGAAATGTAACTTAATTGCTTTATTTCAAACGTAGATAAGAAAAATAAAAATGTTATGAAAAACATAAACATACACAGTAGGAATAACGTTTCCCTCTTAGCGCATATAGAATCATAGCAAAAGAAATTACTTAATTCTTCTGCCAACTTCCTTTTGATATTAGATTAGATCCATAAATGAGAGATTAAAGAAAATATGGTTTTTAATACTCGTGACAGGCATAGCAATTTGAAACTAAAGTGTGATCTACTTGTCTATTAAATGCTACACTTTACATGATGAAAAAGCCCACTAATAGGCAGGAGCACTTCTTCACAAGGCCACCCTACCCTGACTATTAAAAAAAAGGAACTGAGATCACCAGGCATAGTGAAGCCCCATCCCCTGGCATTTACCTTCTGCTTTAGTATGCATCCCCTAGGCCTGCAGTCTCTGGGGAGGAGATGTAGAAGAGTGCATTGGCCATCAGTGCTGATCCGGAAGTTGAACGCCCTCCTCCTCCACTTGTTAGACCTCACCAAGCTTCCCAGCTTCTCTAGGGCTCAGTTTTCTTGCCCGTAAAATGAAGTAAATAAAAAAGACTCTTTTCCCAGCAGTGCTGCAAAGCGTTTACTGTCACACAGTAAACTTCCAAAACGTTATCCTTGTACATTCCCACCTATAAGTTGGCTGGAAGGGCCTGTGGAAAGCCGCAGGATTAGCTAACTTCTGCGGTCAGATCAGGCCAGAGAAACAGCTCCTGCAGATCATGCCCCAACGAGCTTACTGAAGGCTTGAGCCCTCAAGACGTCTGCCTTGGTCACTTTCTCTTTTGTGCCACTCAGTATCCAACAACGACACATCAAATGAGGCCAGGTTTGTTTGGCTCCTGGTTTTAGTCCATAGTCTTTGGCTCCAAGATAGGAAGGGTCTGGACAGAGGAAAGTAGCTCCCCTCATGGACGACAGGAAGCGAGAGGAAAGGGTGGGGAATGTATTCCCCCAGGCCATGCCCCCAGTGACTGCCTCTTCCAGATAGGCCCCACACAAGCTAATTGGCAGACTGGACCACCAATCAGTGTAGCACTCCCATGAGCCAGTCCTCCCCAAAGCCCTGCCTGTGACTGCACCGGGCTTTGGATAGACATCTAGATGCAAATTAGTGTGAAAGCCTCCTCTGCCCTATGCTGCTGAATATGCGTTTCGTTGTGCCTAGGCCCAGGGATTCCATACGCTGACCTCTCTAGTGGCAATAGGCAGAGCAGAAAAACGTAGGAAGCCGCCAATGCAGATCTGTAAATCTTTGCATTCCATAGAGTCTCCCCTTCTATGCCACCTCATATGCTCAGCGGGATTCACAGTCACCCAGAATACACACCACCTGGCTCACCTCCACCAACCAGGGTGTGTGCATCAGAAATGTGTTTTACAGCACCACTGATTAATGGTCTTAATGGGTCCATTCAAGAGAAAATAACAGAACTTACTGTCCAAGTTCAAATCTACTTCAGTGCCAAGAGAGCACCCAGACATTCTTAAGCAGGACATTCCAGCCTCCTATATTTGCAGACCTCAGGAAGCCCACTGAAATCTAGAATCTGGACACAATTTCCACCCTTTATGTCTACAGAACCATTTATTTTCCCTTAATTTTGTCTCACAATCTCAAGCTGAAGCCACAGACATGACATCCTCCATCTGACCCTCAGTCAAGAATAATTGTTTAAGGGCTGGCCCAATAGCTCAATGGATTAAAGCACCTGCAAGCAGATGCAGGGGCCAGGGGTTCGATCCCCCGTCCTGCTGTGCCAGCGTCGCCCCCAGGGCTCGCTGAGACAGCAATTGACACTGGGCCTGGTGGCATGTCCCTGTAATCCCAGCTCTTAGGAGGCTGTAAACAGGCGGATCACTACAAGTCTGATCTAGTAGTGAGACCCTGAACACCCTGTAGACCCTTCCCTAAAATTAAAAAAAAAAAAATTTAAAAAAACAGGAATCTGTAACAAAGCATGGAGATTCAAGTCAAGAGTAATGTCTAAATCCATGGAGATACCAATTCATTGGTGTTCTGTAATACCAATAAGAAAATGGTAAAGCACATAGAAGAACACAGAAATTTAGAGAAAAAGACAGCGAAGAAGAATCATCTTGGGGATTCGAACAAGGCTCAAAGTCTACTTTTGTAAAGTGACAAAAAATTAATATTTTTAGTTTTTACTTTTTAAAAAGAGTATAAAATAGTACTCTTTTAATACTCATGGCAAGCATAGCAATTTGAGACAAAAGTATGATCTGTTTGTCTACTAAAAGCTAGATTTTTACGTGATGAAGAAAAAGTTTTCAAATTCCACTAATAAACATGAGCACTCCTCCACAAAGACACCCGACCCTGACTATTAAAACAAAGGAACTGACATAACCATGCAATTTGAGCCAAATTACAAGTGATACAGAATTTCACTAAGCAAAATAATATGAATTTCACAGTATTTGTTCTATTGCCTGGTGTTGTTTTCAAATTAGTTGTTTGTATTACAATATATATGCATGCAAAATTGGAAGAAGGAAAAAAAGAAAGAAATATATAAGAAATTAAGAAGGGAAAAGAGTAAAAGAATTGAAAAAAGAGGGCAAAACAAATTAAGCACAATGCTCCTTTCCATAGACCAGCAGAAATCCACAGTACAGTTGTCCAAACCATCCTGTTTACATACATAGATATATCTCTTTCTCCTGTCCAAAAAGGAGGAGTTTAGGAGAAGTACAGGAGAGGGAATAGGGGAAAAAATTAACTGACAAAAATTTGGCTGATTTAGACTATGGAGTAGTGTGTGTTCTGGGGTATTTGTAAAAGTATTAGAACAATTAGCAAATATTAGCAGTTCTTGGCTGAGTTGAAAACCAACTGAGGTGAAAAAATTCAACAGCATCATGAGCAAAGAGTCATGTAAAAGAAACTGGCTAAAACCTAAAGCACGAAGTTGAGGAGTCAGAGTAACTATGCCCAAGTTTGTCACTTGCAAAAAGATACATGAGAGATTGCACATTTGGGGGGAAATAAATATTGTTGACATAAGTCATAAAGTCATTAAACAAATAATACATTTTTGACACAATTGCACAAATGCAAAAAAATTCCAGAGATGAGAATGCAAAAATAATTATCCCAAGCTGCTACAAGGTATTAGCTAAAATGTCAAGCTTTAGATCAGAAATTATCAGACATACAAATTAATGAAGAGTATGACCCACACATAAGAGAGAAAGGGGCAATAGAAATCATCTTTTTCTTGTACCAAGAATCGAACTCAGGACTTTGGGCTTGCCAGGCAGATGCCGTACCACTGAGCTATGTCCCTTGGCCCCAGAATTCGTCTTTGAGAAGGCTTTAGGTGTTGTGTAATAGCAGACCAAGACCTGGTAGTAGCTATTATAAATGCAGTGGTACCTCAGTGAGTGAACCTAATTTGTTTTACAGTTTTGAGGAAATTGGACGTGTTTGTGTTTGTGTGGGGAAGATAACCATGTTGTGTTTGTCACGTGATGTGGAGTTTGTGAACAGAAGCAGAATTTTGACAAGCTTCTTTGAGAACCAAATTATTTGTGAACAGAAGTGTTTGTAAACTGAAATGTTACTGTACTTTCAAAGAACTAAAGGAAATATTGCTTGAGGCAGTAAGAAAATACATGGCAATGTCTCATAAGGAATATCAAGAAAATATTGAACTTTTTCTTTTTGGTAGAACTGGGGATCGAACTCAGACCATTGTGATTGCCAGAGAAGCTGAATCATTATTTTAAAAACAAAAATGGACATTTTTAGCTGAAATATACAATAACTGAACTGAAATTTTTTCTATAGAAGTCAGCTATATATGAACTGACAGGAAAGAAACCAATGAATTTAGGATAAATCAATTAATATTATACAATGTAAAAAACTAAAGAAAAATAAACAGAGGCTCAGTGAAACAGCACATCACTCAGTGTAAAAAGTGGAAATTCCATGGTAAGAGCAGAAAACAATGCTTTAGAAATAATAGCTAAAAGAGGGCTGACCAGATAGCTCAGCAGACTAATGCACCTGCTTAGGCAAAGAGCAGGGCCTGGGTTCAATCCGCAGCATGCTGTGCCAGCCCCACCTCTGGGGCTCACTGAGACAGCGATTAAGACTAGGTGTGGTGGCCCACACTTGTAAACACAGTGCTTGGGAGGCTGAAAACAGGAGGATCACTATGAGAGATCACTATGTGTAGTGAGATTTTGTAGACCTTGTACTAAATACATTTTTTAAAAAAGAATAGCTAAAAACTTTCTAAACTGAACTAAAAATTTTAACCCACAACTCAGCAAAAAAATAAAAAAAAAACTCAGCAAAATACAGGTAGGATAAATGCAAGATACACACAGTGAGACACATTAGGTAGCAACGTTGAAAGACAAAGAGAATCTTAAGAGTGGTAAGGGAAACAGAATGTCCCACATCCAAAGCATTCCAAAAAAACTGGCAGCTGACTTCTCGTGGAAAAAACAGTGTCTAGTGGCAATAAGGTGACATATTCAAAGTGGTGAAAGAAAAAAATGTCAGCCAGGAAGTTTATGCTCAGGAAAAGCATCCCTCAGAACAGCCCCTGTCACTGTGCTTGTCCAGTATTTTCCTGCAGGTGCTATCTCTACGGCAAGAAAAAGAGATGATGAAAAGTGTGCCGACACTGAAGGGAAACATAAAGCTGTCTTTATCCACAAATGAATGATTTTGGGAAATTCCAGCGACTTGATGAAAACAAAACCACCAAAAGCCTCCTAGCATGAATAAATGGTACAGAAAACTTGCAAGGTAGAAAACATAGATCTATTGCTTTCCTATCTATGAGAAAGGAACCATTGGAAATTGAAATTAAAATATACTGTCACTCAAACTAATATCAAAAATGAAGTAGCAAAAATGAAATATATTAAAGCATAAATGTAACAAAACAGAAATATAAAAATCGGGGGCCTGCCCATTAGCTCAGTTGTTGAAGTGCCTGCTTAAGCAAAGCAGTCAGACTCAGGATTCTGTGGTTCGAGCCCCAGATCCTCATGCCTTACCAGACCCGCCCTTAAGGCATCCTTATCCAACCCCCCAAAAAAAAAATCCTTCAGAAAAATATAAATCATTAATGCTCTTACATAAGAAGATGCCATTTTTTGTCTTTTTTATCAGCACGTGTTTACAGTCCATGACGACTGGTCCCTGTGTGCAGCTGGTACTTGTAGGTAACGTCTTCATTCCTTTTCTTATCTCTCTTCTGTCCCTCTTTTCCCTCTACCTCTTCATCCCTGTCACACTGAGGAAATCTTCCTATTTCCTGTTACCTACCTTTCCTTATTATCTCTGTCTTATTTTGCTCTTTATTTATAACTTGGATTCCATATTCTTAAGATATCAGTTTTTCCCAGATTGAACTATAGATTTAATGTGAATCCAAAAAAAAAGTCCCAGCAAGTTATTATTTTTAATTTTTTTTAGGGAAGGGTCTACAGGGTGTTGAGGGTCTCACTACTGGATCAGACTTGTAGTGATCCACCTGTGTACAGCCTCCCAAGAGCTGGGATTACAGGCCTGCACCACCACACCCAGTCTCAATTGCTGTCTCAGTGCGCCCAGGGACAGGGCCAGCATGGCAGGCCTGGGGATTGAACCCCTGGCTCCTGCGCCTGCTTGCAGGCACTTTAATCTGCTGAGATATTTGGGCGGCCCCCGCAGTTATTTTTGTATGTCGACAAACTAATTCTAAGGTTTACCTGTAGAAGGAAGAGGACCTGAATAGCCAACCTGATTATAAGGAACAAAGTCAGATAACTACACTGCTGCCATCAATATGAAGCTGAGGAAATGAAGACAGCACGCTATTAATGACAGACTAGACAAGTAGATCAATGGAAGACAATAGGAAGCCCAGTAATGGGTCCACACAAACAGTTATCCAACTTTTGACAGAGATGTGAAGATAATCTGCAGGAGAAGGGAATCTTCCTTACACGTACTGCCAGAACCACTGAGCATCCACACATGAAAAAATTAACCTGTGCGCTAGCCTCAGACCATCCACAAACTGTAGCAGACATTCAGGAAGGACAGCAATTCAAACTTGCAGCATATAAAAGAAAGGAAAATGTAGGTGGCTGTGTGTGTGATACTGAGTTTGTAAATTCAGCGGAAAGCCTAAGTCAGGCAATAAAAATTGTTAAGATATGTGCCATTAAAGTTAAAATTTTCTACTGCTCTGTATGTTGCTGTTTTTAAAAAAAATGAAATAAAAAGTCAAATGGAGAAAGTATCTACAAGACAATTAGCTGATACAGGATTCATTCAAAATATTCTAAATACTCTAAAACAAATATTGATACTTGGCAATGTAAAAACAATCTAATTAAAAAGGGCAAAAGATCTAGCCAAGTGTTATGTTAAAAAAAAATCAAAATCAAAATCAAAATGAAAAAAAAAAAGATCTAGCCAAGTGTGATGGCAGGAGTCTAGAATCCCAGCATTCTGAGAAACTGAGGCAGGAGGATTACAAATTCATTTTTTTATTAAGAAAATAATTGTTTGCAGAAATACATGGAGATTCAGAGCCCAGGTCCGGTGAGTGTATTGGAGAGCTTCCGGCTACCCTACGCCGGGGGAACCTACTGGCCTGAGCCCAGGTGCAGGGTGGGTGAGACCCTTTTCTGCCCCCTTGGGATGCCCCCCATGCATGGAACATGGATGGAACACAATACTGCATGCCCCAGCATCTCAGAAAAAAGTCTGTGTTAAGGTCTCCTGTTAGAAGCATCCCCCATGACTTCATAGTAATCCCTGACCCCGCCCACCGAGTAGGAATTTCTTCCATGTTACAGGAACCCCCAGATCCAGTCCTAGCCCAAGCCCAGTGAGTGTGTGGGAGAGCTGTCTCTCCCTGTACTCCATCTTGTCCCCTCCAGACTCAGCTCAGGCCTGGCATACAGGCCTGGGTGAAACACTGTAGCTGCAATCCCTGCAGAGAGTGTAAGGGACAGAACCACCCAGCTAGTCCAGGAGCAGAGCATCATTCCAGAGGGGCAGGACATGTTTCTCCCAAGGGAAGCAACAGGAAAGAGCTGAACACAGCATCCAGACTCAAGACCAGCACAGTTGGATAAATCCAACCTTTGTAGATCTGCACCTGAACTTCAATAGGTGTTAAGGTTAGAACTGCAACAAAGATCTACAACAAAAGTCAGAAGACAGTGCTACACAAAATGACGAGAAGGAACAAAATGCAATCTCAGACCCCAAGCCCACCCATAACAAGTGCAGAGGACACTAACAGAGAACAAATTGGGAATCACACAGCTGAAAGCAAAGAATCAACAGTTTCTGAAATAAAGAAACAACTGCAAAAAGGTATAGAGGAACTCAGATTGGAAATAAAAAAAGAAATCCCTGAATTAATACCATCTGCAGTGAAGAGTCAAATGCAGAAACATATGAAGGAAAGTCAAGGCCCACCCAGAAGAAGTGCAGAGGACACTAGCTTAGCTCAAATGTATGAATTAATAGTGTCGATAGTAAATAAGCAACAGCAGAAAGTCATAGAGGATCTCAGAGTGGAATTCTTTTCTACTAGCTCAGCTCAAATGTATGAATTAATAGCATCGATAGTAAATAAGCAACAGTGGAAAGTTATAGAGGAACTCAGAGCAAAATTCTTGTCTGAAATAAAAAAAGAATTCTCAGAACTCATAGCAGATGAAGTAAAGAAGCAACTACAGAAACATAGGGAGGAAACCCAATCTGAAAAAAAAAAAAAAAAACACTTCAGTAAAAGAATTTATAACTGCTTCTAAAGAAGATATTAATAAAAAAATTAGAGGAGATTAGAAAACTGATGGATTCCTTGAATGAGCAATAAGGAAAGAAATAGATCATATGAAGCAGAGTTAAAGAGATACAGAGGAAATTAAAACCTCAATCACAAGCTTGCAAAACCGTTTAAGTAAATGTGAAGACAGAGTTTCAGATCTTGAAGATGCTGGTGCAGTTAATGAAAAGGTGAGAAAGCATCTCTTAAAAACAACTAGGATGCAGGAAAGAATAATCCATCACCTGTAAGATGATGCAAAGATAAACAATGTGAGACTAATAGGCATCAGTGAGAAAGAAGGATTCAATACAAATGACATTTAAAAAATATGGACAAAAGTAATAGCAGAAAACTTCCCAAATATGAGGAAACAATCTGACATTCAGGTAACCAAAGCATTTAGAATGCCAAGTAACCTCAACCCAATTAAAAACACACCAAGACATATAATAGTCAAGATCACAAAAATTGAGCACAACAATAATATGCTGAAAGCCACTATACAAAAGAAGCAGATCACATTCAAACGAAAACCCATCAGAATTACAGCCAAAATCTCTTCACAAACCATGAAGGAAAGAAGAGAATGGAGCAGAGTACTTCAAGTCCTCTATGAAAACAAATTCCAGCCCAGACTACTATACCCTGAAAAACTCTCTTTCAAGTTTGATGGAGAAGTGAAATACTTTCATGACAAAGAACAACTAAAGAATTTCGTGATGACACAGCCAACTTTACACAGGCTACTCAAAGATGGTCCAGAGAGGGACCAAAATGATCAGAACTCCACGAATGAGACCAGAAGCAACCAACTAAATAGGGCAAGCAATTAAACACAAGAGAAATAGGAGTAAACAACAACACATAAATAACATGTCAATCGTAAGCCAATACATCTCAATTCTAACCATCAATGTAAATGGACTGAATTCACCAATTAACAGAAATAGACTAGGGCAGTGGATTAGGAAACAAAATCCAACAATATGCTGTATGCAAGAAACACATTTAACTCATAAAGACATTCGTAGGCTGAAAGTCAAAGGATGGAACAAAATACTACATACCCCAGCACCTCAGAAAAAAGCAGGGGTAGCAATTCTGTTCTCAGACAGTCTCAACTTCAAACCAACAATGATCAAGTGAAATAAAGAAGGCCACTATATACTGGTTAGGGAAAAAAATACAAAAGGAGGAGGTAACACTCATAAATATGTATGCACCAAACACGGCAGCACCCAACTATATAAAGCAAATCTTAATGGACATAAAAAAATCTAACATCCAATACCACAATTTTAACAGGAGACTTTAACACCCCTTATCCCCAAAAGAGAGATCAACCAGACAAAAAATTAGCAAAGAATTAACAGAACTGAACCAGAGTTTGAAACAAATGGACTTGGTGGACATACACAGAGTGTTCCACCCAAACACAGCTGAATAAACATTTTTCTCAGCTGCATGTGGGTCATTTTCGAAAATAGACCATATACTGGTCCATAGGTCATGCTTAAATATATGTAAGAAAACATAAATTATCCCACATACATTATCTGAGCACAGTGCAATGAAACTGGAAATAAATGACAAAAGAAACCAGAAAAAACTTAAAATACATGGAAATTAAATGACATCCTACTAAGCAACCAATGGGTCACAGATGAAATTAAACAAAAATTCAACAATAACTACAATTCAATGAAAATTCAAGCACAACGTATTGGAATTTATGGGATGTGATGAAAACACTTCTCAGAGGGAAATTCATAGCTGTAAACTCAGACATTAGGAAAACAGAACGGGAACAAATAAAC
>NW_004524681.1:8580808-8581313 GCF_000260255.1 Octodon degus
CCATGCTCCTGGATAGGAAGAACCAACATTGTGAAGATGGCCATACTCCCAAAATTGCCGTACAGATTTAATGCAATCTCTATCAGCCTACCACCGACATACATTACAAACCAAGTGAACTCATTCCTAAAATTTATCTGGAACCAGAAAAGACCTAGAATAGCAAAGGCACTTCTGGGCAATAAAGAGAAGGTAGGAGGCATTATAATTCCTGACTTGAAATTATACTACAAGGCTACTTTGATAAAATCAGCATGGTACTGGCAACAAAATAGACCTGAGGATCAATGGAATACATTAGAAGATGCTGAAGCCCCTATGAACACACTCAACCATCTTATCTTTGACAAAGGGGCTAAACATACTCACTGGAAGAAAGACAGCCTCTTTAACAAATGGTTCTGGAAAAGCTGGCTCTCTACATGCCAAAAACTCAAACTTGACCCAGATCTATCACCATGCACTAAACTAAAGTCAAAATGGATTAAAGATCTAAACATTAAAG
>NW_004524681.1:8582994-8610652 GCF_000260255.1 Octodon degus
CAAGGAAAGCCAACATTTTGGCCCTAGCCTTCTAAGGTCAATTAAGACACAGGACATATGAGAATTTGTACTGTAACTTCATGTAACTCGGCAATGTCCCAAATTATCTGATCAAGGAGATTATGGGGCTAAAGGGGAAAGTGATCAATGATGTAGAGTGTGCCTAATGAGAGTCACATGGAGAGAAAACATTGTCTCAGGCTTTCACAGAGAGCACATTGGCCAAGCAATGGCCGTGACTCACCCACATGGCTGACACTGACAAAGGTTCTACCATCTGAGGTACAGGATCTCAGGATAAATCCTGAGGGGATTTCACTGATCTTCTCAGACCCAAAAACTATAACTCTTGTTGCATAGGTTCTGCTTTACCTTGGTCTTAATCATCCAGTAGAAAAGTATGAAGACGAAATATAGGAAGTAAAGCCATGCTGTTATGTCGAGCTGTGGGGGACTCAGGTCAACAATTTCTGACATTGTCAGTTAAACAGAAGACTAAATGTCCATTTTGTATCTGTGTATTCCAAGTGGTTAGGTTGAAACTGTCCTACCGATTTGATTTGAAACTGTCTCATTGCTATTTGTTTCTCAATAAAATTATGAAAAAAAAAAAGAAATACATGGAGATTCACATTTCCGACTTAGTTATGTCCTAGCGTGGTTTTTTAGAGTACAAGTTTTCCCATCTTTAATAGCAAAGTTCTAGATATCAAAAAGAAGAAACTATTTGAGGCATCATTTTTCTTACTTACATATAATACATAGGTTGAAAGCTGCATTATTCAAAATTTAAACAAAGCAGTCTGCATCTTTACTATGAGTAACTACTACAAAGACAACAATATGCAATGTATTAACTATTGCAACTGTCCTACTAACATGTTTTGAAACTGTCTCATTGCTACTTCTTTCTCAATAAAATTAATACATAAAAAGAGAGACAGAGATGGAGAGATGGAGGACATCATGAAAGGAACTGGAAAATCATTCCAGTATGTCAGGGAAAGAAGGAAAGAGGATTGCAAATTCCAGTCAAGCCTGGGCAACATAGACAGAAATTTGACTAGATCCTATCTCAAAATAAAAACTTTAAAAAGGTTGAGCATGTAGCTCAGTGTGAAGGTCCTTTGCTGATTCTCAGTTTCCTTACCCACTCTGCAAAGGAACAAAAGATCTAAATTGATGCCTCACCAAAAGAAATATGAAGAAGACAAGCAAGCATGTGGAAAATGTCCAACATTATAAGTAATCAGAGAATTGTAAATTAAAACTAGGAGATACACTACACATATATTAGACTAACTAAAATTTAAAACACTGACAAATGCTGAGGAAATTGGAAGATCAGGAATTCTCATTCATGGGGCAGGAGAAATGCAAAATTGTGTAGCTACTTTGAAAAGCAGTTCTGCAGTTTCCTACAAATTTAAGCATAGTATCTTACCATGGTATTCAGCAATTATGCTCCTGGGTATTTGCCCAAAGGAGTTGAAAACAACCACATTAAAATCAGCACACAAGCACACACACACACACACACACACACACACACACACGCACACACACTGATAGCAACTATACTCATAATTGCCCAAATTTGGATGCCACCAAGATGTCCTTCAAGAGGTAAATGGATACCCAAACTATAATCCATCTTGACAAGGATTATTATTCAGCACTGAAGAGAAATGAGCAGTCAGGCCCCGTAAAGCCATGCAGCAAACTTAAAGGATGTTACGTGAAGTAACGTGAAGTCAGTCTGAAAAGGTAACATACGAATGACCCCAATAACACAGTATTCCAGAAGGATCATCTCTAAACATAGTGAAAGGACCGGTAGTGGCCAAGACAAGGCAAAGTGGGCAGGAAGGTGAAGTGAGTTTGAAGGTGTAGGTGCAGGCATAGAACAGAGGATTTGCAGGGCAGGTAAACTGTCCTACATGTTCGTACAAAGGTGGCTATGTGACATTAGTGTAGGCAGCTGAGTTACAGAGAGATCAGTGTACAGCCAAGGAGGGACTGAGCCCTCAAGGATGTCAGCAATAAATAAAAATAAATAAATAAACCAATGAGAATTGCAGGTCAAGGTGCATCTGAGGGCCAGCCTTCAAGATAAAGGTACCTTGGCCAGGCCCATGTGCTCCCCTAAGGGATAAACAATGACTTGAGGTTACACCGTAATTAACACCACCTAGACCAGAGAGTTCAGACTGCTGTTTGTCACCCCAGTAGGTGAGCAGTGTGTCTGGCCCCACGCCTTCCCAGAAACACCTTTGTTCTTTCCATCTCACTCATTTCCATCAGATCCGTGTCAGCTGAGCAGATACTATAATCCTGTAGCTGACTGTAGCTGGACCCGTGTGGTGGCCACATCGCGAATTTGCTGTCCTATTACCCCTGGCCGGGGGCCTCACTGGCCATCCCATTGAGACTCATCCTGGAAATCCAGGAGCTGTTCTTCTCTCCTTATATCTAATAAAACTCTCCTAACTTCTCCCTTTGGGGCATGACTTCATTCCTCAACGCTGGGGACCACAGACTCAGCACATCTGACATCTGACAGGTTGGGAGTTACATTTCTCCTAATTCAGCATCACACCGCACATTTGTGGAAACCTGCAGAACTAACAGATGTGGCCCTGGATGCAAACTACAGGCTTCGGGTAATAACAACCTACAGACAAATAGTGGTGAACGTTGCTTCACGCGTACCACACCAATGCGAGGTGTCAGTGACAGGAAATTTGGGGCATGGGGAAAAGAAAACATTCTTCAACTTCTTGTACTCTGTGCTCAATGTTTCTGTTAATACTGTAGCTCTTTAAAAAGTGTACTGATTTTTCAAATTTTTAAAAAATGAAAGTGCAATAATAGTAAATAATGGTGCAAATAAGCAGATAGAGGCTCTTACTGGCACATCATCGCTTTTAAAATGCAAAGATGGTTTTCATCCTAAAATGAAATGGCAACTTAAATCCACACAAAGAAATAAGGATCACGGGAAGAAGTATTTGCATGAATAAACCATAAGCAAACATGTACGCCTCTTCCTTTAAATTAGTATTTTCAAGTATTCTTTGTTCAAACAAGGAAGTGGTGACTCAATGTGTATTTTAAAAATTCAGGGCCAGAGATAGTTCAGTGGACTAATAGACTGCTTAGCTAAGCGCAGGGATTGGGATTTGATCCCTGGCACCACATGCTGCAGTGGCCCTGCCCTTGGGAGCGCTGAGCCTGCCACTGAGACCAGGCATGGTGGCTCACACCTGTAATCCCAGCACCTGGGGAGCTGAAAACAGGAGGATCACTATGAGTCCGAGCTGTGAACTGAGATACTGTACCAAATACATTAAAAAGAAAATTCATGTTACAAAAATAAAATACACATCCTGTACAGTGCATGCATTTTAAGTGTAGCTCCATAAATATACGAATGATGAGAGAGAGAGAGAGCGACAGAGACAGACAGACAGACAGACAGATAGACAGACTGAGACAGAGACAGAGCAAAGGCAGAGGCAGAGGCAGAGATAGAGGCAAAGGAAGAAGCAGAGAGAGGCAACTCTCAGAACAGTCAGATTTAGAACCTTCACAGCATCCCTGGAGAAATCCTGTGTGTACACACCAGCACACTCTCTCCGTTCCCCCCATTACAGCCCACCTCTACCCAAGGCTATCTTCTTTCTGATCCATATAGTAGGTGATTCTATATATATCTTATGAATGTGATCTTTTATGAGTTCCTTCTTTCATTAACACAACACTTTCAATTCTCACCAGTGGTGTAGCCCGCATCAGTATTTTATCTCTTTTTATTGCGTAATAGGCCATTATGTGCATATATCAAATTTATTTGTCCATTCACTTACTGATGGGTATTTGAGTTGTTTCCACACTTTAGCTATTATGAATATGTTGCTACAGACATTTGTTATAAGTTTTTGTGTGTAAGTATGTTTTCATTTCTCTTGTGTTCCTGCTGAGGGGGAACTGTGGAGTCCTGTGATGACTCTGTGTTTAACATTTTAGGAACTACCAAATTGTTTTCCAAAGTGGTTGCATCATTTTGTACTGGAGCCAACAATGTGTTTGTGGTGCTTTTGAATTTCCCTACATGCTTGCCATACTTATTATCTGCCTTTTTGATTATAGCCACTCTGTGGGGCTTGAAGTGTCTCACAGTGGTTTTGATTTGCATATCCATCATGACTAGTGAAGGTGAACATCTTACATTTATTTGTTATTTACAAATCTTCGTCAAAAATATTTATTCAAATCCTTTGCTCATTTTAAATTGAGTCATTTTTCATTTCATTGTCAAGTTGCAAATGCTCTTTATATATTCTAAACATAAGCCCCTTTCCAGATACTATTTTGCAAGTGCTTTCTTCTGTCCCATGGACTACTTTTTTTAATTTCTTGATAATATCCTTTGAAACACAAGTTTTTAATTTTGATGCTGCCTGCTCTGCGTATGCGTCTGTTGCTTCTGGGCCACAGTGAGGCAGGACATCATGGTGGGCAGATGTGGGGGAGTAAAACCAGTAGCCACCTCAGGGCAACAGGAAGGAGGGGGAGGGAGGGAGAGAGCAACAGGCCAGGAGAACAGAGGGAGGGGGCATGCCTCTGGTGGCCCACTTCCTCCTAGAAGACCCTAAGCCTAATAACCTGCTCAGCATGAATTCATTGGTGGATTAGTCTACTGGTAGCTTAGCACACGCAAAACCCACTCCCCTCTCTGAGCTTCACCTCTGAACATGAGTACGCTGGGGTCCAGCCTTCAACAGAGTGAGCATTGGAGGACAGAGTTTAGATCCAAACCACAACTGATTCTACCATAAATCCTGGAAGAAAGATCTGAGCACAAGTACTTTAGGAGATTACCTTTGAAAGCAGCACTGTGAGAACAGGAAATGGAAAAGAGAATAGAAGGAAGCTTGGGCAAGGTACACAGAGAGCAAGTTACGGCTGGGAGCAGGGTGCCTCTGTCCCACCAGAGACCTCTGGGGAACGTTCCACAGTTAGGCAACAAGGTCAGCAGGTGGAAACAATGCCCGTGAGTGACCTGGAATGCCCACAGGCCACAAATCTGGGCACAGCTGGCGTGGTTCTAGCCTGGGATCTCACAAGACCACACCCGCTGTTGGCCCGAGAGCTTTTCTTTCTGGAGCACCCAGGGGTGACAGCAGAACTGAGCCCCATGAGGTGTGGGGCTGAAGATGGCCCTCTCTGATGTAGCAGCTCCCTGTTCCAAGTGCCTGCACTTGTTGTGCATCCAGAGTCCACGAGGAAAGTGCTAACTTGTACTGCCCGTGCCATGTTGCTGAGGCCTCTCGGCAAAGCTTCCCGAAGCCCTCCCTGGGATGTCTTATGACAGAAGTGTCTGTGGCCAAAGCTAATGTTTGGGCTGTTTCCTCCCGGCCCTCCTATGTCTGTGCCAACAGAGTTGCGTATGACACAACAGTCCACGTGACAGATCTACACACATGGCTGTGTGTCCTGGCTAAACTATGTGGCCTTGAGTAGGTTCCTTAACCACTTTGACAAATTATTTTTCAACTGGAAACAAAAAGTAGGATGACACCCTAGCTCTTTTCCAATGATACATGTTCTTAGCAACTGTGAAGACAATCGCTAGGTCTTTGTGTAACAGCACTAGCAGAAATCTGTGGTCAGGGAGATGCTCTAGGCCTGTGCTGTACAACACAGTAACCATCAGTCACCTGGAGCTACTAAGCAGCTGGATCGGAGCCAGTGGAGCCGAGGAACCGAATTTTTAATTTTATGTACTTTTAATTGACTTTAATGTAAATATCCACATGTGGCTAGTGGCCACAGTACTGTATCACAGAGGTCTAGAGACATTAACTAAATGACTAGAGACAATAATTACTTCCTCATCCATCTTGCTATCTATAGAGTGGTTACAAGGATTAAAAGACAATGCAGGAAGGCACTTCAAATATTACTTTGTCCATAATAAGCACAAAGCAAATGTTAGCTCTTCCATTAAGAGTCATATAGCTAGATGTTAAATTTTAATTACTGACTAGCTTTTTTGTTTTGATACCATAAACAATAGATTTATGAAGCTCTAATTATCTCCTTTGATTCAATATTTATGTTCATAGGGAAAGGAAAATGGGGCTTTGGAGCATGACAGAGAAAGTTAACTGATTTTTTAAAATGTAGCATACACATAACGCATGCATTCTCAAAAATTTAGACTTGAGTTGTCTTCCTTTGTACGGAATAATTTCCACTTGTGATAGTATCTTTTTCCTTGGTTTCAGCTCCATTTCCACTGAGCCCTCACAGGGTCTTGACCTCCTTTTTCTGTGGCTCAGTAGTTTTACAGCCACTGAAAACAGCTCATTTTACCTCTTGTTAGGTGCCCTTCCGAGCAAGAGGAGATGGCTAATTACATATGCCATTAACCAAATGCAATTCCAACTAATTGACAAAAAGTATTGTACAGCAGCAATTTTTGAAGAACAAAGTTGTAAGGAACACAAAGTCATACTTCAGAAGTTTGTCTCCAGGAATGCAGTGTTCTTGGCATTTTCTATTTTTTTTTTTTAATCTTTTATGTATTTGGTACAAGATCTTGCTATGCAGCTCAGACTTGTAGTGATTCTGTCTTGGCCTCCCCAGCACTGGGATTACAGGTGTGCCCCACGATGACATTTCAGTGGCTGGCACACATACACATGTGGTTCTGGGGATCAAACCCTGGTCTTTGCGCTTGCCAGGCAGGCACTTAGACCGCTGAGCTATCACCTCCGTCCGGCATTGACTATTTCGCTAGGCTGAGGCTACTACATCATGTGGCAGGACTATGGGAGCTTCATCCCTTACCCAGAATGCACTGGGTGCCTGCTACATTTTAGCAGCTCTTACAGGTATCACAAAGGAAACAAACAGCTGTCGAAGACGTGGTCCCTGACCTTCCAAGAACTTGTATTCTTTCTCCTATTTGTAGTGCATACATGGTTCCTTTGCACTTAGGACAGCATCTTCAGCACAGGGGTGGCCCTTGCGCCAGCCCTGGCTTCCCCCACGCATGGGCTGCTCTCTCAGGGGGCCCCTCCTGTCCTGCACTTCTGTCTCTGTTTCACTGATGTCCAATAATCGACTGTCCCCAACTGCTCAATCCTTCCTAATCTCCCAGCCCATTTTACCCTAACATGCACACACGCACACTTAGCACACACCCACACTCAGCATTTGCCCATGGCCAACATATAAAACGAAACCTGTTTTATTCTGTGAAAGCTCCTTTCTTCTTTTTGCTAATACTGCAATTTGACCCTAAAAATATGGTAGGGGCTGTGATGCGTGTGGTGTGTGGTGAATTACCACCCTGAATCCTGAGTTCCTTGAACACAGTGCTAAAGTCTTCTCCCATGTATAAATCCTGTCCCTAGACACAGTGAGTGCTCGAAGTTTATTAATAATTAACCTTTGAAATTAAACCAAATTGCGCTTTAACTAGATTGCAAGACAAAATTCCACAGGATACATTCAACTTTTTAAACAAATCACAAAAACATGAGAATGAGATATTTCCTATAACAAGAGGTAGCAGGAAAACTGCATTGCTTTTGACTGCAGTGACAGCAAAGCCAATACCTGAAGTATAAGATAAATGCAAAAAAAGACATCATATCATGTGTAGCAGGAAGGAGACGTGTGGCTGCTGGCTATTGATTCCTCCCCTGACCACCTAGTTGCTGAATCGCTTGAGAAATCCAGAAAGGATGGTATCTGATCACTCTCCCCCTCAGAAATTGCAGGATTTACCAGAACAGCTATGAAGTTTTACCTATTCTTCTACTGAAGGATGTATCTGAACTTGGGAATTATTATTTTTTTTGTTATGGCCTCATTTCTTTTTTTTTCTCCATAATTTTATTGAGAAACAAATAGCAATGAGATAGTTTCAAACCAAATTGGTAGGACAGTTTCAATAATTAACACATTGCATGCATTCTTCTTAGTGGTTAATTGCTGTACAAGATGCAGACTTGATAGCCTATTTGCAAACAGTATTAGAACAAATCATTCTATTCATTAAGAGAATGTAACTATATATCTATCCTAACCACTTTGAATACACAGACACAAAATGGACATTCATCTGTATCCCCTTCTTTTGTTAAGTTCCATTATTTGAATAGAATATTTTGAACTCGGGAATTATAAGCATGGCCTTCATAAAAACAATTCAGTCACTTCCTTTGAAAAGTTCAAGAAATCCAGAAAAGGCCATTTGTAGGACAGGTGACAGTCTTAGGCAAATACTTTCAAGACATTGAATTGTTTGTGATTTTTGCAGCCAGACTGAGAAATAACATGCATATAAATCTACTGAAGGAGAAATGCTAAGTTAGAGATTCTTCTGTCCAACCTGTGGACTTAGAAAGTAATTTTGGAGCACAGCATGGTCCCCTGGGCTTCTTCCTCCTTTCTGCCTTAGGCGGCGTCCTATCTCGGCAGGAAACCCACTTTACTGCGATCACGTGACGTGTCACGGTGTGGAGCCTGCGTCTGACTCCCGGAACAGCTGTTCCCGAGCTCGTCAGATAGGAAGCCTAGCACCTCTCCAGGGCCGATCAGAAACAACGACAGAGAAGGCAAGCAGGTTAGCCCGCTGCATCCGCACAGCAACTCATGAGGCAGCGCGCTGCTCCTTCTCCTTGGGCCAAGGAAGCACACGTGCCGAGAAGGGTGCTCTGTCCCTTCAGCACGTGGCGTGAAGGTGGCGAGTGTCTGGTTGCATGTCTTTGTGTCTTCTTCCTGCCATTTGCCCTCTTCTTCCTCAACTCCAGCACTCTGGACTTACTCCAATATGAACACCTTAAAGATTCCATCTCAACACTGTTCAGTCACTGAATTTTAATGAGAGAGTTAGTAGGATCGTTCTAAGTATTGTCCAGCCAGCTCTAAATTAACCTTCTATGCAAGGAGCTTGTTTATGCTGCTGCCCAGCATAGCCATGATGAGAATTTGCTAAATTTGCTCTAGTATTAGCAAGATATCATGCGCGAGAAGCTTACCTGTGTGCAGCCTGTTCTTTATATCCTGGCTTCTCTGTGTAAAGATTGAACCAAGCACAGATGGGCTGTATTTGAAAACTTTGCATCTCCTTGGTTGTCATTATCACCTAAATCCTGCAGTTTCACAACTATTGATATAGCATTTAGGTTGCATTTGGTGTTCTAGAAATCTACAGATTACCAAATATACGAGAGAATATATGCAAGTGATCTAGAGATGATTTAAGCATATCAGAGACAATCAGTAGGTCATAGGCAAAAGTTACACCATTTTTATATAGGGAACCGAGCAGCTGCAGATTCGGGTGTCTAAGGAGAGTCCTAAGATTGGCCTCCTGTAGGTATCAAAGGGTTAATAACTAGATGACTAAGTAACATAAACCCTGAGAGTAAGGCTGTGGGGAGAAAAGCTCCCGTTCTCATCTATCACCCTCTTCCCTGAAGATTGAAAAATTATTATCCATTCAATAAAGCATACCTAAATTTATTGCTATTCAAAAGAACACACTTAGTATTTTTTTCTTTATCTACCTAAGTCTGCTGTTGAGTGTCATCCAGGGGAAAGATGAGTTCATAAAAACATTATGATGTGTCTTCATCCACCGTTATGCCAATTTCTGGCTCTTCCCCAAAGTCAAAATGACCATAGTAGGTAAAAGTTTAGAAATGATCTAAGAGCAGCACCAACCATGCGACTAAAGACACTCATGAGCAAGAACTTCCAGAACTGCCTCAGAAGGTGGCAAGAATGAGGGCACAAATGTGTTTGAAGGAAAAGTATTCAGAGGGACATTAGAGGCAATGTGTCTTTTACTATACTTTTTAAATTTTTAATATTCATCATATTTTTGATCATACAGTATTTATGAAAGTCCCTGTTCAAATATAAAATATTGATGCCATGGAAAACATTAATGAATAAAAGGTAAGTGCCTGGATATGGGGTATATTCAGGTTCTGCTTGAACTATTGGATTTACTACACTCATTCAGTCGATCTCTACTGTCCTTACACTCTGTGCTGGTCGTGGCTAAAGGTAAACAATACAAATAAAATCAAGACATTGTCTCCCACAGAGAAGGTTACTGGGTAATGGAAGAGTTATGATATAAGAAGACACATTCAATTTGAATTTCTGAAACACAATTTCACAGAAGAGATGAAAGTACAAATTGCATGAGTTGGGCCATATTTGATGGGAGTTCTGCATTTATATCTCACGCATAGCACTTCAGAGATATCAAAGATCCACGTGACTAGTTGGGATCTGGGCCATCATTATAGCAAATGTTATTCCCATTACATAAATTATAAAATTCTAGAGGTAAATCAGAAAATTTTAGGTGATAGGTAAAATATAAAAGAAAACTAGAACGTGGGTTCCATGTTCAGCAACAGTTGGTTCCCATGGTCTCCAAAAGACCACTGGAGACCCACACAACTTTCTGCAATTTTGTGACAAACTATCTAGGCACTTGTAGGAAGGTCTCTGAAAGGCACAGGGCTTAAGACTTGCTTCTGTCATCTTTTATAATTTTTAACAGCGTCAGTGGCTTACCCACCTAAGTAGCCATCTGTTCTTACAACAGACTCAGAGCTGCTCTCCCTCATTCCAAAACATCTGTTTCTGTTGATCAGGTTCTCGCCTCCCTCATGCTGCAGAAAGAAATGCCCAGTTCTGCCACTTGCTGACTTCAAACTCTTCAGGACACTTAGGAAGCCTAAAGCAAGGCAGGACCTTGAGGGAGGACCCTTCCCCCTGCCACTGCCTGCAGCCAGCTCCAGCCCTGTGGATCCCATGCCCTAAGAGTGGCCCCCGCCAACTCCATTCACACTCCAGTTTTGTCTCTCCTCAGCCTGCCAACAGCAGTGCTGACCAAAGTGAACCTGATGCAGTTGAGGCCCATTCCCTGGAGAGAGAAGGTCAGCCTCAGAAAGTCAGAGGTCCATGACGAAGTAAGTCCTGGCCAGCAGCTCGAGGCCCAAGCAAGCCCACAGCTACTGAAAACTACAAAAACAGCGTGGGATTGTACCCTAAACGTGACTCCTTCACAGCAGGTTTGGGTTGGAGAAGAAACCCACCTCAGTACATACAATGAGAGAGTGTTAAATCAGGCTCCATTTGGGGAAGAGACTGTGGCTTAAGAGTGAGCCACAGAAAAATGCAGGACAATTCCACTTGGGGAATTCCAGGGATACCTTCTCATGGAGAGTGGGTGACAGAGCCACAGGAGACAGCCAGGGAGAGGGTACAGGGTAAACACAGCCCCCAGAAAAGTTTACGCTCCAGCAAGGCAGGACTTGGGCCCTGCCTTCCCTAGTGAGAAACCAGGCACAGTGAGGGAGGCTTTCAGAGGAGGCAGGATCTGAAAGCAGAGGCATCAGCCCCAACACTGGGCATCACCTGCTCTGAGGCCTGCCCCAGCAGAGGCCAGGCTATGAGGGCTTTGCCCATCCACCAGCACAAGCCAGGACATGCCTCAGCTTGAAATGTTGCCAGCAGGAAACTGGAGCTTGCTGGATTCCAAGACCACAAGTCCTGGAAAGAAAGCATGCATTCAAAAACATAAGAGGAGGGCGGGCCAGATAGCTTGGAGGACTAAAGTGCCTGCTTAGGCAGATGCAGGGACTGGGGTTCGATCCCTGGTGTGCCATGCCAGCCCCACCCCCGGGGCACACTGAGACAGTGACTGAGACTGGACATGGCGGCGCGCCTATAATCCCAGCGCTTGGGAGGCTGAAAAACAGGAGGGTCACTACAAGTCTGATCTGTGTAGTGAGACCCTGTAGACCCTGTACTAAATGCATTAAAAAAAAAAACCCACAGAGAAACTTCATTTTTTTTTCTCTTTTTTGATCTCATTCATTGGATTTGGGAGGCTTAGAGGGTTCTCTCTCTTTTTTTCCTTTTCTCCTTTTAATTTTTCACCCTTCTTTTGCTTTTTGTCTTTTATTTTGCACTTTTTCTTTTTCCTCCTTTTTCTCATTTATTCTTTTCAGCTAGTTATTTAATACTATTACTTTCCTTTTATCACTTGATAGGATTTCCTGTCACATTTTCTTCTCTTCTTTGTCATCTTCCATTGATTAGCATTTCAAATCTTACTTTTCTCATTCTCAGCTATCCACCCCTTCTCATATAACTTCTCATATAAACTCTGCTAAGTTTTATGAATCTTTAGATCGTTAACTCTGTGCTGTTACTGTGGGATGCTGTCACTGTGGGATGTTCTTCCTTCGTTAATAACAATACAGTTTCACTTAGCGTTTACTACAGGCCAATATTTGGTTTGTCTTAGGGGGAATACTATAACTGTGGATGTGTTTTCTATGGTTAAGGGCGGCACATGACAAGCTCTTAGAGTGTGTCGATATGTAGCTTCTTTTTGATGCTATCATTTTTTCCTGATTTCCTTCCAATAGCCAAGGTGACATAGTTGTTGCCATCAATTGGCCTTCTCTGTACGCCGACACCTAGATTACGTGGTTGTCATTACGACTACCAAAACCTATCACTGGAGAACTCAGGACTGACGCCAACACACTGCAGCCTCTCCTCCCAAATCAATGGACGTGGTGGGATTCTAGGGCCAAGGCAGGGGGCTACAGTTAGCCACGCTCTGAGTGCAGCACTGAAGTGCACACAGAACAAAGCCCTCCACGTTAGCAGCCAAGCCTCCCACTGTAACCACCTCACAGAGCCCTCTCAGAGCCGGCACTCAAATACTTTTCAAGGACAACCTACACAGAGGCATCGATGCTTACAATGCCGAAAGGTCCAACAAGATGAATGCACTAGGTAGGGTGACCTGTTAGGTAGAAGCGGGAAGGGAGCCAGGAAGAGGAAAGTAATGCAACAACAGGAAGGAGTCAGTACTTTTCAGCAATAACTTTTAGTCATTTTTGTTTGCATTTTTCTTTTTTTGTACCAGGGATTGAACTCCTGACCTTGACCTTGTCAGACAGACACTAATTCCTCTGAGCTATATCCCCAGCCCAGTAGTAACTTTTCATGTGCATGGTCTCAATTCCCTAATCAAAGACACACATTAGCAGACTATATCAAGAACTAAAATCTAATGATATTGTGTATCCCAGAAATACATTTACAGCAAAAGAAATATACAGACTAAAAATCAAAGGGTAGAAAACAATATTCTATGCAGCAGAACCCCAAAAACAAGCCGGAGGTGCAAACTTATTTTCAGACTAAGTGAAATTCAAGCCAACACAAGTGAGACGAGGCAAGGAAGAGGACTGCTTTTCATTAAGGGACCACTCTGACAAAAGGAGATAATAATTACAGATATACGTGCACCACAACAATACAGCCAACATCATAAAGTAAATACCACAGGACATGAAAGATCAGATAAATTTCATTAAAATTTTAGTGGGAGTCCTGAGTACCCCATTGCCACTAAGAACCAGTTCAACTAGGCAAAGAATGAAGAAAGAAATATCAGAGTGGAGCCAAATCACTGAGAGCAAATGAACTTAATAGATACGTACTGAACATCCCTTAAAGCACCTGCAAGCAGGCACAGGGGCTGGGTATTCGATCCCTGGGCCTGCCATGCCAGCCCTGCCCCTGGGGCCCACTGAGACAGATTGAGCCTGGTTGTGGTGGCGCGCACCTATAATCCCAGCTGTTTGGAGGCTGTAAACAGGCAGATCACTACGAATCTGATCTAGTAGTGAAACCCTGAACAACCTATAGACCCTTCCCGCCTGCAAAAAAAAAAAAAAAAAAAAAAAAAGAACGTCCCATCCACCAACAGGAGAACACACATTCTTCTCAGCAACACGTGGAGCTTTCTGTAAAATAGACCTCATACAAGCCCAGAGGACAGGCTTAAGTAAGTGCAAAAGAGTTGAAATTACACCACACATATTATCAGGTCACAGCAAAATGACACTAAAAATCATTGCCAAAAGATACCATAGAAATAACACCAACACGGAAACATGAAACAATATATTCTGGAAAAACAATGGATCACAAAGGCAAGCAAAGAAGAAATAAGACAGTTTCTGTAACTAAGTGATCATGCCAGAACTAAGCGCACACGACCAAGGCAGTCCTAAGAGGGCAGTTCATACCTCTGAATTCCCACATGAGAAAGCAAACCCAAATAAATAACCTGTCGGTGTACCTCCAGGTCCTAGAAAGACAAGGAAAATCCAAATCTAAAGGTAGTACAAGGAGTGAAATTACAAAACCAGAGCACAAAACAATGAAATGGATATTTTAAAAAATGGATACTATTTATATGAGAAACTCAGATTCTAAATAAAGAGCGAACTAAAAGATAATAGGAAGTAGGGAGGTGGATCTTTTTCAAATGCGAAGGAGATCAAGAGAGAAGAGAAAGAGGATGGAATGGAAACTGAGCTGTGGTTTGGGAATGTAGCAACAAGGACTGTAATCACTGCACTGTAAACATTTATTTGTATAAAATAAAAACTTTCTTCATAATTTCTCCACTTGACAAATGAGGACCCAATGTGCACCTAACCTTAAAGGAGCTGGGAGCACATGACAGTGACAGATGGCTTTTGTTGACATTGCTGGTGGTGGCTGAGGTATTATTAAGCTGTAAGGACAGGTTCACTGGTGTGCTCCATTATGTCAGCAGATTGACCTGATTCCATCCCTTGCTGAAACGTCTTTGAAATATCTTCAAGGAATCAGTTCATTTGGAAAACTTAGTTTTACTTTAAACACATCTCAGGTAAGAAAGAAATCTACTAAATCTTACCAAAACAATACCCAGAAGGTTCTTCTCTGAAGACTGTTGCATAAAATGCCAAAATCAACAGAGTGTCTGCAGCGGGAGTAAGATTGCTGCTGCATTATTTACTACTGCATTATGAGCCTTCATATTTTAATGAGTTCATTTCTACGGAGGCCTGTTCGCCAGTGGTTGCGACAGAAGAGAAGATCGTGGGGGAAATCACAGCAAATACATTCGTGTTGAATGGGACGCAGAACACGAAGAACTATTTAGGAGCACCGTTCCCTCTTCTGGGAAAAAAAAGAAGCAGAAAATATAAAATATTCAAAAGCACACAGCTCCTGATCCCGGATTCCCTTATTTAGTGCCATGCATAGAAACTGTTTCCATTATTTGGTTCAGCTATTTAATGTTGTTGAACATGTTTTAGAATCCTGAAATAAAATTCCCCGGTCAAGCATAAACTTCATGTATATTTGAAGAAATCCTCTACCCCTAACCTCATTGCTACATAACTTTCTAGCGGCTTCTTTTCTCAGATTTACCACCACCTTCTGTATCATGCATGGACATATTCCCAACCTAATAATGGTCCAGAATCATTCTGGCCCCATGCATCCCGTTTCACACCAGCTTCCATAGTTATTTGAATGGCAGTACCGTGATCCTAACAATCCAGGTTCACCATCTCATCATTTTTTCTCTGCTGTCCACATTTAGATACCAAATCCCGTAGCCTCTACTTGAATATACCTCTATATCTCTGTCCAAGATTTTTCACTAGGCCTCAGTGTGTCTTTCCTGGCCACCTTTATAATGAACCTTCTAACTGATCTTATCTCACCTATTTTCAGATCCAGCAGTCAGAAGTAGACCAGATTAGTTTTCCTAGAACACAAAAATCATCACACCTAGGTCAGAACCGAATACCAGTAAAACAGAGTAAAGATACAACATAGTTTGCTTATAGTCAGAGAATTAACAAAAGAATGCATTTGGCTTCAGTGTTTCACCACCACACATAAAGGGAAACCTGGGCATGTATCGCTTAACTGCCCCAGAGATGGGGTCGGGAAGAGGGGCACCCCCTCTCGAGCTCTGATTATCTACAAAGAGGTGAGAGGGGAATGGGCACACAAGTCATCCTTTAATAATAATCCTCATCATCCTTTAATAAGGATAATCAGAAAGACTCAAGCTCATGCATTCAGAGAAAATGTTTTTGTTAGTAATGTAAACATCTGATTCCAGGCATTAGTCACCTAGGATACCGTGTAGCACTTCCAGTACCTCTTGGGGACAGTGTCACCTTCCTGCTAAGACATTTATTCTTAGTCTACCTAAGGGGAGTCATTTGAGCCACCAAGCAGAGAAATCAAATTCATCTTCACAGCTGTAGTAAACACTCTTTACTAATCGCCCATTAGCTAGAAAGGGAAAAATATGTCTAGTCTGGTAAGAAAAAATGTATTTGTTTCCCTTTTGGTATGGCCCCAACATTATTTCACCTGTTGTTATTCTGTTCTTATCAAATCAACTCTGCACCAATCCCTGGACACACAGTGCCACCTTGGCGGTGTGCATTTGCTCCTTCTGGGAGGTCCTCACCTGCTGGTGACCCGTGCTCTTACACACTTGCTCCTCCGACGAGGCCTTCTGTTGCCTTCTGTGGCCACACAGATGTACCTGCTTTCTTGCACAGCACCCAGCCCCAGCGGGTCACTTCATTCCTTGAACCTCCCTTGCGTTTGCTTTTTCTCCCTGGTTCTCTCGATATCGTCCTCATGTCGTAATCAGTGGTTTAGCTTGCTCTTTGCAATCTCTTTGCCCTGTAGTCACAATTATGGGGGAGGTGAGCATAGCTAATTCAGATTTAAGATCAATTCTGATGCATATTATAGTATCTTGTACATAGTAAGAGCGCATTTGATTTATTGTGAAGCGTCTTGTCCTGGTGTGAAACATTCTTCAAGCCTACACAGGTGTTATGCAGGTATGTGTAATTCAAGGGATGCCTTTAGTTAGGGCTATTTGCTTAGACCTAGTTAAAGATGCAGAAATTTGTTAAAAAGTCATAGGATTTGGATTAGAGTGTGGCCATATTTTGTCAGTTATGACAACCTCAGAGGCACAATTGGGCTACATCTGCACAAAGGGAAAAGTTAAGGGGAGCTAAGAAAGCAAGACGAAGCTCCATCCTTTGGTGCTTTAGTTTTAGGGATGGTAACAGAGCCCACCTGTTGCTGGACATGGGAGCATTGACTGAAATAGTGAGCTCACTAGCCATAGCCAAGGGAAAAACCACTATGAAGAGGGTATGAGGTTGGTGTTAAAATTCAGCCACTGAAAAATGTGTAGCCTGAGAGAAGGAAGACAAGGAACGAATACTCCAGCCTCACTTCCTGCCTGTCAGTCTCCTAAAGATATGCCCTGTGGGCCAAGGCTCTGGGAAGCAGAGGACAAAGGAGTCAGCTGGATCAGATGATAGAGCTCATTCTCCTCAGATACTGAGCAAGAAGATAAAGGAGAAGAGATGTTCGAAAAAGAAAAATAAAAACCAGCCCTGCGGATATTCTGTCTTCATGTTTCCATAAAATAAGGAAGGGGAATGAGCACACACACACACACACACACACACACACACACCATACATAAAGGGCTGAATTTTAGCTTCTTTTCCTGCATAGCAGGAGGAAGTAGCCCAGCCCACACCACCAGCTCTGTATATCACCTAGTCAGATCAGACCTACCTCATTGGTGGTCTCCACCTCCAATCCACATTGCTGACAGAGACTTGTGTCAAATCATCAGCCTGGAATTGAATTCTCAGTTGCCTCTCCTTGGGAGGCCCTCTGTGCTATAAACGTGGCTGCCAAGGGACTCAACTGATTGGCAGGAAAAAGGTGGAGGAAGTGAGCACACAGATGCACCCAAAAAATCTGCCTCAGAATTCCCAGGACCAATCTTCCCAAGTAATGTCTTTATCTCAGGCTTGTGATCTTCGAGTTCCACACTTACAAGTTTATAAGTACACAAATAGATTGGAAATGAGAGTTTCCTTATTCTGGGGCTCTCTTGTCAGTGCAGGAAAGTGTGAGACCCACCCGATTAGGCTCTAACACCCAGAACACATTAACTGATTTGAAAGGAGTATTTTCACTTACCAACAGAATTCAGAGTTAAAAATACACTTGGGCATTTTTTTTCTGTTTATTTGCCTCAAACTCTGCCTCAGGCTCATTGAACACTGCTCAAGAAAAAAGAGCAACTCAAAAATAGTTCAAGGCAGAATTCCAAGTTGAGAAAATGTATTGACAACTCCATAAAAAAAAATGAGAACAGGGTATGCGTAAAATTCTGTCTCCTCAATGAAAACAGCAACTAACACTTTCATAATTCCATGGCCCCGAGATGCACGCAGGCACTGAATACAGGACTTGAGATCCACTTAGGCTTCAGACCTTCTTGTCCCCAAATGCATGTGTGGTTAATTGAACATACTGAAAGAGTCAGAAATTGTTGCTTATAATAATTACATCAGCTCTATTCTGAATAACAAGATAATCTGGAACTTCTCCGTATCTTCCAAAGTAGTTCCTGCAATAGGAATGATATATAAATTCCTCTACCATGTAAATATATATTAAATATGTATAAATATCCATATATGTATTGCCTGCATATGTATGTGTGTGTGCATTATGTTCATGTTGTCTTGTTGGTTTCCCTAAAATGGAATAAGACATGCTAAAATCAACTTGCATTTTGGAGTCAGACTTGGACTCATATTCTGGGTCTTCCACTTAACTGCTATGTGACTGACTTGGCCTAGACCCTTCAGAAAATACAACTTGGCAGAAGGATTAAAGCACAACAGCCCCTGACAACAGTGTGTTGCAGCCGAGCTGTCCAATACTAGAGAGCCACAGAGAGTCTTGCATTCGCAACTGGCCATTGTGCACTTTGATATGTTCCACTCAACATTAGACGGTTCTGGTGGAAGTTTCACCTTGTCCACAGGGGCAAGAAGACTCGCAAAATGCTTAAAATCCAGTTGACACAGTGACCCCACACTCTTAAAGTGCTGTATTCCAGAAGGCTCAAATCTACAATTTTAGCTATAAGCCTTTATAGAGTGATCCTCCACCGAGCATGGAGAAAAATGTTTTTTTTTAAAAAAAAAAGAAAAAGTCTTTCAACTCTCGTAGCATTATGCTTCTTAATTTACAGTCAACCTTTTAGTAGACGCTAAGTTTCCCTGAAGTGAAACAAGGCACTGACTCCCCCTGCTGCAAGAAGCATGGGCTATATAACGGCTAGCCCTAGGACTCCATGCAGGCCTTGCCATTGGCTGAAAATTATGTAGGAGTTACTTTCTCCCCTCACTAGCATTCTCACCCAGTAATTAGTTGATATACTTGGATAAAAACCTAGCACCTTAGCAGAGCAGGGGGAGATGGCTCAGTGGAATAAGTGCTTCCCTGGCAAGCGCAAGGGCCTGAGTTCAATCCCCAGTTCCACCAAAAACAAAAAACAAAACAAAACCTAGCACCTTGCCTAAGCTAGGAAATCCATGAAGGGTTGTTGTTAGCTTTAGAGTTCCCCCCAAGATTGTCAGAGGCTGCTACTGCTTCTCTATTTCTGTCAGTTTCTTCTTAGACCCACTTTGCACTGACTTTCCCCTTGTGGGTGTGGACCTACAGGGGACTCCCAAATACCCATGGCCTCAAGTCTGTTTCCCAGAGCACCTGATCTGCAACAGTTGACATTGAAAATGAGATTATAGATCAGACTCTAAAATGGGCTTGGGAGTGATAGTACTCATTGACCTACTGGTATGAAGAAGATCTCATCATTAGTAAAAGTATAGATAGTTTCTTGCTTGAAAACATAGTACTCTTTTTAGATGAACCTTATGGCTGATGAACTTGAGTGAGAATAGAACTTCACAACAACTCCAACATACATGGTATCTCAGAGACATAAGGAGAGTACTTACTGTAAGGCTTACAGAATTGGTTAGTCATGACTGGGTATACCCAATACACTGAAAAAAGCAATGAAAAATGGGATAATTAAGCACCAATTTAAGGCAAAATATGAAATTTAGAGGCTCTCCTTGACAACCTATAAAAAGTTTCTACTTCCTTGAGGCAGAGAACAGAAAAAATAGATTAGGCCCACATGTTAATTATAAAAGAGTAGTAGCACTCCAAAGGAGGTTGACTTTCAACCTCAACAATTATGCTTCAGACTCAGGCATTTTATTGAAAAAAGTCAACTCTAAGGCATAAAATAGGGATATCTGGATCAAGGCACTCACACAAGTTTTTTGTTTTGTTTTTTGTTTTTTGATTTTGGTTTTGGTGTTTTGCAGAACCAGGGATTGAACTCATGCCCTTGCACTTGCCAGGGCAGCACTTACTCCACTGAGCCATCTCCCCAGCCCTTATACAAGTCTTGAGTTGCTTGATATCCACCTAAACTTCATGTGTCAGTAGAAACAGCCCACTCATCCCTTCATATGAAACACTCATCTCTCAGGAGTCTGAGCGCTGGTTGTCACATCCTTCCAATGGCTCATTTATCTTCAAAATTGGTCAGTGGAGGAGTGTGGGGTGTTGCAGAAATGAAAAACAAATTTTCTAAATAGACATTCAGAGTGATAGTAAGGAGGGCAACCCCTAATTCCACTCCTTGGTTCTTGGATCTGTGTGTTTACCTTTTGATCTATTTATACACCACACAAGTAATCATCTGCATAGATACAGAAGCTGTTTCATCCACCAATCAGGTCAGCAGCTTCTGCAGGATATGCAGTGCCAACACTGGATGATGTCATGGTCAATATCCATAGAAATATCTCTTTTGCTCGTAAATGGGTTTCTTTATCTAGGACAGTGGGGATGAAGCTATGGCATGCTTGTTACTGTGTTTTTCTTTTAAGACAAAATATATTAATGTAGAATTGTTTTTCTAAACTAACACCTCAGTATTCCGGTTGGGCTGCAGAGTTGACACCTTCTGATAAATAAGTGAGCTTGGAATTTGTCCTGATTACTTTTCTTGTTGCTGAGATGAAAACACCTGACACCTAAAGTTAGGGGAGAAAAAGACTTATTTAGCTTACAGTTTGTGGAGGTTTCAAGCCATAAGCAGCTGGCTCCAAGGCAGGGTTGCATGGCACAGGGACAATATTTCATGACTTCAGAAAACAGCAAAAGCAACAAGAGCAAAGGTGGGGCGGGGAGACCAATCCTCTTTGTCTTCCTTATGTAGTATATAGGCTACTCGCCCTGCGGTGGGTGTAACACTCACATTCTCACTACCCTCTCCTCTTGCAAAGGCACAGAATGTGTTCAAAGTGAGAACCCAGGTTTGAATGAGAACCCTCATTTAAACTTTTAAACATCTCGAATTGACACAATGAATCAACCATTACAACATTCTAGAGCATAAACAGCTACCCTAGGGTTTGTCCTCTGCACCCTAGGATACAGAACTGCTGAACTACTTAGTTAAGCTTCTAAATTTCTCAAGTTGGCATGATGTATGAACTATTACAGGGCAGCAGGTTGGCGCTTGGTGTCTAAAAATCTCACCAACTTGGGCCTTGGGTGATGTTGCCATCAGATGATCTGTGAATCCAAAGATCCTGTTTTTGGCTGAGACCCTACAGAGAAGGGGAAAAAATGTGTACCTGTAATGTGTGTCAATTCCAGTCACAATAAATCACACTGTGTTTTACAGAAGAGGTCCAAATTTTCTTATTGCTTGTAAATTCAAAATATAACTTGCTACCATAGATCAGTTGTTTTTGAGGAATGACGCTTTATCAGAAGCTTATCATAGTTTACTGATAAAAGTTGGGATAGGGTATTTGGTAGTAACAAAGCTTGGTGAGCAGGAGGCTATGCCGTTACGACTATGAATATTTTCCCTTCCATGGCTACTACTTCAACTGCCATGTATATGGACAGCTACTGACAAGCTCTGGTCAATGCAAACAAACTAGCCAAGTTATTCTGAATAAAAGCAGTTACTACTGCTTTTTAGTTGTCTATATATTCTGCTGGGTGCTAACATGCAATACAAAGACTTTCAAACTCCATACCAACTCTTTCAGGACCACTCCAGGTCTCCTCTCCCATTTGCTTTTTCCATGATTTTTCAATCTTGCTCCCTCCAAGTCCCTGAATAACCAATCAAGCCATCTACTATTATCTTGGATTAGGGACTGAGTCACACCTAGACCAGCAGAGGTCTTCACCATTGGTGAGGGATTTCTACAATGTATTTTGAAGGAGAAAGATGAGTATCTGTTGGATAGCAGCAATAGTTTATGCCACCAACTTTCCCTCTCACAAGTTTCTCCAGAAAAAAAAGAAACAGCATCATGGAGCATTGCTTTGACTATGGAATCAAATTACTAAATTATGTAAGTAGATCCAAGTGGTACAAATAGTGGATCCTGTAGGATCACGTCCAAGGCAGTCCTCTGTTACCAAATGCTTTGTTACTATAGGCTCAGAACTGTGCCCTGCTGGGGGTTGCCCTCAGCTAATGGAACGTGTGTTGGCTGAGGCTATGCTTCTTTTCCAACTCATCCAGGCAAGGCAGAGTGGCCTTTTCTCTTTGCTGTATTTTGGGACTTCTCCAAAAGACCATCTCAGCTTGAGTTCTTCCTGTCACTGAGATTGGTGTTGCAAATGTATTACTGGTCAACATTCTGCAAGTAAACCTGCTCCACATAAATGTTAGAGTCTTACTGTCCACTCCCAGGGCACCCTATCAATGACAAGCCTAGGCTGACCTGAACTGGGATCTTTTAAGATTGTACACTTCTGATCTGTAACCTTTTCTTTCTACACCTAACATACAAAGTGGCAGATTTATGACAGCCAAAGTCCCACATCTTGAATATTTTAGTAAAATATATCAATATCTATTCCTTCTGGAGCTAAGGGATTACAATACGATGGTATTCTTCACAGCATTCTATGTTAGCCCAGGCTGATTGCAAGGGAACCAACTGATGCACTCAGAAACCAAATAAATAAGAAACCTCAAAGGTGCCTAAGAAATTAGCCACTGACCAAAAGTAAACAATCTCACACATTAAGAATAGAACAAAACTGGGATGGTTGCTAAGAAACTTCATAAAGATGGAACCCTAAGAGTGAGGATAGTCCAACTGAGCCATTATAAACAGGGACTGACCAGAAAGAACTGGCCATGATATTACTGAAAAGCCAAAATCAATGACAACCATCAATGCAGAATGACAGGTCTAAATGGCTTCAAGCTACAGGACAGAAAACTTAGAAATCTCTTTGGAACAGGTTCAAAGACAAGAGTGAACAGTTTCACTCTATTTATTGGACCGGCTTCTCACTTGTCTTTCTAAACTACTGAGAAAAACATTGATCCCTTTGCATTGCCAAGTTCATGATAGAAAACTCAGCCTATGGAAAGGAAACCCAGAAGAAAGGAAGGAGACAAGCTAATTTTCCTCTTCCACATATTGAGGCATCAATATTAGTTTCCCTTTAATGTTGGTATTAAGCAGATAAATATGTTTTGATGATTATAACTTTTAAAACATGTCCTCTGACATTCTTTTATAGGATGTACTGAATATAGAGCTCAAAGACATTTGTCACCTGTCTTCTGTCATGCAGTTTTCAAGTAGAACACTCAGATTCCAGAAAATTCTTTCACACCTCGTTCCAATCAACAGTAAAATCTTCTACCCTCTGCAGTAACTTTCTGACTTCTCTCTCCATAGTCTAAATATCAGTGAATCTTTCAAATAAGGCAAAAAACAGTGAGAAAGAACATTAAATAGAACAAAGACTTTTTCCTAAGGTCTACCTTCCCCTTGCCATGGTTGAGTGTAGGGTGAGAGAAAGGGCCCAGGTGGGTCTAAGGAACAGAGTCTCAGACGTCTTCCTACGAAAAGGAAATAGAAAAAGCTCCCATTCCTTCTTGTGTGTGTACAACAACAAAAAACAACTCCACTTTAATTCTAAAAGGATGATCCTATTACATTAAAGTTTCACCAAAACATCCTGCTTTATATTTCACTCAAGGCCCTGGGTTCAATTCCTAGTACCGCAGAAAGAGAGAAGATGGGATCTTGCTATATGTATTTCATTTCTTTGTGACACAAGCAAACAGAAATGTGTCCAGGAATATAAACTATTTCTAAAAGAAAATCCTAAAGAACAACTCAAGCTTTGCAAAGGAAATCAATATGTCCTCAATAGCCGAAGTCAGTGGGTTAGCGGGGGCTCAAAACACCACCACAGAAAATAAGGGCAGTTGCCTGACTTTAAGCTGATTTTCTGAGTAATTGACTATAATTATTAGTGTGATCACAGGACAAAAGGAAGCCTAACCTGAAAGGCACATGCCATAGGTTATAAAAGGTAAAGTGTTAAGGTCTGAACATGCAATTTCCATTCCCAGTGTGCTAAGGAAGGAAGGGGGAAAAGAGAAGGGATGCAGGGAGCAGTGGGGAGCTAGCAAATACCCTTCTGAGAAAGTCTTTACCAGAAGGAAGCATAACTAGATTTAATATTTACCATTTCTTCCCAAAGATATAAGACACGCCCTGTGAGCAACAGAGACAGCCCTGATACATCACTGGCACTGCAGCGTGTCTCTGTGTTTCTCAGTCTCCGTGACACTGCCCAAATCAGCTGCTGTCTTCAAGCATCATCAAGGGTATCTGAATAGGAACAGGATTGTCCTCTACCCTGAAGGCAGTGACTGGCCACTTAGGAACACATTTTCCAAGTAAAAAGAAGACATCGTACCTCCAAACCAGGACATCAAAGTGTGACCTCAGATTTACTTGTTTGCCAACCCAGGCCTCAGAACTCAATTTTTTTGTCTCTCATACTGTCCTTCTAGAATTGGGAATATTTCTTTTCGGAGAGAATGTAAAAATCCTCATAATACATTTTCTTCAAATATTATTTTTTTTGTAAACTGGTGTTTGTGGAGGGAGGGTGAGAGAGAGAGAGAGAGAGAGAGAGAGAGAGAGAGAGAGAAACAGAAAGAAGCAGAGAGAGAGAGAGAGAGAGAGAGAGAGAGAGAGAGAGAGAGAGAGAGATTTCACTTGATTGTAGATGCTGTAAAGTCCAAAATCAGCAGCATAGAGAGCAGGATAAAGACACAGGGAAGACTGGAAGTTCAAGGACAAAGACAGCCTTTTGATGGCAGAATTTTCCCTCCTTCCAGCCACTTAAAACCTTCCTTAAAAGATGGCTGAGTCTCACCTGCAGTAAGAAGAATAATCTGCTTTACTGAAAGTCTATTGATTCAAATGTTAATCTCATCTAAAAATGTCTTCACAGAAACACATAGAAAACTATTGGCCCACATATCTGTGTACCATAGTCTTGCCAAGTTAAACATAAAATTTAACTATCTCCCTACACTAGAAAGACAGGACCTTGGGCAAGAAAGCCCTCCATAGGTGAAGCCACCCCTGCAGGGGCTGAGAGCTGGCACTAGTCCAACAGCACTGCCCATGGCTGAGGCCATGAGTCCTTGCTTGAAGTGGCACCTGGCCAGGGCATTTCTGTGGTTGTCATGCTTATAAGATTAATTAAATGTACTCAACAAAATTACAACTAAAAAGCTTAGCCAATATATTATTTCAAAGCAAGTGTTCCTAAATAATATCAAAATATAGAAATGAAAGACAAGCAGCTTCTTTGTTTGAAAGAACTGTTAAAGGTGATTAATCTACCTGGGGTTATTATTTACACACGCAACAAGCCACAGTGTAGGGTCGATGCCAGGGGAGGCCATCGCGTGGCCCATGTGCTGCAGCAGGCTCTCTGAACCACTGCAAGCCGTAACAGGCTCACCATCCCGGGGCTGCTTATCTGTGCGAGCCAGAAGAGTCACCATCACTCAGCCAGTAATCCTCTCAGAGCTAGATTTTATCTCTTATCCCTTGAAGAGCCACGTATAATGGCTGTAGTGAAGGAGAGAGAAATAGACGACTTAGAGAAATATTCATGGTGACTTAAACAATTATTTGACAACATTTCTTGGATTAGCTAATGAGTATTCTTTAAGAACAATTTGTGATTAAGGTACAGGGGCATGTACCTGTAATCCAGCTGCTTCAAAGAACCAGGTAGGTAGACTGTGAGTTTAAGCCAGGCCTGGGAAACTTAAGCCTGTGGATAAAAGGTATATAAAATCATTAGTTGTTCTGAGTTCTCTGCTAGAGTTAAAATTCTATGTGTTCTCCCCTCTTCATATTATGAAATAATTACACATATAAAAAAAGAGTGTATACGTGTTTTAAAAGCCATTATAGACAAATAAGCATAGTCACCACACATCAGGACAAGGCACGGAATGTTGCTAGCACTTGCTGGAGCAGCCCATCTCCTGAGGCCAACACTTGCCTGACCGTCATGGTAGCTCTTCTCCTTCTTCAGTGCACAGCTTTCTTCTGCCTTCCAGTACTACTGTGCATCCTCTGCCTTGTTTTGTACCTTTGTGAGCACAAATTTCTTTATTTACATCAACAGGTTCCTTGTCCTCTGATTTCCATCTGGGTTTCATCAAAAAGAGGGCCTAGAAGACTATTAGAACGCAGGGGGTGTGGGTAACCAGGGAATCTCTTCATTACCTGGTTTAGGCCATTGTCCGGCAGCAGCTAATGTGTTCTTTACAGCTCTTCCCAGCCCTTTCTCTGTGGTCTTCCACTGAAACCCCCACGGAGGGTGCAGTCTCCCACTGGCCAATGTAGCACATGGCTGAAGAAAGACAAGGAGAGGTCGGGCGTTTCACGGGCCTCAGGGGTGTCCAGTTACTCTCAGTGAAACAAAGATCTGAGTCGGTGATCATGGCGTTTTTTTAACTAGTCAGGGAGGTGTGTAAGTATTGTGGTAGAGTATACAAGAAGAACAACTTTTGCAGGCACAGCTTGTAAAGGAGGGACAAGGCACACTCACACCAGGCATGGAGGCTCCCCAGTTCAAAAGCAGCTTAAAACATGATGATGTTTGGAAAGCCAGTACCTTTACTGCTGGGAGGGTATATTTCGTTTCGAGTCTCAAGGCCTCAGCAGAGATGTTATGTCATATTTAAGCCCTGGGATTTCACAGGCTCTCAGTCAAGCCTCCATTCCAGCCGTTAGCACCGGGGCTGGGGCAGGATTCAGGCTCATGCGCAGCTGCTTTGTTGCAGTGACACATGAGTGCCTGAGCCACTTGGTCACATTCTATTTAGCCAATTAGGGGCACATTAAGTCAATATACCCAGCTCTCCGCGTATCAGCAAATAGGACTGGTGTAAAGGTCAGGTAAAAATGGAGGCAAGGGTGCCCTCAGGGGGCACAGCTTGGTGGTCCTCCCCAGCCTTCGTGTCTTCACGGTCCTAATTTCTCTCTGCAGGCACCAGCATCTAAGTTCTGATTTACCGCTCCTTCTTATAAGCCCTCAGCCCAAAGATGTTTTTCATTTGCTAATTTCTGGGAAGACACAAAATCCCTTCTTTGTCTTCTTAATTCGTCTGTCACCTATGTAGTCATTTTCCTGTATTTAATTACCATTATTGAAGCAATTAGAATGTCTTTTTTTTTTTCCTGACTGGAGTATGAAATTAAAGGTAAGAAAGGTAGTCTATAGTATTACTGAAAGAAAACCTTTTGATGTTTTTCCCACCAAATTAATCAGAGTAAAGAAGTTTGTCCTGCTCATTAGTTTTTTTTCCTATTTTTTAAAATCGTGGTTGTTAAGTACACATAACACAAAACTTACTTTTGTTATCTTTTTGAAGTTTTTACTTCAGCGCTTTTAAGTACATTCATAATTTTGTGCAGCTGTT
>NW_004524681.1:8610752-8624049 GCF_000260255.1 Octodon degus
AGGGAAGTGCTTATTCCACTGAGCCATCTCCCCAGCCCAGAACTCTTTTCTTCTTGCACACCAAAGCTCTGTACCTATCACATAGTAACTCCCTATCTCTCTCTCTCTCTCTCTCTCTCTCTCTCTCTCTCTCTCTCTCTCTCTGCCGCCCTTGTGTAAGCATTATTTTACTTTCCGACTATGATTTTGACTATTCTAAAGTATTTTTGAATATTGTTATATATTTTTCTTTGTATGTCTGGATTATTTCACTTAGTTTCTGTATTAAAGATGCAGCCCTGTGAACTCTGAGGCCGTCCTGGGTAAATGGATGCACCAGGAGACCATACTCTTCATTGAAATAAGTCAGACGTACATTTGTAAATACTGCAATGTTTCTTCAGTCTGAGAAATCAGGACCAAAATGTATGTTAAGTGTTGGGAAATAGGAAGAAACTCTTCAAATGGGGGAGGGAATGAAGGAAGGGGAAGGGGAAAGAAAAGAAGGGAAAGAAGGACAAATTGAAACAAAACTTTGGTAAATGGGGAAGGGAAGAGGGGTTAAAAGGAAGATAGGAGGGTGGGGGGGAAGTATGTTGTATTGTGTACAAGTACAAATTCTTTATGATAAATGTGATCATTATGTATACCTAAAATGTACCAATAAAATCTGATTAAAAAAAAACAATTTTAGAAAGAATTATCCACATGATAGCGTGTGTCAGAATTCTCCTCCTTGTTGAGACTGAACACCATTCCACCGTATGCATACACCACATTTTACTTATTCATTTATCCTCCTAGATCTTATGAGTAATGCCTCTATGAATGTTAGTCCACAAAGATCTCTTTGAGACCTTGTTTTTAATTCCTTTTTTGTTATATTCAGGTAGTGGAGGTCATTCTGAGGGTTCTCATGAATTTACATCTTAGACCTCTCCATACAGGGAATGAAAAGTGGGGCCATTTACCTATCAGTCCTACTTAAGCATCAACTGCTATTTGACACCCCAAAATTAACTCCCTCACACTGTCTTGTCACACAGGAACAAAGGTCAGGAGGTTCCCCGAATCATCTCAAGTTGAGAGAGGGTTCACATACCAGGGAGTAACTGAGACAGAGTATCCATGGCTATGGGGAGGCCCTGCTAGGTGGTATCTATGCAGATATCATGAAAACAGATGCGCGTTGGTGTCCTGAATTACGGCCGGAATGAAATGTAAGACCAGGAGGACTGGAGGTCGGGCACTAAGGACATCCGCTAACAATCTGAATCAGTGGTGCTTAAACCTGTGTGGCATTGTGTATTTATCTCTGCTGTGTATTTCTAGTTGACTATGTTGTGTTCACAACTTTACCTTTTTCGTTATGATTTTTTTCTCATTCTTAGTGAATGATAACCAGGATATGTGTGAAATTAATTTGGAATGGTGTCATACTTTATAGTTCTCAGAAATAGTTGTGAATTTTAAATAGTTCTTCTCAAACAGATAGAATCCAGGTAAATTAATATGATTTGAACTTTTCTTTAGTTCTAATTATGGCTTCAACTCTGTTAATCATTAAATAATTATTTGGGTTTTTATTTCTTCTTTGGTCTATTTTGGTTAAGTTGCTTTTTCAACAAAATTTCTCTGTTCTTCTAGTTCCAAAGTTTTTGGCACAAAGCTTGAAACATCTATAGTCTTGTCTCATTTATCATTTCTGATACTGTTTTTTGTGCTTTCTTCTTTTGGAACCTACTCTGGCAAGGTCAATCATGAAAGAAAGAAGTGAATTATGGATTTTAAAATCTCTTTTGTACTTATTTTCTATTCCAGATTTTACCATTAATAGTATCCCCCCCCCCTGCTTCTCAACTGTTTTAGTTTGGTCTACTGTTCTTGTTTGTTTGCTCATTTTGTTTTGTTTCGTTTCTTACTGAGGATTGAACCCAGGGCCTTCTCACCGAGTGCCTTCTCTCACCCTTTCGTTATCTTTCAGTCCTGCTAAGTCACTGTAGTGCTGAGGCTAGGTCCAGACTCCCAATTCTCCTGCCTTAGCCTCTGCAGAGCTCTGATTGCATGCCTGTGCCATTGCACTTGGCTCGTTTTTTATTTTAACTTTGCAAGTACGTGAAAGTTAAGAAAGTACATGTGTTAGTTATCAACTTCAGTTTATGACAGACTCCCCCCATTTGTACACTCCATGTTGCTCTGCCTTTCCTGTTCCCTCTTTTCTTGCCTTCTTTTGAACTTTTTTCTCCTTTATTCCTTCAATGAGTTTATATTATTTTCTCTTCTTAACAATAGCCCAAAAGCTGCAGTGCTTTCCCAGGGCATGCCTCATCTGTATCTTCATCCCAAGAAGACTTTGCATTGAACCTCTTTCAACTGTTATGTTATTGTTTTCATGTGCTTTGATTCTGTACTTTAAGCTATCCTATAATATTACTTCTATACAATCAGCATTAATGTGTTTACCAAAATGTTTACCACTTTTTGTTCTTAATTACCTCTCGCATGTTGTCATATGTCGATTTGACCTAAGTGCGAACCACCTAGCAGATCAGTAAGTCTCTGGGCATGTCTGTGGATGGCTGACACAGGGCCAGCACACTGAGGTGGAAAGACCCGCTCAAGATGTTGGCGAAACCAACCAAAAGGCTTGTAGCCTAGAAGAAACAAAAAGAGAAAGAAGTAGCAAGTGTGCTCTTTTCTGGAAGAGCAACAAAACTTTCTGTTGCTGTAGGACATCAGTCTCCAGTTTCCTCAGCCTTCCAAAACAGGCTCTTTAGCCTTGTAGCAGACTCCTATGCAATGGGATCCAGGCCTCCGACTTTCCATTGGTTCTGGATCCTCCAGGCTCCAGCACCCAGCCTGCCATTTTGGATTATTCCCTCCCTGATCCTGTAAGACCACCTAATAAGTCCTTTGTGTAACTACAACTGTAACCAGTAAATGCATCCATTTCTCAGTACATGTTCATTTCTATTTCATCTGATTTTCAGAAGTTCTCTTAATGCTTGCTGGTAACAAACCACACAGCTTTGTATTTGCCTCAAACTATATTAATTCGCCCTCAATCTTGAAAGATATATGTTACAAGGGGTAAGATTTTGGTTTTGTAGATGTGTTTTTCAACTTACTGAGGATCATATTTCATTGAATTTTGTCTTCCATTGTTGCCACTGGGAAGATAACTTACCCACTGCTAGTAATTTAAAACAATGTTTTATGGTAGCTTCTTAAGACTTTATCTTTAGTTCTCTATGGATTTATTGTAAGTTCATGCCTGCATTTCTTTTCATTCATCCTTCCCTGGATTTTTTGGGCTATCAGTACCTTTGGAGTGGAATCTTTCATCAGTTGTAGAAACTATCAACTTCAGACCTTTAAATGTCACCTCTCCTTCACTCCACCTCCCCTCTCCTCTCCTGTTGGAACTCCGATCACAAGTATGTGAGAACTTTATTACACACAATAGCTTCTACTATTCTCATGTGACCCTCCCATCATTTTGCCCAACTGTGTTACATTCTAGATTTCTTTTGACTTCTCTGATTCATAAATACTCTCTACTCATCTGGGTCTCCTGTGCTTTCAAGTCCAACCTCTGACCTGTCACTTTTTCATCCAGCTTTTGAGTTCTAATTTATCACCCATTGAGTCTTTAATTTAGGTTGCTGTTTTCTATTTCCTGAAGCTCTATTTAGCTTATATGCAAACTTCCTTATCACTTTTTTTAGTTTCCTAGTTCATCCTTAGATTTTTCAAATTTGCCTTTTAATTATTTTATTGATTTTTTGATTGGTGTTAAATAAAATCATTATATTTAACATATTTTTAGGCTATTGCTCTTGTACCATGTGCTGTCTGCTCCTCCCCACAAAACACCAAAAATTTTGGAATGTTTTGTGAGCTCTGCCCGACTCCCAACTGCCAGCATCTGCTTTCTGTGTTCTGTATCTGACTACTTTTTTGCAATAATCAAGGCAAGCCCTGCTGCTACCCATATGTGTGGCTGCCTAGAAGTGCTGTGAAATTCATAGTAACTACCACACTGAGGAAACCCACAATCAACAATCAACCAGAATCAGCATGAAAAGATGAGTTGCCTCGTCTCCCCAGTGGGGTTGAGAGGTACGTTCCACTCCACTAACTGGAGTTCCCTCATGGGTTTATCAAGCTCCACTTGCCTGCGTTCAGCCTCATTCGCTGCTCTACCCAACTCACACCTGCCTTGCCCAAATAAGGTACCTGGCTTCAAATACTTGCCTGGGAATCTGCTATGGTGAGACCCAAAATTAAGGTGGTTCTTTATTTCCTTTCATGCGTAGTTTCTTTCCTCTTTTCATTCTGTAAGTCTGTCATTTAACTTTGGAATTACTTCGTACAAATTTTTTTCAGAGCTTGAGATAACAGTGCATGCATCTGAATGCTTGGATTTATTCTGCCAATCTCATTTGATGGACCAGTAAAATGATGAAAATTTAAAGGAACAATTCGCTGGAGGCCCAGACAACCTACGGCTCAACGTTTTCAGGGACTTTCACCTTCCAACTTTGCTTAGCATATAGATAAATTTCTATCCATCTCCTGAGAGTACAGCAGATCTAATTTTGGATTTCCCTTACTCTAAAAAACAGCCCTTTGAGTCTCAGCTTTATGACAAGAAGGTCTTACACTAGGTGCCCCATTTTATCTTGGTATTTCTGCAATATATCTTAAGATTTTTTTAATTTTATCTAACATTTTTATTTGTTCTAAGCCAGGTGTAGTGACACATGTCCATAACCCCAGTTGGGAAACTAAAGCAGGAAGATCTCAGACTCATGCTTAGCCTAAACAAAATAGTAAGTTAGCAAGACCCTAACTCAAAAAAATTCTAATGTGGGGATGCAGGTTAGTGCAAAGGCCCTGGCATAAATCTGCATTATTGAGAAAAAAGGAAAAGTACACATAAATACGGTGCAGTAAGACTGTATAATAAATCTGGGAATGTGTCCTGACAAAATAGCAGCCAGGAAAAACTTCAGCGATATCAAGAATTGCATGTGGAGGCCAGGGAGATAGCTCAGGAGCACAAGTGCCACCTGGCAAGTGCAAGGTCTTCAGTTCAATTCCTGGTTAAAATGAATAAATAAATAAATAAAATTTAAAAACCTTAATTATTGCATTTGTTATCTTCTGAGAAAAACATGCTATGGCTTGACTATTTTTAAGCAATTATAATTATGAATAAAAGAGAAATGTGCTGATCTCATATCATCTATTAAGGAGAAAGAAAAGACTCTGAACAAAAGCATTTCTAGACTTACTAATTTGTCATCGATAACCAAAATTCTTTTGAGCAATGTCTCTGCCAAATGCTGTTAAACAACAGAGGCATGCTCCAACCTGCAGCTTCTACTGTACATAGAATATCCATCCCTCCATTGTGTGTGTTATTTAGACAAAGTACAGCTCCCTGGGATTGCTTGCCAGCCCAGCCCAAGAAACTGACTCAACTGGAGAACTCGAGGAGCCTCTTCTATTTGGAACCCGAAAATGAGATATGCTCTGTGGTCAGGACGTGTTTCTCAGGTAAGTGTCTAAGATTTATGAAGCCATTTTCTGGTGATTATTCATGATGTTTTCTGACTGTGCTCCTCATTTTCAGTACTCAAAGCAGCAGCTCAGACTCACTATATCATGCCTGGACCTCTCATAATTCCTTCTAGTAGGCCACTGTCTGAACCAGAACCATTTGTGCTTCCCCCATCCGCAAAGCAAGGTCTGGGTGGTAAAAAAATTTGGTATTTAAGCCAAAGTAGAGCAATTCAATTTTCTATGAAAGTCATCTTGAATTTTCCAAACTCCAAATACACCTAGTTCTCCTCACTTAGGTAGAGATTCATTTTGAAGGGACTCATCTAAAAAAAAAAGAAAAAAAATATTAAAAATATCACAACTTTGTATACTCTCCTATGAAGTCAATAGGATTAAAATGTAATTTGCCTAGAGCAAGACTGGATTTCCAAGTGTGCATATTCCACTTAGAAAATGCTCATATCATGCGAGACAGCTCAACTGCAGTACAAATATAAGCAACAATGCTACATGGTCAGAGATCTAGACTACAAGCCAGAGAGTCAAGAAGACACTCTGGGTTCGCCTTTCAGATCACATCGAATCACATTAATTTCAACTGGGGATTGACGGTCTTGGTAGTTAAGCTGATGATGTTCATTTCAAATTCTTCATCAAGGGCCACATTTATGTAGTAGCTGACAGTAATCCGTCAAAGCACTCCAGCACATGCTATTGAAAATAATGTAAATATCTATGCTAATTATAAAAACTATATCCATTATAAAACTTCTTTGTATGATTCGCTAAACTCTTCAAAGCTGTTGTTCAGCAACATCTTAAGGATATGTTTCATAGAAGTTTTAGAGAAAGGGAAAGAAAACGTGTGTATTGACAAGAACTTACATTAGTTCTACTTGACCTCACTTAAAAGAAATGGTCTATAAATCAATCATAGAAGAACAAAGAGAAATGCAAGGGACAGCAGCTCATTGCCTCTTTGTCTTCACATTAGAAGAACAAGATGAATAGCCAAAATAAGCCTCCTGTAATCACTTGTAATTGCAGTGTTAACACTGAGCGACACTTTTGTAAAACAAAACAATATTTGGTGATGTTCTAGGAGCACTTTCATGTCTCTGGCTATCTAAACAAAGCACAGAGATCAATAAGTCAGACTTGAAAGCAAAAATTTTAAACCATCTCCCTGCCTCACCTTTAATCTCTTCTTGTGGGCTTCACTTCTCCCTACTTTGTCTCCAATTTCTCTCAAAAGAGATGAGAAAGAAATAGAAAAAAACTGAAGGTCCTGACAGAGTTCAGATCTAGGTTGGAACAGGGCCTGAAAGTGTCCTAGAAAAAAACATGAAATTCCCCAACAGAAAATGAATGACTGTTCATGTTAACCATTTCAGTTGCTGCATTCTGATATCTATTGTCACAACTCTATGTACTACTGTACTTGCATATCTCACTCGGATAGTAGACTTGTTTTGTGGCTTTGTATAGAACAGGGCTCAGCCAATTTTCAAAATCACTGAGTGTACAGTCATTATCTCTTCCTTTCCTAAGGAAATGTGTAGTCAGGAATACCTTCAGTACCTTGGCTCCAGCACAAAGAGCTCTGGGGCCAAGGATTCTTCTATGTCATCTTTTCTGCACCCAGTCAATGAGTCAGCCTTTCATGATTCGTACTTAAAAATACAAAATGTAAAAATATTTTTACCTTGGGGGTGCTCCTTAAGTCTTTACCAAACAAATTCTAAGTTTTAAATTTCCTTGTTAATGCAATAACACTAGGCTCCATTCATTTCCCAAGTGATGATGCGCCATTCTCTGCCAGTGGGGACTCCAGAGGCTCTGTGGCAATGCTGTCACTAGAAAATGATGAGACTGACAGTCAGAACACGGCTGGGGAAATCCCACATCCCCCCACCCAACATCCATGTGTGGGCAGTGCTGTGCTTTAGACACAAAGTGGTTTATACGTAAATGTTTTATGTGTGGGGAAGGTGACCAGGCCTTGAGGTGCTATGTTCATCCAAAGATTCATTCATGAATGAGTTCAGCAGCTGACTGTGCTGTGTGGGGCTGGGCCCAGCTGGAGATGGCCACTGGGGGCTTGAGCTGCAAGGTGGGATTCTTTTCCCTGCCTCCCCACTTCATTCTGTTTCCTGTATACATACGGTGAAGACCTTTCCTCTGCCCTATCACTCTGCTATACTGCTTTTATCTTGCAAGTGGAAAAAGCCATGGATTGAACTCACAGAAACTTTTAGCCCAAACAAACTGCTCTTCCTCTAAATTCTGGGTACTGGGTGTTTTGGTCCAGTGACTAAGACAAGCAGTGACACTTGATTACCTCATGAGAACATTCTGCCCTCGACCATGATTGTTTAAATTAAATGCAGTAAATAAAGCTGGCTCTGGAATATGAATCTAGCTCACTACTGCCTATGTGGGAGAAAGCTCCAAAGTGGTCCCTAGCTCGGTTCTCTTCAACAAGGAATAGATATATTTAGTTAAACACAGAGGACGGCTCCGGTAATTGTACTGCTGATTTCTTCTGGTTTACTGAAAGGAACGGTTAATGCTTAAATCTTTTTTGTCCTCCTTTTTCATTTCTTATAGCTTTATTTTTTTTACCAGTTTTACATGCTTGTATCTGGTAATCTAAACAACGAATTTGAAGACAACATTATACAATACAACAACCATTGTCAAATTCCTACTGTTTTGTTTAGTGAAATTTTGTATCACTTCTAATATTTTTTATTGTTTTGTGTTCTCTTTAAAAAATAAAATTAAAAAAGAAAGAACAGAGTCTAGAGGTACAAGTGTGGGGGTATCCTTTGAGATTTGTTTCTAAGGGAATAAGGCTGGCCCCAAGCTGCCAGTGAAAATCATAATACTATTTAATAAAATAATACTTTGCTAAAGTATTTAGAGCATAAACTCAAACGAATGTCTAAAAGGCAGCTCTCTGGACCACGAGAAGCCCAAGGGACTGCTGCTGAGCTGTGGGCGTGAAGACTCACTTCCCAAGAGGCACGGCCAAGAATTTGTTCTACAAAAGACTTGCTCAGATAACCAGTGACACTGAGCCAACGTTCTTCCCCTTCAGTTCCCCAAGGGGCCTGGGAAGTCATTATTAGCTCTCCTGAAGCATTCGGGTTACATACATGATTGCATCCACTTGATAGGATTGCAAATCTACCTTAAATTGCCTGAGAAACTCCTACCTTTACTCTTAAAGCTCATTAGGCTAAAGTCCTCCCTAAATTTAGTGACTGATTTGTGAACTCCTTAATCCAGGTGATGAAGGCTTAATGGAATGTAAACTATCTCACAGGTGTTCTCCCACCACCCACCCCACCCTACCCCCAGAGAAGTTCCATCTCTCTATGTCAGACCTACAGAACTGGGCCACAATTCCTACAATTCTTACAAGAACAAAGATGAAGAAGTTTCAGCACCAGCCAGGCTGGGGGTGGCATTCTCTGGCTGGCCACGGTCAGCCCAGCTGAGGCCCTGTGCTCCCAGGAAAGAGGACAACTCGTAGTCTCTAGGTTTATGCAAAAAGAAAAACACCAAAGAGCACTTGACACTTAGTAAGCACTACAATGTGGGTTGGTTGAACTCATTCCCTTTTTATGAGGGTCACAGAAACCAATGCCTGAGGGACCAGGCATAAATGGGACAGGGTAAGACTGAAGATCAGATAGACATTCAGTCCCTAAGAGGCCACTGCTGTTTCCTATAGAGGTGACTCCATTGCCAACAGTATTGGTGCCTTTTCCTGCTTCGTGGCAATGAGTAGAAAGCACAGGACAGGCCAAGGAAGGTGCCAGGCAGAATGTCAGTGAGGTTCAAGCTCAGCCACCCCCTGAAATTCCTGTCAAGGCCTGGGTCTTGGCAAAGTTTTTAAGCACAAATCCTAAGTGAGAAACTGAGGTAGGACCTCATGGAATAAATGTACCTGGCTACTCCTCGTAAATGTAACAATTCTTCAGTCTATTTCTTTTAGTTTCCCTAGCACGGGAGGATGATGACTGGGTTTCTGGTTGATTACCTGTATTTGGCAAGTCAATAGACCCAGCTTGTTTATAATTCACAGGCATGCTGCATCTTTGTTAAGCAGCCAATCATTCTTTATAGGCTTGCGTTCCGCAGATCTCTCAGTCAGTATAGTTAGTTGGACACCTGTCATGTACACAGAGCTAATGGTCAAGGTGTTCCAGGATAAAACAGAGAGAAATAAAGCTAGAGATGAATTTTTCCCATTGTCCACTCAGCCCCAGAAGCTGTAACACAACTGAAAAGACAAGGGAACCATCACATAACCTCTCTGCTGCACTCTTATCCTCTTTGTAAGACTCATGCTCCGCGCTCTTCCAGAGCAGCCAGGCAGTGCCAGAGCAGCCAGGCAATGCCAGCTTGGGCCTGAGGAGCCTCACCTGACCCTCAGATGCCAAGGGTCAGGAAACCCTTGACTCTCTTCAGGTTCTGAAAGCCCCAAAGCAAAAGCACTTTTCCTTATGGAAGAGAAGAGATGGATGTTTTCTCCCAAATGACTTGTACTTTTCTTTGCAGACAAGAAAGCAGTACTGCCTATGCTCAAAGAGTTTTCTTATGTGAAATCACTTTCTAGTTTTACCTATACCCCACCCAACCCCTTCTTTTGAAGAACTCAGGACCAAGAGACAAACCTGCCTGGTTGTCAGGCAAGCACACCGGGGAAGGGCTACTCTTCTCTAGCGTCTTAAAAGCAGTAACTGGTCAGCCTTGCCTAACTCTTTCTTCCTCTAAAATGAAAAGACCCCCTAGAGTTTTCACGCCACTTGTGTAATAAATTTGGGTAGATGTTGTATTAGTCAACGTTTCATTGCTATGATAAAATATATGTCAGATTAATTTAGGAAGGAAAAATGTTTATTTAGCCACAGTCAGAAGTTCAAAGTTCAACATGGAGTGGCCAAACTGTGGACAAAGGCTTCATCAGAGGGACTCTTGGGGAACACCCAAGCCACAACAAATCATAGCTTCCCAGTTCTGTTCAGATGGCTGCGCACAACTCATGCCCAAACTGTACCTGTGCGCTAGCACCCACAACACCACGAAGGAAAAGGCTGGAGGAGACAGAGGTATGGATCACTTAATTGTACTCTCAGCCTCACCACTAAGATGTATAAACTTTGACAACTGCAAATAACCTGGAGAAAGTTGAAGCAGAGAACGGGAGTCAAATATAGGAGATGAATGCCATCCTCGAGGCAGCCTGGTTCTTTTAGATGTATGTTTTCTTCAGTCCCCTTGAATCTCCTGCTCTTACCCAGCGGGAGAGCCATTAGCATTGGATATCTGGTTCTTGAAAGCCTTCTTTTTTGCCTTTGGCACAGTTACAGTCAGTCTTTGATCTAAGCCTTCACATCAGCAATGAGACACGGTGTCAGCTCCAAAAGGTACATCTCCTGTGAAAGGCCTGCAGCAGTTCTGCAACAAGTGCACAGCAGAATGGCCTGCAGGATTTGTTCGAATACAGAGCTCTGGGCTCATGTCCACAGCGGCTGAAGGAGTAGGTCTGAGGTTGGCCTGAGAATGCGCATTTCTAGCACTGTTTCAGGTGATGCTGATGCTGTTTCCCAAAGTATGTTCCAGGCACCACTCGGAGAGCACCTGCTTGTGTCGGGTTCCACGCGTTTTCTGGCTGATAGTGTGTCCAGTGAACACGCCGATGCGCTAGGAAGCCCCCAGAAGACAGATACTTCTAAGGTGCGGTTGTTCCCGTGAGAAAGCATCATGCCTTCGGCTACCATTTCCTAGGACAGTTTCCACTTCTGCCTGATTCCGTGTCCACTTGCTTTGGTGACGCTGTCGAATTTTTAGATGCTCACCCTTTTATTATACCTCTTCATCTGTTGAATCCAGTGACTCAAAAAAGTCTTTGACATAAAGTTTTAGCTGCTTCCAATCAGCTTTATGAAATACAAACTAGAAGGCTACAGGAGCAAGCAGACTCAAGTTGCCTCAGGTACCCCTGAAATCTGCAAGGTCAAATTGTGCTGCCCAGTTGTGCTGTTCCCAATTATAGTCACCTACATCCTCCCTTCATATCTTAGGGGCTGTGCAGAGAGGGGCATTCAAAGGCTTCTTGTAAAAACACTGAGTTCAAACAGCCTCGAACAGCCCATCCTAACAGACATAACATTTTAAATTAATGTTTTCATTTTAAAGAGAAAAAAAGATAAAAAATAACAATGAGACAAAGTTTCAAACCAGGTTAGTAGGTCAGTTAAAATAATTGATACCTTGCACATTGCTGCTTTAAGTCCTTATCTAATTTAGTAATTATAACTATTGGTTGAGAGAACTATTAAGACATTCAGGGGCTGGTGAGATGGCTCAGTGGTCTAAAGCACCTATTTAGAACAAGCTTAACAAAGCACAGGGACAGCGGTTCGATCCCCCAGCACCACATGCCAGCCAGCCCCGCCCCCTGGTGGGCTGAGCTGGCCACGCACACACACACACACACACACACACACACACACACACATAAATAAAATAAAATAAGACATTCATTATATAAGTGTTTATTTACCAAGGAGCTGACATTTATCCAGCTAAGTCAAAAGTGTAATAACATAAAGGTGGTCATTCCATGAGCTGGGTCTTGGAAGAACTACAGACTTCTCTACAGCTGAGAACTGAAGTTCCCACTGCCCGGGACAATAGACTCAGCGTTCCAGCTGTAGGAATCTACTTTCCCTGTTTCCCCGTGAGGAGAAGGTGACTGTTCAGAGCTGAAACGCGCTGGCCCAGTGTGCAGGCGGGTAAGGACAAGGCTCCACGGAGACTGGAAGAGAAGAACCAGGAATGTGAAGCAGTGCTGTGTTCCCTCCGCCTGCACAGCCACAGCACCGGTGAGTTCTGTCGATGCCGTAGACGTTCTGCGTACTCTGACTGGGGGTTTTCCCAATGATCCTTTTCCTTTTGGTATCTTCTCTGAAACTGTAATTGAATCAAGGCTTCCAATTTGATGGGATGGCGGTTGTCAGGGTGTGGTGGACAGCAGTGTGAGAAGCAGGGGCGTGCTGTCCAGCAGGTACAAGGTCTCTGCTGCAGAGGACAAATGACACTTCAAGATCTATTCAAGAGCATGGCAACCACAGTTAATGATAGCAAATTGTAGATTTTGAAATTGCTAAAACTGTATGTTCGCAATAGTCTTCTCTTACCAAAGAGATACACATATGTGAGATGATGAATATGCTAATTAGCTTACTGTAACCGGTCTGCAAAGTATGCAAATATCAAAATACCTCACCATGCCCCATAAATATATGAGGAATATTCAAAATATACGAGGAGTATTTAAATTTAAAAAGATTTATTACAGTAAATAACATAACTTGCCATTATTGCCGTTATTCCCCCTCAAAAAAATCCCCCCTCACATAAGATATGTGTCTCTCATGATTCTTTCAGCTTCCTGAAGCCGTTCTGGCAGTGCCCGTTCATGCCCTTGCATGAGGGTAAGTAGTGAGGTCAAAGACACAGTGGCGATGCCCACTTAGAAGAGCAAGATGACAGCTATTCTTATAAATGTATGTCATCTCTAATGTCTCATCTAATAGTTTTATACTCTCTTTAAAATAAATTTAAAAAGTAAAGAGGAGAAGGAAGCAATTAAGGTTTAGTGAAAGGAAAAGCTACTGCTGAATTGTATGATCAACCTTTTTTTTTTTTTTTTTTTTTTTTTTTTTTT
>NW_004524681.1:8624149-8636687 GCF_000260255.1 Octodon degus
TGAGAAGTAGCTGTTCTGATCATTTGCTCATTTGAAAATCTGATTACTTGTTTTATTGTTGGGGTTTTTTGTGGCCAGTTCAGCCCTGGTGCGGCTGGTGCAGCATATGGTGCCGGGGATTGAACCTTGGACCCTGCACTTTGCCTAAGCATGCCTAAGCAGTCGCTTTGTATGATCAGTCTTGCGGGCCTATATCCGGTATCCTGAGCAACAAATTTAATGATGACAATACATAATATAGCAACCATTGTTAATGTTCCGTTCTTGTTTTGAAATTCTGTACCATTTTAATTTTCTATGTTGCTTTGTTTTTGTCTTTGTTCCTCTTATTTTAGTTCTTTTCCTCTTTAAAATTAAAACAAAAACAAAAAAAACCCAGCACCTCATGCCAGCCGGCCCCACCCCCAGGCACACTGAGCCACTGACTGAGTCCGGGCGTGATACCTCACGCCTGTAATCCCAGCACCGGGGAGGCTGAAAACTGGAGGATCACTATGAGTCTGAGCTGTATAGTGAGACCCTGTACCAAATACATTAAACAATTAATTAATCAATTAATTTTATTTAAAAAAATTTTTAAAAAATACAGTGATGGTTGCTGCCAAGTGTCCCCCAACAAAAAAGGTGAGCCCATAAAAACACTACAGCACACCCTGGTCCGCCATACCTATCACCGAGGCAACTCCGGCTCTTCCGTCAAAGTCAAAACGGCCACCAAAGTCAATGTTTTGAATCAGTTCAGCACATCAAAGCAGCCACACCAGAGCAACTAGAGCCACCCATGAGAGAAGACTTCCCGAACAGCTTCAGAAAGTAGCGACGGCGTGGTGTGAGTTCGTCTAAAGAGAAGGGGAGGGCTTCGAAGGTGATAAAGGGCAAGGTGTTTATTGCTGCAAGAATGTTTTTAATATTCACCAGAGCTTTAGATCATAACTCATATATTCTTATTGATAAAAATAAAAACTAAAAATTCAAAAGTCAGATGTGGCGGCACATGCCTGTAATCTCAGCACTCAGGAGGCTAAGACAGAAGGACTGCTACAAGTTTGAGGCCAGCCTGGGCTACATATCAAGTTCAAGTTCAGCCTGAATGACAGTGTGATGTGATGTTGTGTGTATAAAATCCAAAATTTAAAAAAAAAAAAAAAACTAAAACTACAAAAACAAAAAAACACTACAGTGTGTACTTACCTGAAGCAGGAGAAATAGGGGAAGGTAGATCTCCTCTGTCTACCAGAAACAGGAGCCCCTGCACCGCACCATGACCCCTGCATGGGATGACGCCCCTACATTCCTTCAGCTCCACATTCTATGAATTTTGAAGGGGCCTCTGAATGCATGAAGCATGTGGCAAGGCAGACATTGAGCAGCACGTGGGGATTCAGGCTGGCTTTCAGGGCCGACTGTGGCCTTCTGTTCATCCTAGATCTCGCAGGGATGAGACTGAGGACCCTCTGCTGACTTCTGGCTGCCGAGCTTTCCCTCCATGCCCGTCCAGCCCACATCTCCACAGCAGCAGTCTGGGGCTACCATTCGCTAACCTCCAGCACATACATCCCTTTCCGCCAGAACCAACCTGCCAGACCTTCCTGCGAGTGGCATAGGGAAGCATTGGCTGACCATCTGTCTCCCAAAACTCTTTCCACCAAAACTTTATCTTCCCTTAATTTTGAGGAGAGGTTGATAGTGGTTCCAGTACTATGAAACATCCCAGTCAAAAGCAGAATCAAATTTTGTAAGTTCCCTGCTAGAGCTCTCCAACTGCTCCCCTCCACCTACCCTGGCCATTCCTGTGACACTGTAAGATCACAGCCATATGGCCACTCAAGTCTGAGTGATCTTGGACAAGTCAGGTCCTCATGGCTGACTGAGAACACTGTAATGACCTTCTGTGGCTCTTAAAGCAAATGGTATAATGCTCAGTGCATCTCAGGTGGCCCCATGTCACCCAGACCCTTCCCCTTGTAAGCTCTTCTCAGTGCCCTGGGCTAACTTCCTCGACAGCCTCTTCCTACCATTGGGTCCAGCTCCTGCTGATGCCTCTCCCTGAAATGTAGCCTCTACTGATCTAGTGACCTCCTTCTCCTCTTCCTTCTCCTCCTCCTCCTCCTCCTCCTCCTCCTCCTTCTCCTCCTCCTCCTCGTCATCATCCTCATCCTCCTCATCCTCCTTCTTATCCTCATCCTCCTCCTCATCCTCATCCTCCTCCTCATCCTCATCCTCATCCTCATCCTCTTCCTCCTCCTCATCATCATCCTCGTCCTCCTCCTCATCTTCCTCCTCATCCTCCTCACCCTCATTCTCCTACTCCTCCTGACATCAGCCAGAGGATGGTCACTTAGACCTGGCCACATCCTGCTGTGACACACATCTCCTCTCCATCATAGCACCTATGCATAAATAAATCCTTCATCTTGCTTCTTTTTCTTTTCTATTCTTTTTTTTCTTTTCTTTGGTGTACCCTATACCATCCACACCTAGCAGGGTGCCTGGCATATATAATATGTTCAATAAAGTTCTTTTAGGTGAAGTATGTTTGAACAGGAAAAACTTCCCGTAAAATATCACATCTTAATATGAATTGCAAAAATGTAAAAAAACACTTTGTTTCACTTCAATCAACAGTTCCCAGCTACAGTAGCTATTCAATCATCAAAGAGCTCCATATTTTATTTCATTTCATTTGTTAAAGAAGCAAAGGGGTCAATATTCAACACAGTGAAGTTTTGCCATTTGCCAGAGCTCTTTGGAAACGTTCCCTACTCCCTTAATACATAAATAAAGACACAGCTTATAATTTACTCCACAAAAGTATGGCTCAATGTTAGCAAATAAGCCTTAACTCCCTAAGACCCCGACATGGCTCTTTAGCCTCCTGAGTTTACACTGCATCTGCAGAGACTCAATCCTGAGTCTCCTACACGGATCCACAACCCCTGCTGGTTCAGCATTCATGAAAGTTCTGTTTGAAATTTGATTAGCTATTGTGCAGCTAAGAAAAGCACTCATTGAAATTTTGTAAGTCAACTTTCTTTTTCTGAAGAGTATATATGGTAATAAATTAAATACAGATCATTGAATTCCACTGAGAACCATAACTTTCTTTGACCTTATCAGGTCACAGATAACAGACGGTGAAGAGGAATCTAACCCCAGCCGCACAGAGCAAGAGCCTCAATAAAGCATAAGCCTGAAACTAAATCATAATAAAAAATGTATATGTGTGCCCAAGATCCAAGTTCATTTAAATATAATTAGCGCAAACTGAATCAATCAATTAGCATATGTTTGCCGCTACTTTTAAAAGGAAACACATTTTTGAGGCATAGAATTAGTAAAACTGAGCTGAAGATTGTCAGATATTCAAAGAATAAGAAGCACTTTTTCCTTTTTATTAATTTTATTGAGAAAGAAATAGCAATGAGATAGTTTCAAAACAGGTTAGTAGGACAGTTACAATAATTAACACATTGTTGTCCTCATAGTAGTTATTCATAGTACAATATGTAGACATGATATCTTGTCTAAACACTATTAGTTCAAAACTTTCTTCTCATTGAAAAGAAGTACTTTTATATAATACAATATACAGGTAATGCGACTCTATTGCAAGAATGACTTCCAAAATGACACATTTATGAGCAGAAGTGGCTGACCCACAGCCAGTTCAACCAATTGAAGTCTTTAAACTTCAATGTCACAAATGGACAAAAGACCTATAGCTAGAAGAGTTGCTGTATGGGTGGGGTTTTTTGTTTTGTTTTGTTTTGTTTTTTTTTTCGGAACTGGGGATTGAACTCAGGCCCTTGTGCTTGCCTGGGAAGCACTTTCCACTGAGCCATCTCCCCGGCCCTAAAGATTTTTTTTTTTTTTTTTGGCGGAACCGGGGATTGAACTCAGGTCCTTGCACCTGCCAGGAAGCGCTTATTCCACTGAGCCATCTCCCTGGCCCAAGAGTTGCTGTATGATGGACACCAGAATTCAGCATCCAAACTTTAGGAGTGGTTGCTATTGAGATAAATAAACAGCATAAATAAAATGAAAAGCGTATGCTGCCAAAGCATGCATACCAGTGATTAAAGAAATAACTTGATAAGCCAGAAAACCAGAACTGGGTCATGCAGAAGAGGACCAAAAGGAAACTAAGAGAATTTCCTCTGGACTAAGGCAAGGGTGCTTCACAAAGACTACGTTAAATTTTCACTCTGACATTGGTAGAAACAGCTGCGGTGCTGGTGAACTATGGCACTCATGTGATTGGTGTTTCAAGACAAAAGATGTTAATGTATAAGTTTTTGTTTCCTAAACTAAAACTCCTGGATTCAGAATAATTTCAATTGCATTATATATTTTTATAGTTTATATCTGTTGCTCAGATTAACAGATATATATTTGCAAGATTGGACAAATAATTGAACATTTAATTTGCTATTCTTGTTTTGAAAATCTGTACCATATGTATTGTTGTATGCTGATGTTTCTGCTATTTGTACTTGCTTTTTTGTTATTAACTCTTTAAAATAAAATTAAATTTAAAAAAGAAAGAATAATTTCAGTGTCAGCGTTTTGTGATAGTAAGTGACTTTTGGGCTGCAGTTGGAGTTCTTGGCTCTGAAAGGCACTATTACTGGCCTCGAAAGGCATCAGTGAATTGTGAGTTACAGGCTCAGTGCAGCAGAAAAAAATGATCAACTTCCAGAATCAGCCATAAGACTGAGACAAAATTGTAGCACAGCAAATGCTGTGTTTTGCTGATACAAACCTAGACTCTTTTTGAAGCTAGATCTGCTGCTCTGACTTCTTCTTTTTCTAGCACAAGAAGTTGATTTATCTAGGATGATATTTTTAATAAATAATTGAAGTGGCTTTTTCCTTTCACTTACTAGAATTTCTACTCAAAGGCATTAGTTAAGTCCACTGGGATGCAACAGGTTGACCAGTTAACTAAATGGCTTGTTGCCGCCTGCCAGTTCACAGCATAATCAATTCTACTTCCTGCCTCAGCATTTTCCAAATTACTACCCAGGCCTTCGGCATCACTCACTCCTGGCTGAAAACGTGGTAGTTAAATGCATAAGTGAAGTTAAGTACTTAGTGCATACAAATGCTCACTTGAAGACATAGCCCTTGATTCAAGTTGACAATTTTAGATGAGAAAGTAAACATAGTAGATGAATACACATGGAAATAATGCCAACTTTGCAAATGTGAAGAAAGGAGCCTTTCAGAACTCAACCTTACAGGCTTTGGAGAATTCCTGAAAGCAGAATGGTGCAGGGGGAAAATGGTAAAAAAAAAAAAAAAAAAAAAAAAAAAAAGAAAGAAAGAAAGAAAGAAAGAAAGCATTTCAGACTGAGCAGCTCTGGAGACTGGTTTTAATTTTAGTGCCTGCCACTTCCTTTGGAGATCCTATGGCTTTTTTTATCAATAGTTTTAAAAGCTTGGTTTATATCAACTCTGTTCCCTTGCCTCTTGGTGAGTACATTAGTGGATATTAACTTAGGATATAACAAAAAGAGCTGAAAAAGCACTGTGTAGTTCACGAATCTCTTCCTAAGTTGGAGGATCTTCTGCAGCCAATGAAGCTGTATACAGGATGTGCAATGTATTGTTTTCCAGGATGAGAGGTACTCAGGATGATGAAGAGAAATAGCAGAAATTTAATATATTGGTGACAAAAAAATAAGCTCCTGTGCTGCTTAAGAACCCAGGACAGGTTTTATTTGCCTGCATTAGGACACAAATAACTTCATGCCACAGAGAACATTCTGATGATCTAAAGCAGCCTTACTAGTTAGAGGGTTTCCTGTCAGTTGCAGAAGCCTGGCCAAGGTAGTGCTTCCCAGGGACAAGGGGCCTCAGACACACTGCCTGTGTATCGACTACGTGTTCATATCTTATGCAAATCCAGGGCTGTGGCCAAGAGCATGATGGAGAAAATCACTTTCCTATGCTTCTCTGACCATAACCTATAATTGTATTAGTGATAATATTAATGACCATATTTTCTGTGTAAAATATAGAATTCTATGCCCTAGAGAATTGGAGGAGCCAGTAACAGTCAAGAGTCAAAGATATGGAATCTCACCATGGTTACAAATGCAAGTCCTTGTTGAAAGGTCAAAGAGACTGTGTTGGGAGGATAAAGAGTCTCCACTGGAGGCCCACGCCAGAGACAGTGATGAAGACTGAAGGGTTTCCAGAAGCCAAGTTGAATTTCTTTCTTTTCCATTCAGAGTACAAAGCTATTCGTTGGTGCCACCCACATCCAGGTAGGTCTTCTCTCCTGTGTTTACTGGCCTCCATGTCAATCATCCATGCAGACCTGCTAGACAGTTAAACCAAGTTACCACACCACAATTCATGACCACACCCTAACATCTGTCTTCCCTACTCTTTCCTTCTGTACTGTTTCATCATTATCTTCTCTTCCTTTCTATGGCTCTATTGCACTGGTCGACTTTTCCACTGTGGATATAAAATACTTGACATCTGCAGCTTAAACAAACAGGTTAATTTGACCTGTGGTTCCCAAGGGTTCAAAGTCCATGCTTAGCTGAACTGAAGGCAGGAACATGATGGTGGACGGGCAGGAAGAAGCCAAGATTAGTGATGGTTGGAAAGCAGAGCCCAGGGAAAGAGGATTAGCAAGAGATGTGCCTCTAAGGCAGCCCTCCTATGAGCCCCTCCAGCAGCACACTCAGCTGTAGCCATCAGATTACTCCAATGATGATTATGTTGCCCCCATGGTTCAAGAGTGTCTGGGAGTCTCATAACAAGCTAAGATTGACAGCAAAGATTGGCTGGCAATCTGTTCCTCCTTCTTATCCTTTTCTTTGAAATTCTTATCATTTGAAATACCACCCAAATGTCCTCCTGCTCTTTCAATGGTCACTTTCTGTGTACTAGCTAGTCAGTAAAAATTTTGCACTTATTCCAGTAGCTCTAAGCATTGAGGTTTTTAACTTGTTGGTTTTTGGTCTAGACATCTTTTGGCCATATGAATGTTGGTTCATGTTTTTCTCTGAAATATTGAGAATAAGAAAGAAAACTGATTTTCACTCGGTCTTGTTAGGCCAACCTGATACCCTTCTCAAGGAAGATCTAAGGGCTTCATGTGATCAATGCTCGGCAAAGCGATCAGACCCAGGAGGTAGGTTTTCTGTGTAGCACAGATCAATTTGTTTTCCATGGTAAGGACTCTATTATTCCATCTTTTTAAGATTGTTTCATTCTCATAAAACCCACTTCTTCATTCATTATTATAAAAATAAGAACAGTCTAACACCTCTTCCCACTGGGAAGAGGCATTCTCCTAGGCTGGGGATCTCAGAGGCTGAAGGCATGGAACTTCTGCAGGAGCATATAGATTATTCATCTTTAAAGTTCACTCTTAGGGCTGGCCAAAGAGCTCAGTGGATTAAAGCACCTGCTTAGGCAGACACAGCGGCTGGGTTTCAATCCCCAGGCCTGCCATGCTGGCCCCACCCTGGGGGCATGTTGAGACAGCAATTGAGACTGGGCATGGGGGCACGCACCTGTAATCCCAGCTCTTGGGAGGTTGAACACAGGTAGATCACTATGAGTCCAATCTATGTAGTGAGACGCTATAGACCCTGTACTAAAATACATTTTTTTAAAAAAAGTTCACTCTTTGTTGTCGCCAGTTCAACAAAAGAAGAGATTGTTTGATCAGAAATCACTAATAAAGCTCTGACTATTAATAAGGGAGTCACTCTCCTTTCTGTAGACACACATCATATCCCCGAGGACTAACTGGCAACAGTCACAGAGGCAGATGCTCAAAATTTTTGTACACTCAGAACACAGGTAATCTGCCACTGGATTCACACCCGCGATAATGAACCCAATTGAAGTGGGTTTGTGCCAAATGGTACCATATATAGAAGTCAAACCACTCAAAAGCCCCAAACTTCAAAAGCAGCATTATGACACACGGAAAAATACTCCAGGAGGAGAAAAAATATCAGTCATTATGAGAGGCTCTCAACACTGGTTCTAGAACTTACGTCCACAGAAATTAATGTTAGAAACTAAGACAAGTGTAAGGGACAAGTTACAATAGTGGTTGTGTGCTTCTTCCCACTTGTAGCAATAGGACTTGGCCCTAGTTGGAGACATGGATGCATTTCTACAGTAGAGCAGGCTTGGTGCCTATAAATAAGTGCACTTTGGGCCTGATATTATGAAGAAATGACAGAATACATTCAGTGCCTTGTGCTTTTCTTCTTTCTTTTATATTTAGAGAAGGTTAAGGATTCATGTTGTTGAGGATGTAAGACTACAGATTTGACTTGCCAAGTTCTTATTATCCATGAAGAGTAACTTGCAAAAAGATAAGAATACCTGGCCATATTTGGATTCCCCCAGAAATAGACTAAATATTACATGTCGTTGAAAAAAAACACAACTTGAAATCATAATGACATAACACTACAACAATTAAAATGGTTAAAATTTAAAACAGTGATAACACCAAGTGCTAATGAGGTTGTAGGGAAACTAGAATGCTCATTGTGTGCTGGTAGAAGTCCAAATTACTATAGAGCCTCTTTGGAAAACAGTCTTACAATCTCCTACGAAGTAAAACACCACTTGAAATAGCATTTCTAGGTATTACTGAAAAAGTAATAAAGCTGGTGTTCACACAAATATTTTCATAATACCCAGAAACTGAAAACAAGTCAGGTGATATACAATGAAAAGATGTGGTATACAATGAAAAGCATCAACAGAAAAGAGGCCTACAAAATGGTATACAACCTACACAAGGCAAAGAACCAAGAAAAAAGGGAATTGTTAATATGCAAAATAACATACATAAATCTCAGAAACACGAGCTAAATGATAGAGGCCAAAATTTAAAGAGCCTGCATAGCATGATTCTCTTCATACGAAATTTTAGAAAAGGCAACTTTACCACCACCAAGTCAAAAATCGATGAGAGCTAGGGAAGAGGTTGATTGAAAAGGGACACAAAAATGGGGCTGGTGAGATGGCTCAGTGGTCTAAAGCACCTACTTAGAACAAGCAAAGCACAGGGACCGCGGTTCAATCCCCCAGCACCACATGCCAGCCAGCCCTGCCTCTTGGTGGGCTGAGCTGGACACACACACACACACACACACACACACACACACACACACAAATAAATAAATAAAATTTAAAAAAAAGAAAGAAAAGGGACACAAAGTAATTTTTGGAGATGATAAACATATTGTACGTCATCATTGTGTTGGTGGTCATGTGATTGTATACCTTTGCCAAAACGCAACAAATTGCACTTTGGTGCATTTCTTGGAAAGATTATTTTTAAAAATTAGGGCAGCAACAACTGCAGTATTTGTGCATCGTTGGCACATTTCCACTGGTTCTACTGCACACAGAGGATTCTTGACTCTGAGAAGGGTCTGACAATATTTACGAGCACAATAATATAATAAATCATTTCTTGGCCTCCCACAGGAGTCTCAAAGCGCATCTATACCAGATTTCTTTAAAAGCATTGTTTATAATGCAGCCCTATAGGCCAAAGCCCTGGGGACTCCTCTGATTGGGGGCCCAGGCATGGAGGCTGGACCACTGTGTTTGATTGGGCTCTCCAACTGATTACACGCATGGGAAGATTTGAAACCTATCAGCCTAGTGTACACACCTTCTATGCAGCGAACGTACTTGGTATCATGCCCTGCTCCTTCTCAGAGAACTCATAAAAGACCTGGGAGCAAAAAATTTCCGATGGCATTGACCAAGAAGATTCAAAAGTAGACATGGACTTGGCACATGTGTCTCACAGCAGGGCAAATCTTCTAATGTGCCTTTGATCCCTGTCCCTGAATTCAGCCTAGTTGAACTTTCAACTTTCCCTTTCTCACTGGTACATGGTAAAATCCATGGTACCTTCATACCTCATAAATTGTCAAAATTAAGTAAAATACCTCATGTAGACCATTAGCACAGTGCCGAGTACAAAGTATATACTGGGAAATTTGACAATTCAGATAAATTCAGCAATTTATTTGCACCCTCCACAGCAGGCTCACTCTGTTGATTTCTATAACCCTATAACAAGGAGATCCTGCATTTTATGCCTTTTAATTATTTGAATCCAACTTACACCATGATAGCTTTTCTCAATCAATATCATTTCTTGGTATTATTATTATATTTATTATTGTATTTATGGCCATTACTATTATATTAGTGCTTCTTTATTTGAAAATTTTTAACAAAAAAATAAAACAAATTTTCATAACAAAGTAACAAGAGAATAACAATAGTTATTACACTATGTATTTTTATCTTCAAAGTAGTATCTCTTTATAAGACCAAAAAATGGAAAGAAAGCAATTTTTGTCCAATGTGTTAATAAATTTTTAAAAATTAAGTTTATCACAGATAAAACATAGAATTAGGAGAAAGTTATTGTTATAATTAAATACACATTCAACTAGTTAAGAGCAATAGGATTCTAGATAAGATATTGGTTCCCTCTAGGCCACATTTTTCATCAATAAAATGATCCTGAGAAACATTAGCAAGTTTTTGAAACTAGCAGTTATTTGGTAGGATTCTCACACTGACTAACTATATATGCTGATACCTGTGAACCAAGCAACTGCACCAAAGATAGCAATGTGTAATAGAAGGGTCACGCTTGGAATGCTTGTCATTCTGGGCTTCTTGTCATGACATACCAATTATTACCATACTCACTCTCAAGTAAGTGTTTTTTTTAAAAAAAGGGTAATAAATGAAAAAAAGACACAAGGAAAAAAAGTCACAAGACTGTCCTGCTACAATGCTGTATATGATTAGATTTCTAAATTTCTGTGTAAAAATATGTAATTGTTTATTCATATTCTTTAAATATTTTTTATTTTTAAATTTTTTCTCCACATTCTGTAGGGACTTTAATATATCAATACTAGATGGAAAATACCTGCTCCATGATATTCCTAAGATGTTTGATATTCAGATAGATAGTGATGTTAAATCCAACTGCATATGTTATAGGGTAATAATAAGTTTCTCTTCTGGAAGGTTAACAACCTAAGTTTACAAACCAAAAATTATAGAAATAGAAGGACTGCCAGGACAGCCAACATTTTGACCCTAGCCTTTCAAGGTCAGTGAAGACTCAGGACATAGGAGAACCTATACTGTAACACCATATAACTCAGTTGTGTCCCAAATTTTCTGATCAAGGAGATTATGAGGCCACAGAGCAACGTGATCAATGAAGTAGAGTGTGCCTAAGGAGAGTCACATGGAGAGAAAAAAATTCTCTCAGGCTTTCAGAGAGCAAATTGGTCAAGCAATGGCCATGACTCATCCACATGGCTGACACTGACAAAGGATCTGCAAACTGTGGTACAGGGATACAGGATAAACCCTGAGGGTACTTGACTGATCTTATCAGATACAAAAGTTGCATTTCTTGTTATATAGGTCTTGCTTTATTTTGGTCTTAACAATCCAGCAGAAAAGTATAAAAACGAGATATATAAAGTAAAGCCATATTAATATGCTGAGCTGTGAAAGGCTCAAATCAACAATTTCTGAGGATAAACCACTACTATTGTGGACTACTGGACTATGTTGGATTGTTTTGCTGAATTCATGCACCTATAGTATTTAGATGCCAATGGAATACCCATCTCTGACAGGACTAAACAAAAAAAGGGGATACAAAGGAAGGACAATTTTGTATCTGTATATACAGAATAGTTAGGATAGATATACAGCTATTTTCACTTAATTCAATGAGAAGAAAGATTTGTACTGATAGTGTTTGGACAGGATATCCTGTCTGCGTCTTGTACTATGGGTAACCACTAAGAAGATAACAATGTACAATGTATTAATTATTGAAACTGTCCTATTAATCAGTTTTGAAACGATCTCATTGCTATTTGTTTCTCGATAAAATAAAATTTAAAAAAGATGTGACAGAGCTGTTGATTATTAAGAATTAAATAAAATTCTAGATTGAAAAATCAAAAAGACTTTTACAAAAAAAGAAACATAATAACACAAACTTCCTTTTCAACAAACTAAGATACGCTATTAGTATAAAAAGACACAAATTAGTACATAATTAAAATGTTTTTAAAACAATGGAATATGTAACTGGGAAACTCCTCTGTGCTTCTGATTTATATCCTTTCTCTCTTATACATACTTATAAGACATGTTCTCAAATTACATGCATTTACCTGAATTTCTCAAGTTCATCTTCCCTTTGGAAGCACAGTGCTCCACTGTGAACAGCTACTACATTTTCCTTATCTAGCTCATTCATTTGTTGATGAACGCACATGCTGCTGTTAAGATCTATTATAAACCATGACTGTGTATGCATGTCTCCCTGTAATATGAAGATTTTTAACTCTTTGGGGAAGAAACTTAAAAGGGAGAGAGCAGGGCTGGTGAGATGGCTCAGTGGTCTAAAGCACCTACTTAGAACAAGCTTAGCAAAGCACAGGGACCGCGGTTCAATCCCCCAGCACCACAT
>NW_004524681.1:8636787-8638949 GCF_000260255.1 Octodon degus
CCCCAGCACCACATGCCAGTCAGCCCCGCCCCCTGGTGGGCTGAGCTGGCCACACACACACACACACATAAATAAAAACTAAAAAAAAAAAAAAAGGGAGAGAGCTAGGCCAAAAGGAATTTCTAGTTTTCTTTTTTGAGGATTCTCCACACGAATTTCCATCATGTTCATACTCGTTGACATTCTCACCAACAATGTAATATAGTTCCTTTGCCCCTACAGCCTCAACAGCATTTCTTATTAGATGTTAGCCATTCCTTCTGGGGTAAGTGGGGCCGGGGAGATGGCTCAGTAGGATAAGCACTTGATTGGCAAACGCAAGGATCTGAGTTCAATCCCCAGTTCCGAAAAAAAAAAAAAAAAAAAAAACGAGGCCCCTTCTGGGGTAAGATGATATCTCATTGTAGTTTTAAATTATATTTCCTGATAGTAACTTTCAGGATTTTATCATGTATTTACAGGTCATTTGCTCTTCTGAGATGTGGCTATTCATTTCTGTTGCAGATTTTTTAATTAGGCTTTTCCTTTGAGGAGTGTAAGTTTTTTGAGTTTTTTATATATTCTTTATGTTACTCTTGGGTCCATGGACTTACTGGCAAAATTCCCTTCCTGTTGAGTAGACTATCTCTTCTCTCAGTTGATTCTTTTCTTTGCTATGTAGAAATTTTTAACTACTTAATTCTCTGGCACAGCACGTTAGAGTCACCTGGGCAGGTGTCATTTCAACCAGTCAGTTTTTATATTGAATAAATTTGATAAAATTGTCATGTCTAAATTTCTTGTCATATTAGCTTATAAAAATTAACCAAAACATGCAAATTTTATGATCCTGTATTTAACTAATCAAACTTGTATGATCCCATTGTTGATTGTAGTATTACTTTTTGTGCCATTAGAGCTCTGGTTAGAAAAATATAATGGAATAGCCTGTGCTTATATCTTTAAGAGTTGTACCAAATTTGTCTACCAGTACATTAAGTATAGCTAATTATCACACACCATTTATGAAAGAGGCTATTTTTCCTCCAATGTATGTTTCGACTTCCTTGTTGAAGATAAAATAAGTATATATACTTGGGTTTGTTTCTGCTTCCTGTACTCTGTTCCATTGATCCACATGTCTGTTTGTGCCAGCACCATGCTTTTTAAATCACTGTAGCATTATAATATATCTTCAAATCTGGAAGTGAAGTTATACTATAATTGATGCTGCCTAATTTCCTTTTGTTGTATAGGATTGATTTTGCTGCTCTGGGTCTCTTCTGATTTCACATAAATTTTAGGGTTCTTTCTCTCATTCTCTCTCTTTCTCTCTCTCTCTCTCTCTCTCTCTCTCTCTCTCTCTCTCTCTCTGGTATTTTCTTTTTGTCAGTTTTTATAAATTTTATTTTATTTCATTTTATTTATTATATTTCTTTTTTCCCATAATTTTATTGATAAACAAATAGCAATGAGACAATTTCAAATCAAATTGGTAGGACAGTTGTTGAATTTCTTGTTTAATTTCATGTGTGACCCATTGGTTGCTGAGTAGGGTGTCATTTATTTTTTTTTCATGTTCAAAAACAAAAATTGTTTAATTATTCATGGTAATATTAACTTTGTATTGAAATTAAACTCAAGGAGACAGTGTTTTTTCTATCAGAATGCCAGAAAACCAGTAAATACGCAACATTGAATTAAAGCATGTCCAGGAAATATCTGGGTATAACAATATTACACAGGTAAGGATGACACAGTTGGAAATATTTTTGAAGAAAATACACTGGAGATTAAGGTGCTTACACATTCTCATGCATGTGCCTAGAAGGTGCTTCACAGTTATCAAGGGCACAGTGTGTGTACCCCAGGACAGCTTCAGTAGATGCCTCCTCGACCAGGTGAGCAGAGCCAACAGGAAGGAATGAGTGAAGGACAAAGAAGAAAGAACAGACAGAAAGCAGCAAGCAGAACCTGGTACTAACTACACATGTTTGCTGCTGTTGCTGTTGGCTGTATGTTTAGGCTGAATTTAATCCTAAGAAAAGTGTCACTAGTAACTACATGTAGGCCAGGTGCCAGGAAATAGCTGACCTGTTCTCTATACACAAGTCATTTTCATGAACAAATGGGAGGACAAAAAGGGAGAGATTTGTGTTTCAATAGCACTAACAAAAAAAATA
>NW_004524681.1:8639655-8640284 GCF_000260255.1 Octodon degus
AAAAGTACAGTTTCAACAAATAATACACTGCATATATTCTTCTTAGTGGTTAATTGCTGTACAAGATGCAGACTTGTGATCCTATTTACAAACAAGTAGGGTGTCATTTAATTTCCATGTATTTAAGGTTTTTTTCTGGTTTCTTTTGTCATTTATTTCCAGTTTCATGGCACTGCAGTCAGATAATGTGCATGGGATAATTTCTGTTTTCTTGCATATACTTAAGCATGCCCTATGGACCAGTATGTGGTCCATTTTAGAAAATTACCCATGTGCAGCTGAGAAAAATGTGTATTCAGCTGTGTTTGGGTGGAACACTCTGTATATGTCCACCAAGTCCATGTGTTTCAAACTCTGATTCAGTTCTGTTAATTCTTTGCTAATTTTTTCTCTGGTTGATCTATCTTTTGGGGATAAGGGGTGCTAAGGTCTCCTGTTAAAATTGTGGTATTGGATATTAGATTTTTCATGTCCATTAAGATTTGATTTATATAGTTGGGTGCTCCCATTTTTGGTGCATACATAGTTATGAGTGTTACCTCTTCCTCTTGTACTTTTTTTTCCTAACCAGTATATAGTGGCCTTCTTTATTTTGCTTGATCATTGTTGGTTTGAAGTTGAGACTGTCT
>NW_004524681.1:8641209-8666064 GCF_000260255.1 Octodon degus
CTTTTCACTAGCTGCACCAGCATCTGCAAGATCTGAAACTCTGTCTTCACTTTCACTTAAACGATTTTGCAAGCTTGTGATTGAGATTTTAATTTCCTCTATATCTCTTTGACTCTGCTTCATGCGATCTATTTCTTTCCGGCATTACTCATTCAAGGAATCCATCATTTTTCTAATCTCCTCTATTTTTTATCAATATCTTCTTTAGAAGCAGTTATAAATTCTTTTACTGCAGTGTTTTTTTCCGATTGGGTTTCCTCCCTATGTTTGTGTAGTTGCTTCTTTACTTCAGATGCTATGAGTTCTGAGAATTATTTTTTTATTTCAGAAATGAATTGTGCTCTGAGTTCCTCTATAACTTTCTGCTGTTGCTTATTTACTATCGATGCTATTGATTCATGCATTTGAGCTGAGCTAGTGTCCTCTGCACTTGTTCTGGGTGGGCATTGGGTTTTCTCCATATGTTTCTGCATTTGATTCTTTACTACAGATGTTATTAATTCAGCGATTTCTTTTTTCATTTCCAATCTGAGTTCCTCTATACCTTTCTGCAGCTGTTTCTTTATTTCAGAAGCCATTGATTCATTGCTTTCAGCTGTGTGGTTCCCAATTTGTTCTGTGTTAGTGTTCTCTGCACTTATTACAGGTGGGCTTGGGTTCTGAGGTTGCATTTTGTTCCTTCTCGTCATTTTGTGTAGCACTGTCTTCCGACCTTTGTTGTAGATCTTCATTTTCGTTATAACCTCAGCACATACTGAAGTTCACATACTACAGATCTACAAAGTTTGGATTTATCCAGCTGTGCCTGGCTTGGGTCTGGCTGCTGTGCTCAGCTCCTTCCCGCTGCTGCCCTTGGGGGTGAGCCTGTTGTGCCCCTCTGGCAAGATTTTCTGCTCCTGGACTAGCTGGGTGGTTCTATCCTCTACACTCTCTGCAGAGATTGCAGCTGCAGGTTTTTCACCCCAGACCTGTATGCCAGGCCTGAGCTGAGCCTGGAGGAGATAAGGTGGAGTAGGTGGGAGAGGCAGCTCTCCCACACAGTCACTGGGCCTGTGCTAGGACTGAGTCTGTTGGTTTCTGGCATGCGGCAGAAATTCCTACTGGGCGGGCAGGGTGGGGGAGGTGCTGCGGAGTGGTGAGGGGCGTCCCAAGGGGGTGCAAGAGGTTCTCACTCACGCTGCACCTGCGCTGAGACCCTCTCTGTGGTATTTTCATTGGGATTGCACTAATCTATATGAAAGTTTTAGAATGATGGCCCATTTGACTGTGGTGATGCTGTCTATCCAGGAACAGATGGTCTTTTTCCCATTTTCTGATGTTCTCAATCCCCCTTTCAGTCTGATGTAATTTTCGTTGTAGATGTAGACTTCTGTTTAGATCTTTCTTACAGACTTTCATTCTTTTCTTTGTTAGGTGTTCATGTTTTGCATGTCTTTCTCTAGCTCCTCTAGTACATTAGTGTCTCCTTTAGACTTGTTGATCATCTCTTTCATGACAGACATTATTTGATTAGCTATATCTTCTTTGAATTCACCAAGCACCTAATAGAACTGTTTCACCTCCATTGACCTGTTTTGCTTTCTGGCCTATCTTCTGTGTACCTGGTGATTTCCTCCTCTAAATGCACTTGAACAATTTTGGAATTTTCAAAGGCATTTTGTTGCTTCCTCTTCTCATGTTTCTGGGGTATTTTTGTTTATTTCTTTCTTTTTTTTTTTTTTTTTTGTGCTGAGGCTTGCAAGTTCTTTGGCCCAGTGTCTCATTTTTGAGAGTGAGCCACCAGATTGTTTATGACCCCTACACAGCAGGCATTCCAGGTGTTGGCACAGAGAGAAACCCAATTGCCAGGGACTACTGTGTCACGTATGACCTGTAGTGATTTAGATCACTTACTTCTGCCAGATATTGGGAGCAATGCCGGAGTTCACACACACTAGCACACTACCTGCTTGCTTCTTCAGGACCACCCCCTCTCATGATTGCTTCCCCCAAACCTGGCCTCTCCCAGCAGAATACAGGCCCTGTGATCTCCTGGTCTAAGCCCAGGTCTCCCAGAGGACTCCAAGAGATCCCTATTCAGTTTCTTTTTGTTTCTGTTTTTGTTTTTTTGTTTTGTTTTGTTTTGTTTTGGGGGGGTGTTTTTTTGGCGGAACTGGGGATTGAACTCAGGCTCTTGCACTTGCCAAGCAAGCGCTTATTCTACTGGGCTATGTCCCCAGCCCCTCATTCAGTTCTGAGCCTCTCCAAACCCACCTCCCAAGGCTGTCTCTCAGTTGGTCTCTGTGGAAGGGGATGACTTTAGCCCTGACGGAAAGCTCTCCTCCTGGATGTCGCTCTCTTCTCTGATCAGGTCAGAGTGTTGGTCTGTGACTTTGCTGCCTTGTCTTCTGAACAATCAGAGGCTGGGTGGAGCCCACATTTCCAAAGTCCTTCCGAGTCTGGCAAAGGCTCCCCAGCAGGTAGCAGCTAAGGACAGGGTGCATGGTCCTTCGATCCCTCTGGGTCTGGTGCAGTGACCTGGCATGAGGTGGTGTCAGCTGGGACATCTAGTGACTTTGATATCAGTAAGCCTTTGTCTTCCCCCTTCCTGGCTTTACCACTGATTTATTATTTTATAGATTGGAAAGAATTCCATCTTGAGAACCTAGACCCTTAAATAGTCATTGTGGACTTTTAACAAGCCAGTTCAGATCATTTTTTTAACGAGTTAATTTCAAAACTTGAGAAAATAAAGCCAAGAATTGAACTGGTAGCAAAAGAATAACATTCAACCCCTCCACAAGGCTACTATTTAATCATATAGAATCATCACAGATGGACCTTCTATCTCCATTTTCTCTCTTTTTCCAAGTCCGTTTTTTAGGGGCTTGGTGAAGGCAATGATTAGAGCAAATGATGTTGATAGCAACGAATGGAGGTGATTCGGGTGTGCAGTGACAGCAGGTGAGAAAATAGTGTGGCTCCCCTCCACATGCATTCCTGAGCTATTATTCCATGCTGGTCAAAGTCAGCAACAAGCATTTTGGCAGGTGCATAGCACTGTGATCAATCCTGAGGACTCCACATGCTCCCTGTCACTCAGGCTTTTCCCATATAATTAATGTTTGCAAAAGTGCTTAGTATTGCATAAAATAAAAGATGCTATTGTCAGCAATCAGGTAAGGTACCTGAGGCTCAGAGAGCTCATGCCTCAGAAAGGTGATTCAGTAATGTGACTTAGACTACCTTTTATGACTCTACCCTCCCTGGCTATTTCATTTGTCCACCAAAACTTATTAATTGGGAAGGAAAACTATTAACATTTCTTAATCAATCGCTTACAGATGAGCCAAGTCTTGGAATCCATCCCCCCAGCTCTCAAAGTGGCTGGATGGGAACTGCATGCCAAGCCTGCCTGGTTAGGCCACGCTCAGCAATGAGCAGCTTCTGGCTTTTCGCTGTGTGTGCTCTGAAGTGTATAATATCAGAAGGCACTGATACATGTGATCTTGTTTAGGCATTCATCTTCTTACTTTTCTGTCCTACATTTATAATGAGTGGTCTCATCTCTGAACTACTGGGATTTAGAAAATGCAAAAGCTCTGGTATCTTCCCACAAGTACTGGTGCTGATGGGATCAGGCTGCTTGTAGCAAATCCTTGCCCAAGCCCGAGGAATTGCCTAGATTGGACAGGTCATGTGGGGTCAGTCTGCACACTGCTGAGCCCTTCACATTCTCCTCACACTCCCCCCCAAAGTCCCCGCCCATCGGTGTCACACAGGCCATCCCGCCAATTAGAATGTTGCTTCTATATTGATTTCACTTGTTTGTCTATAATCTTTTTAAGAAGAAAAGATCATTCGCTGCTTTTTCCTGCTTCTCCAGCCTGGAAACTGAACCCCTGCAGTAGCCTCCTACCTAGCCTGTGTGGGGCCCTGCCTTCCTACAATCTTTCACTAAGTTTGGGTAAGGTTTTTAAAATTGAAACAGGCTAGATAATCCTTGTGTAATACTTTCCAATGACTGAAAATATTTGCATCTTGACTGTGCAATTTGGCTTTGCAAAATTCATAACACTGGATACATAAAAGGTGTGAATTTTACTGCCTACATAAACCTGACTTAAAATTTAAGAGCTCAAGTCTCCAGTGGCTTTCCATTGTATTTAAAAACCATAGCCCTCAGCGCAGCTGATTTAGCTATATGAGGCAGGACTCCAGCAGGAAGGAGATGATGTATACAAACTCAGAAAAAGTTGTAAGTAGTTTGTTGAACTCTTCTGTAAAATGTAGACAAGTGAACAGCCCTGAAGCTGAAGCTACAGTGAAATCCCCAGAACTAGGAACAGTGGGGCGCAGATTGAATTCAATACCTGAAAGGAAGGTGCAGCTACCACAGAAGTTGTCAGCATTAAAGTGAAGTTCCTTTTGTCAAACCATTCCTGAGTCTATTTTCTGCTACCAAAATCACAATGCCACCATGAAAAAGGTTTATGTTGGCTGGTGGTTGTGGTCCAAGGTTGAGGGCCACATCTGATGAGAGCCTTTCTTCTGGAAGAATCCTGAGGTGATGCAGAACAATGTGAGACAAGAACTGCTCAGACTCTGGGGACAGGGTCAGTGTGTTTTCAGTTGTACTTGAGTTCATCATCTTATGTTAGGCAGAATTATTCACTTGCTATCATCTTTACTTAGAGATTAAGTGTGGCTTACGGTGCTATGTGTGGATGTGGAGTTGACAAATGGTGGATTGTGACCATTAATTTTATATATCAGTTTCATTAGATTAAATAGTGCCTGATGGATTTGTCTTCCCTGCTTACGGATGTACCTGGGTGGGCCATGGATATGCAACCTTGGATACTGGTGCTAATACCCTATTCTGCTTTCTGATCGCCATGAATTAAGCAGGTTTTCTCTGCCACACTCTTCTACCATGAGGCTTCTGCCTTGAATCCAGCCCACTACGGACTTGATATCCGGAAACCACGAACTAAACTGTATCTTTCTTGCTTTGAATTGTAGGTGTGAGGTACTGTGTCTCAGCCATGGGAAAGCTGACCACTACAGGGAGCACGATAGGCCAGCTCACATGGCTGGTGTGGCAATCCACACTCCAGATTGTTCATTAACTCATTCATTATAAACTGCCTAAGCGAATTATCTATTTATGAGGGCAGAGCCCTAATCACCTCTTAAAAGTCTCGGGGGCCTGCCCCTTAACTCAGTTAAGTGGCTGCTTCAACAAAGCAGTCAGGCTCAGGTTGCTGTGGTTCGATCCCCACAACTCAAGCCAGCCAATCTGCCCTGAAGGCATTTGGAGCAAAAAAAGCAAAAAAAAAAAAAAACTCTTAAAAGTCTCACCTCTCAATATTTCATAACAGGGATTAAATTTTAGCATGAGCTTCACAGAGGACAAAACCATCTCCAACTCATAGCAAACACTAACTAAATAATTAATAAATCCAGAAGGCTATGAGGGAGATCTCAGGCATGTACGCTTCATGACAAGAACTATCAGGAACAATACCGCACACTGCAACCTTACGTGAAGGACACAATAACGTGATGGAGAATATACCTCTGTAGGGATCTCTGTCTGGTGTTGGACTGTCTCCAAGCTTGTTACTGATCCTTAGAGCCAAGGATTATTTTTAAATAATGTATATAATCCTTCTCTTGCCTTTTGCCTCAAATCTTCCCCTTTGCCTCCTTGAATATGTATACAGTTTACTGGGTACTCATGTTCTCATCTCACGGCTATTCCAAGGTAGACATTAATCTCTGGAGAGGCTCTTTGTGTTTGTTATTTAGGGTGATAGCACTGTTACCTTAAGGCAGAAAGGCATGTAGCATGATGCTTTGGTGTACGTGTCCATGATGAGCTGGAGACTAGAGTCAAGATTGTCAACACAGGACTGGCCAGATAGCTCAGTGGATTAAAGTGCCTGCTTAGGCAGATGCAAGGGCCAGGGATTCAGTCCCCAGCCTGCTGTGCTGGCCGCACACCCGGGGTGCACTGAGATGGTGATTGAGACTGGGTGTGATGGTATGTGCTTATAATCCCACTGCTTGGGAGGCTGAAAGCAGGAGAATCACTATGAGTCTGATCTACATAGTGAGACCCAAAACACCCTAGAGACCCCCATATTAAATACATAAAAAAGTAAAAAAAAATTTTAAAGATTGTCAACACATCCTTGTCATTACACAGCCACCATATGTGTATATATGTGTGCATGTGTATGTGTGTGAGAGAGAGAGACAGAGAGAGAGAGAGTAGTCAGTGTAAAATACAGTATTAGATGTAGTCATCATGCCATGAGTTAGGCCCTCCAGACTTACTCACCCTGCACAAATGCAACTTGAAAGCCTTTGGCCAACATTTCTTCATCCTCCCACCCTCCTTCCCAGCCCTGCTGATAACTATGCTGCTCTCTGCTCCTATGACTAGACTTCATGAGAATCCACACTTGCTGAGACCATGCCACATTCCTGCCACACATTATAGTATGTCCCCTCGGTGCTTAGAACAATGCTCACCAAGGGTCTAAGTGTTTGAAAGGGAGAAAGAATGAAGGACGATACTTCCGCCTTCTGCCCTGAGACTCTTATTTGTCACTGATCAGATGACACAGAGAGGTACAGGGCTGGAATGGGGAGGGAGGACCAACTGCATAGGACAGGGACCTAAGTAAGTGGAGCACTACATGTGGTGAGAGATCTGGGCTAGGACAGACAGGCGAGATGCCTGCAACTCATGAGGATGTTGTTCTCTTAGCCTGTTGAGAATCAGCAGAATCTCTCTCTCTCTCTCTCTCTCTCTCTCTCTCTCTCTCTCTCTCTTTCACACACACACACACACACACACCAAACTCACAGTGGGCCAGCATATGTCAACTCATGCACACTCAATAAATATTTGGCCAATATTCTGATTCACTGAAGCTCAGCCGGGTCAGAACCAATCTCCCTCTCCAAAGGAAAACAAAGAATAAGAGATCATGAGAAAAGATAGTTTCTATTTCCTTAGTGTAATAGCATTCAGTCCGTGAGCTACATAGCAAGTTAAACATCTTTAACCAAGTTGATTTAAGATAAACACTTATGCTTTGCAGAAATCCTTGGCCTTAAGTTACTGTTATGGCTTCTTGCTTAGATAGTTAACTGAGCTAATTTATTTTTAATTTAAACAAATTCTTTCACAAACTTACATCTTCCACACCAGAATCTATTCATTTCTTGTTGCCTTTTAGGTGTTTTTTAATAAGTTGGTAAGCAAATGGCACTGCAAAACTTTCCCAGAATTTGCTCGATTTTGTTTAGATCTGCTAAATTTTATACACAATGGTTTTCCTCACTTGCTACAGAGCAAATCTTATGAATTGCAAAAATGTGACATTTTGAATGAGAACAAAGATTTCCTCAAATTGTTTTCTATATATGGAATACTCTCTCCTTCTCAGCATTCCCTGGTTTTAAAAGAACTGATTGTCCCAAATATTGATTGGGATTTTTCTCTGTGTAGTTTAAAAGACAGTAACATTGATTACATTGGGCTTTCCTTATTTACCACTTTTTCTTTTGTGATAGGCCATCTGGGTATTCAGTGTTTAGTTATGTGTGTCTAAACTCTTCGAGGAAGAGAGTTTATTTGTCAGGCTGCAAATACCTAGAGAGCTGGTAACAATTTCCTTTCAATAAGCAATTGTCGGGCTTCTTCAGGCCTGGAATCCTGCCAGTGCAGCACTTCTCTTGTGGCACACACTTTTGGGGACAAAGCAATAAAGCAGACTCTGGGCCTGAGCTGCATCCAAACTTTGTCCCTAGTCACCCAACCAAAAGACTACTTTGTATGGTAATATAGCTAGAGCTCCATGTACAAAAGCCTTTTCTTTTTGCACTGGCTCATCCCCTCCTTCTCAGAATTTCAAAAGGAGGAGGAGGAGGAGGATCAGGAGGAGGAGGAGGAGACAGAGCCATGTGCCCAGAAACTGGCCTTCAGGAGGCCCCCTAGTTTCCACTGTGCTCTCTGGCGCTGATGGCAGCTGCTGTTGATTGAGGGATGATGATGTGACATAAATGAGGTCCATGAATTACAGAGAAACAGACACTGTCTTCAGTTTTCGGAGAAGGAGGCTTAGAATGGTGAAATTGTTGCTATTATCCAAGTTCTGGGCCCTGCCCTGAGGCCTGCCCATGCTCCTCTGTGGAGCAGAGGGGCCCACTTCCCCATCAGTAGCGTGGAGCTGCAGGCCACCCAAGGGAGAGAAGGACGTGACTTATGATTTCTGGGACTCCAGCTTGGCCAGATCTCCTCACACCTAACACTCCCTACAAAGAAGTTTATGCTGCTTTCCACCCATCTTATAGTTAAGTAAGGAGAAATACTTATGCGAAAATACAAACATAAGGAGCCATAGCTACTGTTACCTCATGTTCTTGACCAAGAAAAACCAACTACATCATGGAAATAGACTTTCCCAAAGAGACTTGCTAAGAAAAGCCACACCCAAAGGCCATTCCACTCCTCCTCTTCCTCCTCCTCTTCCTCTTCCTCCTCCTGTTCCTCCTCCTCCTCTTCCTCCTCTTCTTCCTCCACCCCCTCCTCCACTATCACAACATTCCTATTCATGTGCTCCCAGGGGTCCATTCATCCAGGTCTGCATGTACTCTTTTTAAGCATCTACTTTGTGCTGGGTGCTTCCAATGCTGAGGTTATAGCCGTGACCACATTGAGTCCCCTCACCAAAGAAATCACAGCGCATCAGGATGACAATGGCAGGTGTCACAACAGGAGGAGGCACATGAGGAGCATCTTCTCCAACATGTTTGGAAGGGAGGATTGGAGGACTCCCTGCTGCATGGCATGGTGTCCTTTTTATTGTTATTTCTAACAGTGCCTGTTAGTGACACACAATCATGACATTCATTTTAGAGAGCTAATGCAGGAACATAGCTTGTAAAATTCTATGTCCTCTTTCCATCTCCTTCCCAACATCTCTTGGTCCCCTTTCCACAGAGCTATCTTTCTGTTTCCTATTATCTATCTCTGGCTTTGCTCTTTGATTTTCTTGTGCTTTGGTTTTGTTATTATTATTATATTTTCATTATGTTTAAAGAATACAAAATAGTGATAAAAAACAGCATTACAAATGATACAAGATTTCACTAAACAAAGTAATAAGAATTCAACAATGGTTGCTGTATTACATGATGCTATCTTCAAATTAGTTGGTCAGATTACAAGATACAAACATGTAAAATTCATTTGAAGAAACACACAAACAATAACAAAGAAGTTACAAGAAATTTGAAAAAGGAAAAAAGTCAGAGTAAAAAAAAATTTTAAGTATTAACTTCTCCTTTTAAAACATGAGGAGAAATCTTCAATACAATTATCCAAACTAGTCTGCATATCTACCTAAATACACCTTTTTTCCTTCTTTCATTTGTCCTCTCCCTCATTCCAGGTTTTACTTCCCATTGAACAGTTTATTTCCCTTTCACAGTATCTGTTGAACCCTTTAGATTTTAATTACTCTTTCAGGTTCTCATGCTAGCAAGATTCGCATGTGGATCTAATTTGTTTCACTTACAAATGTAGTCTCTAGCTGCACCCATTTATCTATAAAAGCCTCAAATTTATCCTCTTTTTTACAGCTCAATGATGTTCCACTGTGTAAAAATACCTCTTTGCTATTCCTCAGTTGATGGTCTACAAACTTAAGTTGCTTCTCTTCCCTCCAGAAGAGAAGCTTAATGATATTATCACCCTAAAATACAGGCTGTTGAGCTTACCATCACTGTCTGAATATCAAACACCTTAGGCATAACATGGAACAGGTATTTTCCATCAATTATTGATATGCTAAATTTTAAATTCATACAGAATGTGAAAAAAATTTAATAAACAATTACAAATTGTTACACAGAAATTTAGAAATCTAACCATATACAACATTGTAGCAGGACAGTCTTATGACATTTTTTTCTTGTCTCTTGTTTTCGTCTATTACCTTTTTTTAAACAAACATTTACTTGAGAGTATAGCAGTAATTGATATGACATTAGAAGCAGTATGCTTTTAGAAGACCAGAATGACATGCACCCCAAGCATGGCCCTAGTATTGCACATTGCTATCCTCAGTGCAGTTGCTTAGTTAACAGGTATCAGCATACATACTTAGTCAGGGTGAGAATCCTACCAATTTACTGCTGTTTCAAAAACCTGATGGAGATTCTCAAGATCATTGCCTTACCCGTCTTGTGCATATAAATGTATGGTTTTGCCCCTGTCATGCTCCCTAGCTTTTCTCCTTGCCTTCTCTTTGTTGTTTAATCCTTAAATTCTCACTTTCCATTTAGTTGTGTCATACCTTTCAATTCTTATTTCTTCTTTTGTGTTCTTACAAGGCTTTGAGTTCATCATTCTTTATAGCTGAGTAATACTCCATTAGATAAAAATACCACATCTTTTTCATCCATTCCTCAGGTGATGGGCATTTTGGTCACTTCCAAGATTTGGCTGTCACAGCTTGTGCTGCTATCATAGTATAATTTCAAGTCAGGGATTGTGATGGCTCATGCCTTTCTTTGTTACCGAGGATTATTTTTTTTTATTCTAGTCTATTCTATTTCCAGATTAATTTTAGGAATGTTTTTCTAGATCTGTGAGGTATTCCAATGGTAATTTAATTGGGATTGCATTTAATCTTTATAACAAGTTTGGGAATATGGCCATTTTCACAATGTTGGTTATTCCTATCCAGAAGCAAGAAATATCTTTCCATTTTTGGAAATTCACTTCTATCTCTTTTTTCAGAGTACTACAATTTTCATTGTATAAAACTTTTACTTCCTTTGTGAGACTGATTACTAAATATTTCATTCTTTTAGGTGTTACTGTGAAAAGTATGGTTTCCTTAACTTCTCTCTCAATGCATTTGTTGTTTGTGTATAGGATGTTATTGATTTTTGAGCATTGACTTTGTATCCTGCTACACTGTGAAATTTCGGTTATTAAATCTACTCATCTCTTAGTGATGCTTTCGGGGTCTTCTATGTGCAGTAACATGTCATCTGCAAATAATGACAATTTCACTTCTTCCCTTCCAATCATTATTCTTTTTATTTCTTTATGTTGTCCAATTGCTCTGACTAATGTTTCCAGAACTATATTGAACAGGAGGAGTGGTGACAGTGGGCATCCTTATCTTTTTTCTGATTTTAAAGTGAAGGCTTTTAATTTTTGTCCATTAAGTACAATATTGGCTGTCAGTTTGTTGTAGATGGTTTTTATCAGGCTGAGTTAAAGACCATCTATTCTGACTTTCTGTAATGCTTTTATCATGAATGAGTGTTGGAGTCTGTCAAATGCTTTCTCTGCATCTATTGAGATGATGATGTGTTTTTTTGTTTTGCTTTGTTTTATTTTTGGCTGTGTCAATGTAGTGTATTACATTTATAGGCTTGCATATGTTAAACCATCCTTGCATTCCTGGGATGACTCCCACTCGGGCATGATGTTCTTCATGATTTGCTGCATTCTGTTTGCTAGTGTTTTATTGAGGATTTGTGCATCTATGTTCACTAGGGAAATCGGCCTGTAGTTCTCTTTTTTGGTTAGGTACTTTTCTGGTTTTGTTATCAGAGTAAAACTTTCTCCCTGAATGAGTTTGGGAGAATTGCTTCCCTTTCAATTTCATTGAAGAATTTTAGAAGAGTTGGCATTATTTCCTCCTTAAGTTTCTTGTAGAATTCAGCTGGGAATCCATCAGGACCTGGACTTCTCTTTGTTGGCAGGTTTTTTTATTACATTTTCAATTTAATTGGCTGATATTGGGTTATTGGGTTATTCAGAATTTTTATGTCTTCTTGATTTAGCTTTAGTAGCTTGTATGCACCTAGGGAACTGTCCATTTCTTCTGTATTCCCCATTCTGTGAAAGTAAAATTTTGGAAATAAATATTCATAATCTTCTGAATTTTTATACAGTCCGTAGTGAGTTCACCTTTTTCATTCCTCATTGCATGAATTTGAATTCTTTCTTTCCTTTTTCAATTATGTTAGCTAGTAGTTTATCATTTTATTTATTCTTTCAAAGAATCTATTCTTTGACTCACTAATTCTTTGTATTGTTTTTCTTCATCCCCATTGCATTTATTGCTGCTCTGATCTTTACAATTTGCCACCTTGTTTGGGCTTTGGACTTGACTTGCTGTTCTTTTTCTAAGAGTTTGAGTTGTAGCATAAGATTGTTTACTTGGGATCATACTGTTTTTCTCATGTGAGAATTTACTGCTATAAATTTTCCTCTTTAGACAGTTTTCATTGCATACCACAGGTATCTGTAAGCGGTACTGCATTTTCATTGGATTGTAAATATTGTTTAATTTCTTCTTTTGTGTGTGTGTGTGTGTGTGTGCGTGTGCGTGTGCGTGTGCGTGTGTGTGTGTGTGTGTGTGTGTGTGTAACTGGGGATTGAACTCAGGCCCTTGTGCTTGCCAGGGAAGCGCTTATTCTACTGAGCCATCTCTCCGGCCCTTAATTTCTTCTTTAGTGTCCTGCACCCCTCTGATTGTTCATGAGGGTATTATTGATGAGTTCACACATTCTAACAGCTGAATGTGCTGTTAGGCTGTGGTAATGACTGGAGGTGGGTCACAGGGAATTCACCTAGAAGAGCATATTCTTGTCCCTGGCCCCTGGTCCTCCTCCTCCTCCTCTTTCTTGTTTGTTTCTCCTCTCCTTCTTCCTCTTCCTCTTCTGCTTCTCCTCTTCTTCCTCCTCCTTCCCCTTTTCCTCTTCCTCTTCTTGTCCTCCTTCTCTTTCTACCCCGTCTCCCTCACTATCACTGTCATTCTTCTCTCACTCTCCTCAGTACCTGGGTTAAGAAGCACCATGCTTCTCACCATGCATTTGTCCCAGCAGCAGTGAAAAGCTGACCAGCAGACCTACATGTTCCAGAGTCCTACGCACTGGCCAGGACCAGATAGCCATCCAAATCCTCATCCCATCACTCACTCACTCAGAAACAGGCACCAGCTCCATGGGTTGGGTCCCCCAAAGGGGACAAATATATGAAGAGTCAACACCTTGAATTAGAAGGGAACAGAAACAGGAGCCAGGAAGGAGCAAGGCATTGAGCTTTAGTAAAGACCCAGTAGAGCCTAGGGATGCTCAGGGGATGCGCTTCATCGCTTGACAGGATGACACCCCAGCTTTATCCTTCCACCTCACATGGTCACTGGATCTGGGCTTGCCAGGAAGGACTCTCAGTGGCTCTCAGTATCTGAGACAGGTACCAACACAGGTAACAGCTGGCCATACTCTCCAGAGTCTTGTGATGGACCATGAGCACACAGTGTACCCACCACACTTTTTCTTCCTGCCTTGTAAGAACAGTTTTTGAAGAATGTTTATCCTTCTGATGTCGTCTTTAGCTTATCTTAACTCAAAGATCTTTCTTTCATCCAATCCCATCAGGCTTATAGAACCAATGTACATACATACAAATGCAGAGCTCACGTTGCCCAACACTGCACATCTCCACAACAAAATCTGCAATGCTGTCATTGTTCATTTTGACCTATGAAACTGAAGTCCTAGCCCTGCAAGGAAGGGAGGACTTAGAGGAATCACATGTCATCTTTGGTCTGTAAAAGGTGATTCGAGTGGTCTGGAGGGACAGAGAGATGCTGGCTCCTGCTGCACAGCTCCTCAGGCCTAGCTCCTAAGAACTCCAGGTGACCTTCCCTGTGACAGAAAATGATTCCTAACATTCACCAGTGTATGCTAAAACAAACTGGCTAACATTCTTTTTTTTTTTTTTTTTTTTTTTTTTTTTTTTTTTCGGAACCGGGGATTGAACTCAGGTCCTTGTGCTGCCAGGCAATCACTTATTCTACTGAGCCATCCCCCAGCCCCATGGCTAACATTCAGTACCTGGTCTTGGTTATGATAGAATTTGAAATAGCATCTACACAGCAAGGGTGACAATTATTTAGTGTGTGACCTTGGTGTAATGTCACTTAATTGTATCCTAGCCTCTGGAGCCAGAACCAAGAGGTCCAGCTCATCACAGCACCTGTAATATCTAAAGTGCCATGTGATATACCAGGCTGCAGTGTCCCCAGCCCTAGGCCACTGTCTCCTTAAAATATTAACTAAAATGATTTTATTGCCTAGAGGAGCATCTGGACCTTTCCATTCCTAATTATACAACACACAAATGGAAAAATCACATTTCTCCTCTTAAAGGGAACATTAAATGCAGTCACTTTCCACTTATATGGCTCTTGCCTGATTTCCTTAGTTGTTACCCTCCAACACAAGGTAGGGCACAGTACCCATACCAAAGAGAAACACCCCCTCACCTGCACCCCAGTGATGTAAAATGTCAGGACTGATGAAACATTGTTTAATCCCCTCAAGCCTATTGGTTTCAAGGAAGCATCTCTGTAAACCAAAGCATTTCTCCACAAAAGAAAAAAGAAAAACAAGTCCAGAATGGAGAACTAAAATACTTATCATCAGGAAGAGAAACATACCAAAAGAAAAGCAAGGAGGAAATGCTAACCTGTTATCTGCTTTGTTTTAATAGGACTTGTACTAGGAACCGAACTCAGAACCTTGCACTTGCCAGGCAGGCTCTTAAGCCACTGAGCTATCTCCCCAGCCCCTTGAGAGGACTCCTGAGTGCCTGGAAAGGCACAGCACTAAAACAACTGGCAGACCAGCTTTAGACAGGGTGGTGGGACCCCCCAACCCCACTGAGAAATGGAAGAGGGCTGGGATAGGCCTTTCATGTGTGGGGACAAGGGAGAGCCACTTCTATTTTTCCTGCTATTGGTATTGCAGATTTGCTTATTTTACTACATATGAAGAAAGTTCTACCACAGGGCTCAGAAGAGAAACAAAAAGCAACACACACTGCACCCTACTCCTGGAGTGCACCATCAATCACAGAGACACAAACTGAAGGCAACAAGGCCAGCAGTGTTGAACACAAATCAAAATGAGCAAGAAACTGGAGTCAGGAAAAGAGAGAGGGAGTTGTTTTTCCAGTTTCTTGTTCTACTCTGTTTTTAAAATTCAGCAGCAAGACTCACCACAGAGCGTCCCTGGCCAGCAAACCCACAACTCTTTATTACATGGCCTTCCAGGAACTGATTTTAATCTGCGCGGTGATGCTCAGACTCACACAAGGAAAATAAAGGTAACGTAGGCCCCGGGGAAGCTTCAGGAAGGAGCTCCCAGCATTTATGCACTGCGGGTGCACAGTGACGTAGCAGGGGCTCTGAGGTCTGGAGCAAAATTTCAGCGAAGCTTTTTTTCCCAACTTTAAAAATAAATAGCTCCTAACTCTGTGCGCTAGCAGAGTTTGGAAAGTAATATTTACACCTGTGGAGAGAGCAAGGAGCAGCAGCTGGGAGGGTCATTGCTCCCTCGGTCTCGGGGATGCAGTCCATTACTTTTGCAGTGTCCCCTGCTGGCCAGAGACCCGGGGTGTTTCAGTCAAGCTGTGTACACAACTCCAATAAACGAATAACTGTAAGTTTCAAGAGTGTAGTTAAAATATGAGAAGCGACCCTGCTGGCTGTCTTCCTTTTCAGAGGAAACTGTCACAGGATTGCAAAGCTGTGGCCCATGATCCTGCAGCCCAGGACTCTCCAGTGGCCTTGAGCAGGTCGCCTACATTGAGTGTTTCTCTCTTTCCTTGAGACAAAGAAGGAACCTCCCGCGCAGACACTCCGGTAAGGATCCAGTGGGGAGACAGGCAGATGCATTCTGAAGAAGGCAAGACTGGGAAATGCTACAGATGTTTCCAGTGTTTGCTCACAGGCAGCACAAAGGGGACTGAGAAGAAGGTGGCTTTAACATTGTGCTTCAACGTAAGCCCCAGCGCTGGAGTCTTCTGGACAAGGGAGCTGTATGATATGTTCGGTTTTCTTCTTTATGCCTCTCTTTCACTCTTTCAACCCACCCTGTTCTCTTCTGGAATGCTGAGCCTTTTCAGTGCCCTGAGCTCCCCCTGGCACTCCGTGTCCCTTGTACTTCATATGCAGTATTTGGACCCGCTGTGTGCTGCTCTGGCCCTATGATAGAGGGAATCCACCAGGACTGTTTTTACAAAGTTACTGCTTGAGTTCTGTAGGAAGTAGATCCTTGGCACAAATTAGTAGACGAGAGGGCTGTGAAAGAGGATTCTTAGGACAGAAAGGAAATAATATGGGTCAAGGGACAAGTTTTGGCTGCCATGCAATTGCAGAGGCATAGGAAGGCCTCCCCGACCCTCTGGGGAGTTCTGGGTCTTACAAGGGCCCCTCAGCCCCTCCTGGGTTGGCACAAAAGAGCCAGGCTTTCATATCTCCTGGAGATGAGGTGCTGAGTTCAGGCAGCTCCGGGAAGGGGCATGGTCTTCAGTCGGGGCAAGAAGCTGGCAGATGGCCCTTTCCTCCAGCAGCAAGCCCAGGAGGAGGGTGAAAAGCACCTTGCAACTTCATAGGCGATCTGAGCGGTATGCCCCAGCGCTCTTCTGTCAAGGCACTAAGCCGCTGTGGCCTACCACGCACAGAGGTGGCACACCCTTTGTTTTTCTGGCTGAGTAGACTCATCATTCCCGTGCTTGTTAGGGTTCTCCCCAAAGACTCGTGCACTGAGAACTTGATCCCCAATGCCCAATGCAGCAGTGTACAGAGGAGCGGCATGGGGGAGAATGTTACGGCTCCCCAAAAGTCTTATGTATTCAGGGCTTGATTGGACTACAGGGGCTTTACCTTCATTAGTGGATTAATTCATTGATGGAGTCATAATTAAAAGGCATTTTTGAGAGGTAATGAACATTTAGAAGGGTCCTAGTTGAAGGGGTGGGTCTCTGGTCCCCGGCTGCTTCCTTTCTGAACTTTTCCCTTTCTCTCTGCTTTCCAGCTGCCACGATATGGGCAGCTTTCCTCTGCTTGCCCCTCCATGGCCTGGCGCCTCTAAAACTGTGAGCTGAAACAAACCTTTCCTCTTCTTTCTTGGGCTCTCTGTCACAATGACAAAGAGCTAGTTAGCGCAGTGCTACAACGGCAGAAGCAGCATGGGAAGCAAAGGGCTCCAGGTAAGGTCCCAGGAAAGAGCCAACCAAGACAAGTCCAGTTGTTGCTGTTTGAAACAGATAGTTTGGGAACGGGGGAGAAGTCTGGAGTTTTAAGAGAGGTAAGAACTGAGACTGGAAAAAGCAGGGATGGCGTAAGGAAACCCACAGCCAGCATGCCAGCAAGGCCCCTCAGAGGCAGAAGCAAGCTCTCCCCTCGGTTTTGGGAATCACCGAAGTACCATGCCCTATATCTCTCTGCCACATAGGAAGACAAGCTTCAGCTGTGCTGTCAAACCATAATGGGCAAGTAGTAATGTAATGGACAATATCTACTGATTTAATATGTCTGCTTATGAATTTTTAACCCCAGGAAATTGTTAATCTATTGAATATCAAGATTTCTTCACTAAGCAATTAAACTGCATTAGCACTGTGGTTCTGCTCCTGAGCCCTGGATTCCATGAGGCTTGGGGAGAATTTCCCCGTTGATCCGCAACAACCAACTTGTCGCAGAAATCTGGAAAATTTGCCTATTCTCTACGTCCCCTTGTATCTTTGCTTCTTCCATATCAATTTTAAGCTTTATTTTTATTTGTAATATAGACTCCATATTATAAACATACTAAATGCACTAGTAAGTGGGTGTGAGGTGTGACATTTCATCATGAGCCATCTATTCCCTGACCCTAGCCAGGACTCCAGCCCAGGAGTCCTGACTAAACCTACTGGGGAGGATCGTCCCTGTAGCTGTGTGGTGGATCCAACGAATAGATTCCCAATTCTCATGTAGAGCAAGCAAAGAATTATAAAGCATTTGCTCAGTAGTAAGGCAACAATGACTACTTTTACTGATGGTCATGAACATAGAAATGCTGCTGAAGTGACAAAAGCACACTACACACCTGCAGATGAGTCAGGCTCTTGGAATCAAGGTGACAGAGTTCAAGTTCAAGGCCAAGCTGGGCTACATAATAAGGTTAAAGCCAGCCTGAATGACAGTGGAACCCTGTATCTAAAAACAAAACAAAAGAATTATATAGATCAGACTTTTAACAGTTTGTACCCCTCCAGAGAACCATAGTTCATAAACAGACATACAGTACATGTCTATGTTTATTAGAGTATTGAAGCTCTTTGGCATAGGGAGCAATAATGAAAATAGAAATACAGACAGCACAGAACATCCATAAAATATTCAATGTTTAGAAAGTCCCAGGGAGAAAGAATTATGACGATAATTTCAAGCCAACTAATTACAAGTCATGACTACATGATTAAAAGTATGTGTGAGCATACAGTCAGACCACGAGCACTGCGAGCCCCTAGGAGAGAAAAAACTAGGGACAAAGACCCAGCCAGCCAAGAGATGAACCGAAATACAGACTGAGAGGTGGGCAAGCTGTAGCACGCGACGGCCATAGTGAGCACAGAAGCCGTTAGAACTTTATGACATTTAATGTGGGCGTTACATACTGCAACACTGCCACAGAACTGAAAAGCAAGGAGGTGGGACAGGATTCAGGGAAAGGCAGGGGAGAGCACTATTTTCCTCATACATCATAGCAAGAAGTCAATAGAGATTGCCTTACAATATTAAGAGTCATAAATGGGACTAAAATGAGGCTGGGGAGATGGCTCAATGGAATAAGCACTTTCCTGGCAAGTGCAAGGGCCTGAGTTCAATCCCTGGTTCAACCAAAAAAAAAAAAAAAAAAAGAGGGACTAAAATCAGATTATAAAACTTTCAAAATATCAGGAGAAGGAAGAGAGCAACAAGACTAAAATACAGAAGATATGGACCACACCACAGAAGATGGAAAACAACACGAGTTTAGAAAGAGAAAACAGAAGGGCAGAATTGAAATGAATTCTATGTATGTGTTCTGTGTGTGTGTGTGTGTGTGTGTGTGTGTGTGCACATATGCATGTATGTGTGTGCACACATGTGCATGTGTGTGCACACATGTGCATGTGTGCATGTGTGTGCATATGTATGTGCGTGTGTGCAAATGCAATCAATCCATAAAAGCTTCTCAAATCAGAGTTGATAAACAAAGGTTAGTGCTACACCTTATGCAAGGTATTTGGAAAGGGAGAGAACCTGTTCAAAGGGAAGAAAGAAGAGGGATGAGGAAAAGGACAAAAGAAAGAAGGGGGAAGATGCATTCGTGTATGTATACAGGGTAGCTGGATCACTGCACTGCTGATTTCTGCTGGTCTCTTGAAAGAAACACTTAATGCTTAATTTTTTTTCTCTTATTTAATTTCTTAAACTTTTTTACCCAATTGTGCATTCTTATATCTGGTGATCTAGACAACTAATTTGAAGACACATTATGCAATATAACAACCATTATTAAATTTCTACTATTATATTCAGTGAAATTCTGTATCATTTTGAATGGTCTTTTTTACTACTTTTTACTAGCTTTAAAAAAAAGAAAGGTGAGAAGTAAAATGATTGATATTAAAAGTGACTCTGACTTTGTTTTACATTTACTTATACCTTTACCAGGCAAAATTCAAGTCAGTGACAAGAGCAAAAATCATGAAACGAAGTGAAATAGTTGTTTATTGTTACAAAAACATGTGATCTGCCATACAGATGTAAGTCCTGTTATACTTTACGTTCCATGATTTTAAAATAAAAAGCTTAAAATGCAAAAAATGTTTGAATTACTGAAGTAAAGCAGAATTGTTTTCTCTCAACCCTGAACAGATCAAATGCTCAAAAACTAAATGAAGATATAGAGAATGTGGAACGTTATTCATTATTCTAAATTCTTTACAGTGAAACTATACAGCAGATCAGTTTTTAAATATTTGTAAAACCACTTATGAAACCTGACCACATATAGGCGCAGGAAAAGCCTAAAAGACAAACAGTAATAAAAGTAATGACCAGGCTTTCTAGTTATAATGCAATAAATGTAGAAATGAGTGATAAAACCAGTCAGCTGAGGACATTAGAACCATTCTTTAACAATTCAAATCATGGGCCTGTTATTGGTCTCAAAGCAACAGAATATTTGGAAAATACTAATACTGGAGGCACGGTGTTAATAAAACTCATCTGAGACATCTAAAGCTGTGAACTGGAAAAAAATTTGCATTTCCACACACTTGCATTCCCAAGCAAGTATTCAATGCAATAATTTTAAGAGAACTAAACCTCAGGAAGGCAGAAAGAGCAAGTTGTTCAAAATACAAAGTAGAAATTGATACATTATGAAACAAAAGAATTGGGCAATAAAAAGTGATTCTGAGCAGACAATGCAATACAGATAAATTCACAACTAGCCTAAGCAAAAAATAAAAAGCACAAACAAAAGTAATTAACAAGGAAGGAAAACTGATGACATTAAAAAGAATTATGCATCCTTTGTATTTAAAAAGTCCAGGAAAATACTTTTGAATTTCTAGATTAAAAGGACTTTTCTAAGCAGTAATTATCAAAATTGAAATCATTCTTAATTGCTTTCATGATTATAAATTTATCATCTCCGCTTCTGAGACCAAACAATTACTCCCAACGTCCCCACCCAAAAAAAAACTAGGTCAACAAAGAGTCACAAGAGTATTTTCCAAATCTGAAAGGAACAAATAGCCTGATTTCAGCACTCTTTCAGTCCACTGAAGAGAGACAGACTTTCCTGATTCGGATCAATCCTGCTCATCTCCACCCAGAAATCCCCAATATAATAGAAGTAAACAAAGACCATGAAAACTCGGTCCATGACCCAAGAGGGATTGCTGAGGAATTAAAGAACCACTCAGGGGCCGGGGAGATGGCTCAGTGGAATAAGCGCTTCCCTGGCAAGCTCAGGGGCCTGAGTTCAATCCCTGGTTCCGCCAAAAAAAAAAAAAAAAAAAAGAAAAAAGAACACTCAACGGGAACCAAAGGTCACAGCCTTCAGGCTGGACTCCATCAGTCCTCGCTGGACCGGTCTGACCTCCCATCCCTAACCTCGAGGTCCATCCCTGCCCATCACGACCAGAGGCCGTTTTCCACGCTGCTTAGAGCAAGCTTCCTGAGGCGGAGTCTCCTCGACTGTTTCCCACTGCCCTTAGACCAAGCTCAGACGCATCATCCCGGCCTCAACGCAGGCTCGGCTCGCCTCCCTGCCTCGTTTCCAGCCTCCCGCGCCTGGCTCCTTCCCGAGTGCTCAGAGATCCTCGCCTCCGATTGCTGTCTGCTGTTTCTTGCACCTGTGCTTCCGCTGTTCCCTGCCGCTCTGCGCACCCAGCACGCATCTTCCTCCTCCCCGTCTCTGGCTTCGTGTACTCAGCCACAGTGTCCTGCAGCAAGTCATGCCCAGGGCCTTCCTCAGCTGAGGTGGCATCTAGGAGCGCCCCGCTCAGCCTCAGTGGGCCTCGTCGCCAAGCTCCGGGTGCGCGGGTTCCTAGGCCTCTCGGCTGGGCACCTATCCTTCTGGAAGGTGGGGAACCGTCTTTCCTGCCTTGCGCTGAGCAGATACGCTGAATAAAGGCTGAAAGAATGAGTACTTGCCGCCCTAGTGGAAAATCACTGCCAGATCCGCAAAGGCAGTGGGAAGTGAAGATGGCCCGGAGACCAGAAACAAGGTCGCTGGGGGGGCTCTGCTTCAGACCAGAAATGCCAGCTTTGGACACCGACACGGCGTTCTCAGGGTGCCCTCACTCTGAACCGAGTGGTCATCTCAGAGGACGGAGTGTCCTCAGGAGGCGTCTTTCTGTGCTGGGAGGTCTTACAGACAGCATTTCAGAGCTCGATGACACAATGGCGAGCATCGAATACCTCATGTGACACTTCTGTGCGGGACAAGCACAGATTTGTTTCCCTCCACTAGCCAGGCAGCCCTCTGTGCGCAAAGGTCCCTGAGTCGCCGTGCCGGAGGAGGAGCCTCTCACTCTGCGCATCACGGTTTGTATTGCAGAGTCTATCGCCAGGCCGGGGAAGAAAGCATGGCTCTGTGTGAGGCTGGGAGGTTTCGTTTGCATTTCTGGGTCCTGGGCCTTCACACGTCTGCTTCAAGCCCAGCTCCAGGCGTGTGTCGTCTATAGCATTTACTTCACTCCATAATTTGTTTAAAGACTGTCAAATGTGTTAGTGCAAAATTGCACATTTGGTGCAATTCTTATTTCATAGATGAGGAACATGATGATAGATGGGTTTGCCTGCGCTACCCTTTGTCGAGATCCAGAACCACAATATGTCCACTTAAATCCCAGAGACAGAGTGATCGCCAGGGGCTGAATAGTACTCGCCGTACTTGTAAGACTTGCAGTACTTACTTTGTCATGCCCTCCCAGTCTCTCGCAGCACTGAACTCCTCCGTGTTTGCTGTCTGAGCCTCTTGATTGAGCGCTGCTATGATTTCAATTATGCAGCACGGAAAGCTCTCCGATTTCCTAAAGCATTACACAAAGATGTTAAAACCTGGAACTCACAAGACAACGCACACTCTCACGTGAGAAGATCAAACACCTACCTCGCGCAACCTGGAAACAGCCTGGCGGACTTCTGCTGTAATCAAATCCATTGCCAATCATTCACAGAAGAAATTAAAATGCAATGGAGAATGATGGAAGCTGACTTCAGGGTCCTCTAGTGTGTTCTCTGCCGCGCCATCTGTGCATCTGTTACATAATTAGACTCAGGATTAGGCACTGTTTAGGAAGCTGGGCAGCCCTCCCATAAGACCATATGTTTAAAAGTGAGTAAAAGTTGTCACTGCAAGAGTGATCAATGGTATGCACATCATCTATCCTCAAAGAAATATAGGAAAAGTTTCTGAATTTTGCGGACTAAAGGAAAGCTGTAGCTTTGGGTTGATTCCTTGCTTTGGGAAATATTTGAAGGGATCAGGGGGAGGGCAGTCTGGGAGTGGTGGGCAGGAAGCTCTTACTGCGAACCTTTCACACATGAACGACTGGGGCCTAAGGTGAAGTTATCCCATGACCAAGGGCTCTGACAGAGACCTGAGTTCTCCTCCAGACCGCCAAGGGTCTTCCTTCACATAGCTGTGGCAGGTAGCACTACAGAAAGTAGAATAGTATGAATCTTATGCACATGATTTCGGATGTTACCATTCTTATTATTTGGAGGTGGAATATTTTCCCAAAGGCTCATCTGTGGAAGTCTTGCTCCACAGAGCAACAGCATCCAAAGGTGAGACTTTAGGAAGGAGGGTGGTAATCCAAAAATGGGCATCGGAGATGAACAGACACTGCACAACTGCAGAAATTCAAATGGCAAATAAACACATGAAATAATGTTCTGCACCATTGGGCATTCAAGAGATGTAAATTAAAACAACCCTGAAGTTCCATCTCACCTCAGAAAGAATGGATATCACCAAGAAGTCAAACAATAACACATGATACAGGGGCTGTGGGGGAAAGGGACCCCCCCTGCACTACTGGTGGGAGTTCAGACTGGTACATCCACTATGGAAATCAAGGTGTAAATTCCTCAAAAGCTAAGATTGGGAGTCCCATTCAACCCAGCTGTTCTCCTCCTAGGTATTTTTCCTAATGAATTGAAAAAATCACACCACAGTGATCTCTGGGCACCCATGTTTAGAGCAGCACAATTTGTTATAGCTAAATCTTATTTTTTTTTCTTTTTTTTCTTTTTTTCTTTTTTTTATAGTTCTGGTTTTGTTTTGTTTTTTCAGTAGGACAGGTTCAATAATTAACACACTGCATACATTCTTAGTGCTTAATTGCTGTACAAGATGCAGACTTCTTATCCTATTTACAAACACCATTAGAACAAATCATTCTATTCATTAATAGAATGTAACTATATATCTATCCCAACCACTTTGAATACACAGATACAAAATGGACATTCATCTGTATACCCTTTTTTTGTTAAGTTCCATTATTTGAATATTATAGGTGTGTAAACTCAGCAAAATATGCTAAAAGAGTCCAGTATCCCATAATAGTATTGGGTCCTCCGCTTCACTGGCAATGTCAGAAATTGTTGACCTGAGACCCCCACAGCTCAACATAACAGCATGGATTTATTTCTTACATTTCATTTTTATACTTTCCTTCTGGATGGTTAAGACCAAGGTAAAGCAGGACTATACTCCAGATGGTAATTTGCAATAGCACTTTCATGCTTGGAGTGCCTGTCATTCTGGTCTACTGAACATGGCTGCTTGTCATGACATGCCAGGTGCTGCTATGATGTCTTTCAGGTAGATGGTTGTTCAAGAAGAAGAGGGTGGTGAAGGAAAGCAAGAGACAGGAAAAGGAATATTGTGGGACTGTCCTGATTCAAGGTTGTATATGGTGAGATTTTCGGACTTATATGCAAACATGAGAAGTATATAATTATTTATGCCTATTTTTAAAATACATTCTAATTTTTAAATGTATTTATCATATTCTGTAGGGACTTAAATTCCAACATATCAATACTTGATGATAAATACCGGTTCCATACTGTGCCTAAGATGTTTGATATGCAGACAGATATTGAGGTTAAGCGTAACAGCCTAAGTTCTTCGATAAAAACAACAAGCTTGTCTTCTGCATGGATAACAACCTAAGTTTGCAGACCAAAATTAGAGAAAAAGTAGGCCTGCAAGGAAAGCCAAAATTTCGGCCCTAGCCTTCTAAGGTCAATTAAGACTCAGGATATATAAGAACTTGTACTGTAATGTCATGTAACTCCATAGTGTCCCAAGTTTTCTGATCAAGGAGATTATGGGGCTAAAGAGGAAAGTGATCGATGATGTAGAGTGTGCCTAAGGAGAGTCACATGGAGAGAAAACATTCTCTCAGGCTTTCAC